>NC_064538.1:9301600-9625767 GCF_023856365.1 Brienomyrus brachyistius | reverse complement strand
GTGCATAATCACCAACCCAGTAAACTTCACTGTTCTCATAGTTCCGGGCATCCTTAAAAAGCATGGAGTTTACAACCCTAAGCGGCTCTTTGGTATGACAACTTTGGACATCGTCAGGGCTAACACCTTTGTGGTCACTGGCTACATCGGCTCAAAGCAACTTGATGTAGTTCTGAAGGGGTGCGAAGTTGTGCTCCTTTCTGCTGGAGTGGCCAGGAAGCCCGGAATGACTTGCGATGACCTGTTCAATAGCCACACCATCATTGTAGGGTTGGGACAGGCTCTACCACACTCTCAATGACGTATGCGGGAGCTAGGTTCACCTTCTCTCTGCTGGACACTATGAATGGCAAAGAGGAGGTTGTCGAGTATGCATTTGTGAGATTCGAGATAAGCGAATGCAAATACTTCTCTATCCCTCTCTTCCTCAGGAAACATGGAATTGAAAACAACCTGGGCCTTGCCAAGCTCTCCGCCTTTGAGGAGAAGCTGGTGAGGGAAGCGTTGCGTGAGTTGAAGGCCTCCATCAAGAAAGGGGAGGAATTTCTGCTGAACTTCTGCTGATTTTCTGCTGATCAAGGGCAGCGCCACAAAAATTCCTTCTAACACAGGCTTTCTGCTGGACTGCTTTTGTGTGATATAAGTATTCCCTGATTGATGGGAACAAGCAGGATTTGACTGTTGCAAACATGTACTGTCCTGAAATTTAGGTAGAAAACAACAGTGGTGCTTGGGAATACAGCCCAAACCAGGTAGGAAACTCCATCTAAGGCTAAATTTATATAGCACTCTTCTTACCACGGGCCATTTGCTTGAACTTTAATTTATTCCAGTCCTTTAATCAAAAGTCTTTTGTCGGTCTCAACTGGAAGCCGTGGTGCCATTAGTGCCATTACTAAGAGAGAATCTGCATGATTTCCATATTGTTTTAAACTTATCAGCAAACCAGTCCTCAGAATATTTCCCGCATTGCAAGATCAGCCCTGAGCATCGCTTGGAGCATCCCAGAACAATGCCAAGGTTGTCATGCCCAGCTCATCTGATCCTCGTGTGGGGAATGCTTGCTTGCGTGCTTGGGAATGCAACCCAAACCTGCTAAGAAACTCCATCTAAGCCTAAGTTTATATAGCAATCTTTTAACTACAGGGCATTTGCTTGAACTTAAATTCAATCCAGTTCTTTAATGAAAAATCTTTTGTTGGTCTCAACTGGGAGCCGTGGTACAGGATGTTAGTGCCATTACCAAAGGAGAATCTACATAATTTCCATTTTGTTATCAGCAAACCAGTCCTCAGAATGTTTTCCTGCATTGCAAGATCAACTCTAATCATCGGTTGGAGTATCCCGAATATTGCCAAGATAACAGTGTTGGGTGCATTCGGGGGCATCTGCAAGCCCCTGTCCTTGCTACTGAAAAGGAGTGCCCTGGTGTCACACCGGCAGCTGCGACCAATCGAAGCCACACCCCCCTTCACTACTTAAACCTTGCACGACGATCACTCCGTCCAAGATATCGTTAGAATGCAATTTCTGAGCAACCTCTTCCTGTGTCTCTGTTCCAGTTCCAATCCCCCCGACTCTCCCTGCTCCCACTTCCTGCACCCCCGGACCCTTCCCGCTCCTGTCCGCCGCAGCCCAGATCTTCCCTCATGTTTGCTCCCTATGCGTCCTGTCCGCGTCCTCGGACAGATCTCCCAGATCTTCGACCTAACGGCACCCGACCTGACTACGATTACGGTTTTCCCTTTGACTTCGGTATTACGGATCGGACGGATTTTGGTTGTGACCCTGCTTGTTTGGACTTCTCTCTGATTTGCCCCAATAAAGGACCGTTGGACCTTTCCCCAGTGTTCTGTCGTTAAACCTGGTGAGTCAGCTCTCCCTTGTATGATATTGTCCATACCCTCGGTGTTGCTGCTGACCTTAGCCACATTGAGACCAGGGCCCAGGTCACTGGCTATGTCGGACCAGAGCAACTCCCAGAAGCTCTGAAGGGGAGTGAGGTTGTCGTCATTCCCGCTGTAGTGCCCAGGAAGCCCGGGATGACACGAGATGATCTATTTGACATCAACGCCTCCATCGTGGCCACCCTGGCTGACGCCTGTGCCCGCAACTGCCCTGACGCAATGTTGTGCATAATCACCAACCCAGTAAACTTCACTGTTCTCATAGTTCCGGGCATCCTTAAAAAGCATGGAGTTTACAACCCTTAAGCGGCTGTTTGGTATGACAACTTTGGACATCGTCAGGGCTAACACCTTTGTGGCAGAACTCACAGGACTGGATCCGTCACACGTCAATGTTCCCGTAGTTGGTGGCCATGCGGGCAAGACTATCATTCCTCTGTTATCTCATTGCACTCCCAAAGCGGAGTTCACCGAGGATACGCTTGCTGCCTTGACGCACTCAATCCAAGAGGCAGGTACTGAGGTCGTGAAGGCTAAGGCTGGGGCAGGCTCTGCCACCCTCTCCATGGCGTATGCAGGGGCTATGTTCGCCTTGTCCCTGCTGGATGCCATGAATGGCAAAGAGGGGTTCAAGGAATGTGCATTCGTCAGGTCAGAGGAAGGCAAATGCACATATTTCTCCACCCCTCTCCTCCTCGGCACCAACGGAGTGAAGAGGAAGCAGGGCCTTGGAAAGCTCTCTGCATTTGAGGAAAAACTTGTGGCGGAAGCACTGAATGAACTAAAGGCCTCCATCAGGAAGGGGGAGGACTTTGTCAGAGAAACAGCAGCTCAAGGAGAAGCACAGTAAAAAGTGCAATGGAGTCATTTCAAAATTTCTGGGATTTAAAAGAGAAGGATTGACAATCGTTTCAAATGGGAAAAATACTACTGAAAGAGGAGTGTGAAGGTAACCTCTGTGGGAGAAGGCTAAAGATTTGAATGAATTGACAGGAACCACAGAGCAATTGAATGGTAGTGTATTTTATTGTTGTTGCTTTGAAATGTTCACAGTAAAATTATTATAAAAGTCCAGTATTATTTCCGAGCTATGACCCTATAAGTTGTGCATAAGCCGTGGTACAGGATGTTAGTGCCATTACCAAAGGAGAATCTACATAATTTCCATTTTGTTATCAGCAAACCAGTCCTCAGAATGTTTTCCTGCATTGCAAGATCAACTCTAATCATCGGTTGGAGTATCCCGAATATTGCCAAGATAACAGTGTTGGGTGCATTCGGGGGCATCTGCAAGCCCCTGTCCTTGCTACTGAAAAGGAGTGCCCTGGTGTCACACCGGCAGCTGCGACCAATCGAAGCCACACCCCCCTTCACTACTTAAACCTTGCACGACGATCACTCCGTCCAAGATATCGTTAGAATGCAATTTCTGAGCAACCTCTTCCTGTGTCTCTGTTCCAGTTCCAATCCCCCCGACTCTCCCTGCTCCCACTTCCTGCACCCCCGGACCCTTCCCGCTCCTGTCCGCCGCAGCCCAGATCTTCCCTCATGTTTGCTCCCTATGCGTCCTGTCCGCGTCCTCGGACAGATCTCCCAGATCTTCGACCTAACGGCACCCGACCTGACTACGATTACGGTTTTCCCTTTGACTTCGGTATTACGGATCGGACGGATTTTGGTTGTGACCCTGCTTGTTTGGACTTCTCTCTGATTTGCCCCAATAAAGGACCGTTGGACCTTTCCCCAGTGTTCTGTCGTTAAACCTGGTGAGTCAGCTCTCCCTTGTATGATATTGTCCATACCCTCGGTGTTGCTGCTGACCTTAGCCACATTGAGACCAGGGCCCAGGTCACTGGCTATGTCGGACCAGAGCAACTCCCAGAAGCTCTGAAGGGGAGTGAGGTTGTCCTCATTCCCGCTGTAGTGCCCAGGAAGCCCGGGATGACACGAGATGATCTATTTGACATCAACGCCTCCATCGTGGCCACCCTGGCTGACGCCTGTGCCCGCAACTGCCCTGACGCAATGTTGTGCATAATCACCAACCCAGTAAACTTCACTGTTCTCATAGTTCCGGGCATCCTTAAAAAGCATGGAGTTTACAAGCCTTAAGCGGCTGTTTGGTATGACAACTTTGGACATCGTCAGGGCTAACACCTTTGTGGCAGAACTCACAGGACTGGATCCGTCACACGTCAATGTTCCCGTAGTTGGTGGCCATGCGGGCAAGACTATCATTCCTCTGTTATCTTATTGCACTCCCAAAGCGGAGTTCACCGAGGATACGCTTGCTGCCTTGACGCACCCAATCCAAGAGGCAGGTACTGAGGTCGTGAAGGCTAAGGCTGGGGCAGGCTCTGCCACCCTCTCCATGGCGTATGCAGGGGCTATGTTCGCCTTGTCCCTGCTGGATGCCATAAATGGCAAAGAGGGGTTCAAGGAATGTGCATTCGTCAGGTCAGAGGAAGGCAAATGCACATATTTCTCCACCCCTCTCCTCCTCGGCACCAACGGAGTGAAGAGGAAGCAGGGCCTTGGAAAGCTCTCCGCATTTGAGGAAAAACTTGTGGCGGAAGCACTGAATGAACTAAAGGCCTCCATCAGGAAGGGGGAGGACTTTGTCAGAGAAACAGCAGCTCAAGGAGAAGCACAGTAAAAAGTGCAATGGAGTCATTTCAAAATTTCTGGGATTTAAAAGAGAAGGATTGACAATCGTTTCAAATGGGAAAAAAACTACTACTGAAAGAGAGGAGTGTGAAGGTAACCTCTGTGGGAGAAGGCTAAAGATTTGAATGAATTGACAGGAACCACAGAGCAATTGAATGGAAGTGTATTTTATTGTTGTTGCTTTGAAATGTTCACAGTAAAATTATTATAAAAGTCCAGTATTATTTCCGAGCTATGACCCTATAAGTTATGCATAAGCCGTGGTACAGGATGTTAGTGCCATTACCAAAGGAGAATCTACATAATTTCCATTTTGTTATCAGCAAACCAGTCCTCAGAATGTTTTCCTGCATTGCAAGAAAAACTCTAATCATCGGTTGGAGTATCCCCGAATATTGCCAAGATAACAGTGTTGGGTGCATTCGGGGGCATCTGCAAGCCCCTGTCCTTGCTGCTGAAAAGGAGTGCCCTGGTGTCACACCGGCAGCTGCGACCAATCGAAGCCACACCCCCCTTCACTACTTAAACCTTGCACGACGACCACTCCGTCCAAGATATCGTTAGAATGCAATTTCTGAGCAACCTCTTCCTGTGTCTCTGTTCCAGTTCCAATCCCCCCGACTCTCCCTGCTCCCACTTCCTGCACTCCCGGACCCTTCCCGCTCCTGTCCGCCGCAGCCCAGATCTTCCCTCATGTTTGCTCCCTATGCGTCCTGTCCGCGTCCTCGGACAGATCTCCCAGATCTTCGACCTAACGGCACCCGACCTGACTACGATTACGGTTTTCCCTTTGACTTCGGTATTACGGATCGGACGGATTTTGGTTGTGACCCTGCTTGTTTGGACTTCTCTCTGATTTGCCCCAATAAAGGACCGTTGGACCTTTCCCCAGTGTTCTGTCGTTAAACCTGGTGAGTCAGCTCTCCCTTGTATGATATTGTCCATACCCTCGGTGTTGCTGCTGACCTTAGCCACATTGAGACCAGGGCCCAGGTCACTGGCTATGTCGGACCAGAGCAACTCCCAGAAGCTCTGAAGGGGAGTGAGGTTGTCGTCATTCCCGCTGTAGTGCCCAGGAAGCCCGGGATGACACGAGATGATCTATTTGACATCAACGCCTCCATCGTGGCCACCCTGGCTGACGCCTGTGCCCGCAACTGCCCTGACGCAATGTTGTGCATAATCACCAACCCAGTAAACTTCACTGTTCTCATAGTTCCGGGCATCCTTAAAAAGCATGGAGTTTACAACCCTAAGCGGCTCTTTGGTATGACAACTTTGGACATCGTCAGGGCTAACACCTTTGTGGTCACTGGCTACATCGGCTCAAAGCAACTTGATGTAGTTCTGAAGGGGTGCGAAGTTGTGCTCCTTTCTGCTGGAGTGGCCAGGAAGCCCGGAATGACTTGCGATGACCTGTTCAATAGCCACACCATTATTGTAGGGTTGGGACAGGCTCTACCACACTCTCAATGACGTATGCGGGAGCTAGGTTCACCTTCTCTCTGCTGGACACTATGAATGGCAAAGAGGAGGTTGTCGAGTATGCATTCGTGAGATTCGAGATAAGCGAATGCAAATACTTCTCTATCCCTCTCTTCCTCAGGAAACATGGAATTGAAAACAACCTGGGCCTTGCCAAGCTCTCCGCCTTTGAGGAGAAGCTGGTGAGGGAAGCGTTGCGTGAGTTGAAGGCCTCCATCAAGAAAGGGGAGGAATTTCTGCTGAACTTCTGCTGATTTTCTGCTGATCAAGGGCAGCGCCACAAAAATTCCTTCTAACACAGGCTTTCTGCTGGACTGCTTTTGTGTGATATAAGTATTCCCTGATTGATGGGAACAAGCAGGATTTGACTGTTGCAAACATGTACTGTCCTGAAATTTAGGTAGAAAACAACAGTGGTGCTTGGGAATACAGCCCAAACCAGGTAGGAAACTCCATCTAAGGCTAAATTTATATAGCACTCTTCTTACCACGGGCCATTTGCTTGAACTTTAATTTATTCCAGTCCTTTAATCAAAAGTCTTTTGTCGGTCTCAACTGGAAGCCGTGGTGCCATTAGTGCCATTACTAAGAGAGAATCTGCATGATTTCCATATTGTTTTAAACTTATCAGCAAACCAGTCCTCAGAATATTTCCCGCATTGCAAGATCAGCCCTGAGCATCGCTTGGAGCATCCCAGAACAATGCCAAGGTTGTCATGCCCAGCTCATCTGATCCTCGTGTGGGGAATGCTTGCTTGCGTGCTTGGGAATGCAACCCAAACCTGCTAAGAAACTCCATCTAAGCCTAAGTTTATATAGCAATCTTTTAACTACAGGGCATTTGCTTGAACTTAAATTCAATCCAGTTCTTTAATGAAAAATCTTTTGTTGGTCTCAACTGGGAGCCGTGGTACAGGATGTTAGTGCCATTACCAAAGGAGAATCTACATGATTTCCATTTTGTTATCAGCAAACCAGTCCTCAGAATGTTTTCCTGCATTGCAAGATCAACTCTAATCATCGGTTGGAGTATCCCGAATATTGCCAAGATAACAGTGTTGGGTGCATTCGGGGGCATCTGCAAGCCCCTGTCCTTGCTGCTGAAAAGGAGTGCCCTGGTGTCACACCGGCAGCTGCGACCAATCGAAGCCACACCCCCCTTCACTACTTAAACCTTGCACGACGACCACTCCGTCCAAGATATCGTTAGAATGCAATTTCTGAGCAACCTCTTCCTGTGTCTCTGTTCCAGTTCCAATCCCCCCGACTCTCCCTGCTCCCACTTCCTGCACCCCCGGACCCTTCCCGCTCCTGTCCGCCGCAGCCCAGATCTTCCCTCATGTTTGCTCCCTATGCGTCCTGTCCGCGTCCTCGGACAGATCTCCCAGATCTTCGACCTAACGGCACCCGACCTGACTACGATTACGGTTTTCCCTTTGACTTCGGTATTACGGATCGGACGGATTTTGGTTGTGACCCTGCTTGTTTGGACTTCTCTCTGATTTGCCCCAATAAAGGACCGTTGGACCTTTCCCCAGTGTTCTGTCGTTAAACCTGGTGAGTCAGCTCTCCCTTGTATGATATTGTCCATACCCTCGGTGTTGCTGCTGACCTTAGCCACATTGAGACCAGGGCCCAGGTCACTGGCTATGTCGGACCAGAGCAACTCCCAGAAGCTCTGAAGGGGAGTGAGGTTGTCCTCATTCCCGCTGTAGTGCCCAGGAAGCCCGGGATGACACGAGATGATCTATTTGACATCAACGCCTCCATCGTGGCCACCCTGGCTGACGCCTGTGCCCGCAACTGCCCTGACGCAATGTTGTGCATAATCACCAACCCAGTAAACTTCACTGTTCTCATTGTTCCGGACATCCTTAAAAAGCATGGAGTTTACAACCCTAAGCGGCTGTTTGATATGACAACTTTGGACATCGTCAGGGCTAACAACTTTGTGGCAGAACTCACAGGACTGGATCCGTCACACGTCAATGTTCCCGTAGTTGGTGGCCATGCGGGCAAGACTATCATTCCTCTGTTATCTCATTGCACTCCCAAAGCGGAGTTCACCGAGGATACGCTTGCTGCCTTGACGCACTCAATCCAAGAGGCAGGTACTGAGGTCGTGAAGGCTAAGGCTGGGGCAGGCTCTGCCACCCTCTCCATGGCGTATGCAGGGGCTATGTTCGCCTTGTCCCTGCTGGATGCCATGAATGGCAAAGAGGGGTTCAAGGAATGTGCATTCGTCAGGTCAGAGGAAGGCAAATGCACATATTTCTCCACCCCTCTCCTCCTCGGCACCAACGGAGTGAAGAGGAAGCAGGGCCTTGGAAAGCTCTCTGCATTTGAGGAAAAACTTGTGGCGGAAGCACTGAATGAACTAAAGGCCTCCATCAGGAAGGGGGAGGACTTTGTCAGAGAAACAGCAGCTCAAGGAGAAGCACAGTAAAAAGTGCAATGGAGTCATTTCAAAATTTCTGGGATTTAAAAGAGAAGGATTGACAATCGTTTCAAATGGGAAAAATACTACTGAAAGAGGAGTGTGAAGGTAACCTCTGTGGGAGAAGGCTAAAGATTTGAATGAATTGACAGGAACCACAGAGCAATTGAATGGTAGTGTATTTTATTGTTGTTGCTTTGAAATGTTCACAGTAAAATTATTATAAAAGTCCAGTATTATTTCCGAGCTATGACCCTATAAGTTGTGCATAAGCCGTGGTACAGGATGTTAGTGCCATTACCAAAGGAGAATCTACATGATTTCCATTTTGTTATCAGCAAACCAGTCCTCAGAATGTTTTCCTGCATTGCAAGATCAACTCTAATCATCGGTTGGAGTATCCCGAATATTGCCAAGATAACAGTGTTGGGTGCATTCGGGGGCATCTGCAAGCCCCTGTCCTTGCTACTGAAAAGGAGTGCCCTGGTGTCACACCGGCAGCTGCGACCAATCGAAGCCACACCCCCCTTCACTACTTAAACCTTGCACGACGATCACTCCGTCCAAGATATCGTTAGAATGCAATTTCTGAGCAACCTCTTCCTGTGTCTCTGTTCCAGTTCCAATCCCCCCGACTCTCCCTGCTCCCACTTCCTGCACCCCCGGACCCTTCCCGCTCCTGTCCGCCGCAGCCCAGATCTTCCCTCATGTTTGCTCCCTATGCGTCCTGTCCGCGTCCTCGGACAGATCTCCCAGATCTTCGACCTAACGGCACCCGACCTGACTACGATTACGGTTTTCCCTTTGACTTCGGTATTACGGATCGGACGGATTTTGGTTGTGACCCTGCTTGTTTGGACTTCTCTCTGATTTGCCCCAATAAAGGACCGTTGGACCTTTCCCCAGTGTTCTGTCGTTAAACCTGGTGAGTCAGCTCTCCCTTGTATGATATTGTCCATACCCTCGGTGTTGCTGCTGACCTTAGCCACATTGAGACCAGGGCCCAGGTCACTGGCTATGTCGGACCAGAGCAACTCCCAGAAGCTCTGAAGGGGAGTGAGGTTGTCGTCATTCCCGCTGTAGTGCCCAGGAAGCCCGGGATGACACGAGATGATCTATTTGACATCAACGCCTCCATCGTGGCCACCCTGGCTGACGCCTGTGCCCGCAACTGCCCTGACGCAATGTTGTGCATAATCACCAACCCAGTAAACTTCACTGTTCTCATAGTTCCGGGCATCCTTAAAAAGCATGGAGTTTACAACCCTTAAGCGGCTGTTTGGTATGACAACTTTGGACATCGTCAGGGCTAACACCTTTGTGGCAGAACTCACAGGACTGGATCCGTCACACGTCAATGTTCCCGTAGTTGGTGGCCATGCGGGCAAGACTATCATTCCTCTGTTATCTCATTGCACTCCCAAAGCGGAGTTCACCGAGGATACGCTTGCTGCCTTGACGCACTCAATCCAAGAGGCAGGTACTGAGGTCGTGAAGGCTAAGGCTGGGGCAGGCTCTGCCACCCTCTCCATGGCGTATGCAGGGGCTATGTTCGCCTTGTCCCTGCTGGATGCCATGAATGGCAAAGAGGGGTTCAAGGAATGTGCATTCGTCAGGTCAGAGGAAGGCAAATGCACATATTTCTCCACCCCTCTCCTCCTCGGCACCAACGGAGTGAAGAGGAAGCAGGGCCTTGGAAAGCTCTCTGCATTTGAGGAAAAACTTGTGGCGGAAGCACTGAATGAACTAAAGGCCTCCATCAGGAAGGGGGAGGACTTTGTCAGAGAAACAGCAGCTCAAGGAGAAGCACAGTAAAAAGTGCAATGGAGTCATTTCAAAATTTCTGGGATTTAAAAGAGAAGGATTGACAATCGTTTCAAATGGGAAAAATACTACTGAAAGAGGAGTGTGAAGGTAACCTCTGTGGGAGAAGGCTAAAGATTTGAATGAATTGACAGGAACCACAGAGCAATTGAATGGTAGTGTATTTTATTGTTGTTGCTTTGAAATGTTCACAGTAAAATTATTATAAAAGTCCAGTATTATTTCCGAGCTATGACCCTATAAGTTGTGCATAAGCCGTGGTACAGGATGTTAGTGCCATTACCAAAGGAGAATCTACATAATTTCCATTTTGTTATCAGCAAACCAGTCCTCAGAATGTTTTCCTGCATTGCAAGATCAACTCTAATCATCGGTTGGAGTATCCCGAATATTGCCAAGATAACAGTGTTGGGTGCATTCGGGGGCATCTGCAAGCCCCTGTCCTTGCTACTGAAAAGGAGTGCCCTGGTGTCACACCGGCAGCTGCGACCAATCGAAGCCACACCCCCCTTCACTACTTAAACCTTGCACGACGATCACTCCGTCCAAGATATCGTTAGAATGCAATTTCTGAGCAACCTCTTCCTGTGTCTCTGTTCCAGTTCCAATCCCCCCGACTCTCCCTGCTCCCACTTCCTGCACCCCCGGACCCTTCCCGCTCCTGTCCGCCGCAGCCCAGATCTTCCCTCATGTTTGCTCCCTATGCGTCCTGTCCGCGTCCTCGGACAGATCTCCCAGATCTTCGACCTAACGGCACCCGACCTGACTACGATTACGGTTTTCCCTTTGACTTCGGTATTACGGATCGGACGGATTTTGGTTGTGACCCTGCTTGTTTGGACTTCTCTCTGATTTGCCCCAATAAAGGACCGTTGGACCTTTCCCCAGTGTTCTGTCGTTAAACCTGGTGAGTCAGCTCTCCCTTGTATGATATTGTCCATACCCTCGGTGTTGCTGCTGACCTTAGCCACATTGAGACCAGGGCCCAGGTCACTGGCTATGTCGGACCAGAGCAACTCCCAGAAGCTCTGAAGGGGAGTGAGGTTGTCGTCATTCCCGCTGTAGTGCCCAGGAAGCCCGGGATGACACGAGATGATCTATTTGACATCAACGCCTCCATCGTGGCCACCCTGGCTGACGCCTGTGCCCGCAACTGCCCTGACGCAATGTTGTGCATAATCACCAACCCAGTAAACTTCACTGTTCTCATAGTTCCGGGCATCCTTAAAAAGCATGGAGTTTACAACCCTTAAGCGGCTGTTTGGTATGACAACTTTGGACATCGTCAGGGCTAACACCTTTGTGGCAGAACTCACAGGACTGGATCCGTCACACGTCAATGTTCCCGTAGTTGGTGGCCATGCGGGCAAGACTATCATTCCTCTGTTATCTCATTGCACTCCCAAAGCGGAGTTCACCGAGGATACGCTTGCTGCCTTGACGCACCCAATCCAAGAGGCAGGTACTGAGGTCGTGAAGGCTAAGGCTGGGGCAGGCTCTGCCACCCTCTCCATGGCGTATGCAGGGGCTATGTTCGCCTTGTCCCTGCTGGATGCCATAAATGGCAAAGAGGGGTTCAAGGAATGTGCATTCGTCAGGTCAGAGGAAGGCAAATGCACATATTTCTCCACCCCTCTCCTCCTCGGCACCAACGGAGTGAAGAGGAAGCAGGGCCTTGGAAAGCTCTCCGCATTTGAGGAAAAACTTGTGGCGGAAGCACTGAATGAACTAAAGGCCTCCATCAGGAAGGGGGAGGACTTTGTCAGAGAAACAGCAGCTCAAGGAGAAGCACAGTAAAAAGTGCAATGGAGTCATTTCAAAATTTCTGGGATTTAAAAGAGAAGGATTGACAATCGTTTCAAATGGGAAAAAAACTACTACTGAAAGAGAGGAGTGTGAAGGTAACCTCTGTGGGAGAAGGCTAAAGATTTGAATGAATTGACAGGAACCACAGAGCAATTGAATGGAAGTGTATTTTATTGTTGTTGCTTTGAAATGTTCACAGTAAAATTATTATAAAAGTCCAGTATTATTTCCGAGCTATGACCCTATAAGTTGTGCATAAGCCGTGGTACAGGATGTTAGTGCCATTACCAAAGGAGAATCTACATAATTTCCATTTTGTTATCAGCAAACCAGTCCTCAGAATGTTTTCCTGCATTGCAAGAAAAACTCTAATCATCGGTTGGAGTATCCCCGAATATTGCCAAGATAACAGTGTTGGGTGCATTCGGGGGCATCTGCAAGCCCCTGTCCTTGCTGCTGAAAAGGAGTGCCCTGGTGTCACACCGGCAGCTGCGACCAATCGAAGCCACACCCCCCTTCACTACTTAAACCTTGCACGACGACCACTCCGTCCAAGATATCGTTAGAATGCAATTTCTGAGCAACCTCTTCCTGTGTCTCTGTTCCAGTTCCAATCCCCCCGACTCTCCCTGCTCCCACTTCCTGCACCCCCGGACCCTTCCCGCTCCTGTCCGCCGCAGCCCAGATCTTCCCTCATGTTTGCTCCCTATGCGTCCTGTCCGCGTCCTCGGACAGATCTCCCAGATCTTCGACCTAACGGCACCCGACCTGACTACGATTACGGTTTTCCCTTTGACTTCGGTATTACGGATCGGACGGATTTTGGTTGTGACCCTGCTTGTTTGGACTTCTCTCTGATTTGCCCCAATAAAGGACCGTTGGACCTTTCCCCAGTGTTCTGTCGTTAAACCTGGTGAGTCAGCTCTCCCTTGTATGATATTGTCCATACCCTCGGTGTTGCTGCTGACCTTAGCCACATTGAGACCAGGGCCCAGGTCACTGGCTATGTCGGACCAGAGCAACTCCCAGAAGCTCTGAAGGGGAGTGAGGTTGTCGTCATTCCCGCTGTAGTGCCCAGGAAGCCCGGGATGACACGAGATGATCTATTTCACATCAACGCCTCCATCGTGGCCACCCTGGCTGACGCCTGTGCCCGCAACTGCCCTGACGCAATGTTGTGCATAATCACCAACCCAGTAAACTTCACTGTTCTCATAGTTCCGGGCATCCTTAAAAAGCATGGAGTTTACAACCCTAAGCGGCTCTTTGGTATGACAACTTTGGACATCGTCAGGGCTAACACCTTTGTGGTCACTGGCTACATCGGCTCAAAGCAACTTGATGTAGTTCTGAAGGGGTGCGAAGTTGTGTTCCTTTCTGCTGGAGTGGCCAGGAAGCCCGGAATGACTTGCGATGACCTGTTCAATAGCCACACCATCATTGTAGGGTTGGGACAGGCTCTACCACACTCTCAATGACGTATGCGGGAGCTAGGTTCACCTTCTCTCTGCTGGACACTATGAATGGCAAAGAGGAGGTTGTCGAGTATGCATTTGTGAGATTCGAGATAAGCGAATGCAAATACTTCTCTATCCCTCTCTTCCTCAGGAAACATGGAATTGAAAACAACCTGGGCCTTGCCAAGCTCTCCGCCTTTGAGGAGAAGCTGGTGAGGGAAGCGTTGCGTGAGTTGAAGGCCTCCATCAAGAAAGGGGAGGAATTTCTGCTGAACTTCTGCTGATTTTCTGCTGATCAAGGGCAGCGCCACAAAAATTCCTTCTAACACAGGCTTTCTGCTGGACTGCTTTTGTGTGATATAAGTATTCCCTGATTGATGGGAACAAGCAGGATTTGACTGTTGCAAACATGTACTGTCCTGAAATTTAGGTAGAAAACAACAGTGGTGCTTGGGAATACAGCCCAAACCAGGTAGGAAACTCCATCTAAGGCTAAATTTATATAGCACTCTTCTTACCACGGGCCATTTGCTTGAACTTTAATTTATTCCAGTCCTTTAATCAAAAGTCTTTTGTCGGTCTCAACTGGAAGCCGTGGTGCCATTAGTGCCATTACTAAGAGAGAATCTGCATGATTTCCATATTGTTTTAAACTTATCAGCAAACCAGTCCTCAGAATATTTCCCGCATTGCAAGATCAGCCCTGAGCATCGCTTGGAGCATCCCAGAACAATGCCAAGGTTGTCATGCCCAGCTCATCTGATCCTCGTGTGGGGAATGCTTGCTTGCGTGCTTGGGAATGCAACCCAAACCTGCTAAGAAATTCCATCTAAGCCTAAGTTTATATAGCAATCTTTTAACTACAGGGCATTTGCTTGAACTTAAATTCAATCCAGTTCTTTAATGAAAAATCTTTTGTTGGTCTCAACTGGGAGCCGTGGTACAGGATGTTAGTGCCATTACCAAAGGAGAATCTACATGATTTCCATTTTGTTATCAGCAAACCAGTCCTCAGAATGTTTTCCTGCATTGCAAGATCAACTCTAATCATCGGTTGGAGTATCCCGAATATTGCCAAGATAACAGTGTTGGGTGCATTCGGGGGCATCTGCAAGCCCCTGTCCTTGCTGCTGAAAAGGAGTGCCCTGGTGTCACACCGGCAGCTGCGACCAATCGAAGCCACACCCCCCTTCACTACTTAAACCTTGCACGACGACCACTCCGTCCAAGATATCGTTAGAATGCAATTTCTGAGCAACCTCTTCCTGTGTCTCTGTTCCAGTTCCAATCCCCCCGACTCTCCCTGCTCCCACTTCCTGCACCCCCGGACCCTTCCCGCTCCTGTCCGCCGCAGCCCAGATCTTCCCTCATGTTTGCTCCCTATGCGTCCTGTCCGCGTCCTCGGACAGATCTCCCAGATCTTCGACCTAACGGCACCCGACCTGACTACGATTACGGTTTTCCCTTTGACTTCGGTATTACGGATCGGACGGATTTTGGTTGTGACCCTGCTTGTTTGGACTTCTCTCTGATTTGCCCCAATAAAGGACCGTTGGACCTTTCCCCAGTGTTCTGTCGTTAAACCTGGTGAGTCAGCTCTCCCTTGTATGATATTGTCCATACCCTCGGTGTTGCTGCTGACCTTAGCCACATTGAGACCAGGGCCCAGGTCACTGGCTATGTCGGACCAGAGCAACTCCCAGAAGCTCTGAAGGGGAGTGAGGTTGTCGTCATTCCCGCTGTAGTGCCCAGGAAGCCCGGGATGACACGAGATGATCTATTTGACATCAACGCCTCCATCGTGGCCACCCTGGCTGACGCCTGTGCCCGCAACTGCCCTGACGCAATGTTGTGCATAATCTCCAACCCAGTAAACTTCACTATTCTCATAGTTCCGGGCATCCTTAAAAAGCATGGAGTTTACAACCCTAAGCGGCTCTTTGGTATGACAACTTTGGACATCGTCAGGGCTAACACCTTTGTGGTCACTGGCTACATCGGCTCAAAGCAACTTGATGTAGTTCTGAAGGGGTGCGAAGTTGTGCTCCTTTCTGCTGGAGTGGCCAGGAAGCCCGGAATGACTTGCGATGACCTGTTCAATAGCCACACCATCATTGTAGGGTTGGGACAGGCTCTACCACACTCTCAATGACGTATGCGGGAGCTAGGTTCACCTTCTCTCTGCTGGACACTATGAATGGCAAAGAGGAGGTTGTCGAGTATGCATTTGTGAGATTCGAGATAAGCGAATGCAAATACTTCTCTATCCCTCTCTTCCTCAGGAAACATGGAATTGAAAACAACCTGGGCCTTGCCAAGCTCTCCGCCTTTGAGGAGAAGCTGGTGAGGGAAGCGTTGCGTGAGTTGAAGGCCTCCATCAAGAAAGGGGAGGAATTTCTGCTGAACTTCTGCTGATTTTCTGCTGATCAAGGGCAGCGCCACAAAAATTCCTTCTAACACAGGCTTTCTGCTGGACTGCTTTTGTGTGATATAAGTATTCCCTGATTGATGGGAACAAGCAGGATTTGACTGTTGCAAACATGTACTGTCCTGAAATTTAGGTAGAAAACAACAGTGGTGCTTGGGAATACAGCCCAAACCAGGTAGGAAACTCCATCTAAGGCTAAATTTATATAGCACTCTTCTTACCACGGGCCATTTGCTTGAACTTTAATTTATTCCAGTCCTTTAATCAAAAGTCTTTTGTCGGTCTCAACTGGAAGCCGTGGTGCCATTAGTGCCATTACTAAGAGAGAATCTGCATGATTTCCATATTGTTTTAAACTTATCAGCAAACCAGTCCTCAGAATATTTCCCGCATTGCAAGATCAGCCCTGAGCATCGCTTGGAGCATCCCAGAACAATGCCAAGGTTGTCATGCCCAGCTCATCTGATCCTCGTGTGGGGAATGCTTGCTTGCGTGCTTGGGAATGCAACCCAAACCTGCTAAGAAACTCCATCTAAGCCTAAGTTTATATAGCAATCTTTTAACTACAGGGCATTTGCTTGAACTTAAATTCAATCCAGTTCTTTAATGAAAAATCTTTTGTTGGTCTCAACTGGGAGCCGTGGTACAGGATGTTAGTGCCATTACCAAAGGAGAATCTACATGATTTCCATTTTGTTATCAGCAAACCAGTCCTCAGAATGTTTTCCTGCATTGCAAGATCAACTCTAATCATCGGTTGGAGTATCCCGAATATTGCCAAGATAACAGTGTTGGGTGCATTCGGGGGCATCTGCAAGCCCCTGTCCTTGCTGCTGAAAAGGAGTGCCCTGGTGTCACACCGGCAGCTGCGACCAATCGAAGCCACACCCCCCTTCACTACTTAAACCTTGCACGACGACCACTCCGTCCAAGATATCGTTAGAATGCAATTTCTGAGCAACCTCTTCCTGTGTCTCTGTTCCAGTTCCAATCCCCCCGACTCTCCCTGCTCCCACTTCCTGCACCCCCGGACCCTTCCCGCTCCTGTCCGCCGCAGCCCAGATCTTCCCTCATGTTTGCTCCCTATGCGTCCTGTCCGCGTCCTCGGACAGATCTCCCAGATCTTCGACCTAACGGCACCCGACCTGACTACGATTACGGTTTTCCCTTTGACTTCGGTATTACGGATCGGACGGATTTTGGTTGTGACCCTGCTTGTTTGGACTTCTCTCTGATTTGCCCCAATAAAGGACCGTTGGACCTTTCCCCAGTGTTCTGTCGTTAAACCTGGTGAGTCAGCTCTCCCTTGTATGATATTGTCCATACCCTCGGTGTTGCTGCTGACCTTAGCCACATTGAGACCAGGGCCCAGGTCACTGGCTATGTCGGACCAGAGCAACTCCCAGAAGCTCTGAAGGGGAGTGAGGTTGTCGTCATTCCCGCTGTAGTGCCCAGGAAGCCCGGGATGACACGAGATGATCTATTTGACATCAACGCCTCCATCGTGGCCACCCTGGCTGACGCCTGTGCCCGCAACTGCCCTGACGCAATGTTGTGCATAATCACCAACCCAGTAAACTTCACTGTTCTCATAGTTCCGGGCATCCTTAAAAAGCATGGAGTTTACAACCCTAAGCGGCTCTTTGGTATGACAACTTTGGACATCGTCAGGGCTAACACCTTTGTGGTCACTGGCTACATCGGCTCAAAGCAACTTGATGTAGTTCTGAAGGGGTGCGAAGTTGTGCTCCTTTCTGCTGGAGTGGCCAGGAAGCCCGGAATGACTTGCGATGACCTGTTCAATAGCCACACCATCATTGTAGGGTTGGGACAGGCTCTACCACACTCTCAATGACGTATGCGGGAGCTAGGTTCACCTTCTCTCTGCTGGACACTATGAATGGCAAAGAGGAGGTTGTCGAGTATGCATTTGTGAGATTCGAGATAAGCGAATGCAAATACTTCTCTATCCCTCTCTTCCTCAGGAAACATGGAATTGAAAACAACCTGGGCCTTGCCAAGCTCTCCGCCTTTGAGGAGAAGCTGGTGAGGGAAGCGTTGCGTGAGCTGAAGGCCACCATCAAGAAAGGGGATTAATTTCTGCTGAACTTCTGCTGATTTTCTGCTGATCAAGGGCAGCGCCACAAAAATTCCTTCTAACACAGGCTTTCTGCTGGACTGCTTTTGTGTGATGTAAGTATTCCCTGATTGATGGGAACAAGCAGGATTTGACTGTTGCAAACATGTACTGTCCTGAAATTTAGGTAGAAAACAACAGTGGTGCTTGGGAATACAGCCCAAACCAGGTAGGAAACTCCATCTAAGGCTAAATTTATATAGCACTCTTCTTACCACGGGCCATTTGCTTGAACTTTAATTTATTCCAGTCCTTTAATCAAAAGTCTTTTGTCGGTCTCAACTGGAAGCCGTGGTGCCATTAGTGCCATTACTAAGAGAGAATCTGCATGATTTCCATATTGTTTTAAACTTATCAGCAAACCAGTCCTCAGAATATTTCCCGCATTGCAAGATCAGCCCTGAGCATCGCTTGGAGCATCCCAGAACAATGCCAAGGTTGTCATGCCCAGCTCATCTGATCCTCGTGTGGGGAATGCTTGCTTGCGTGCTTGGGAATGCAACCCAAACCTGCTAAGAAACTCCATCTAAGCCTAAGTTTATATAGCAATCTTTTAACTACAGGGCATTTGCTTGAACTTAAATTCAATCCAGTTCTTTAATGAAAAATCTTTTGTTGGTCTCAACTGGGAGCCGTGGTACAGGATGTTAGTGCCATTACCAAAGGAGAATCTACATGATTTCCATTTTGTTATCAGCAAACCAGTCCTCAGAATGTTTTCCTGCATTGCAAGATCAACTCTAATCATCGGTTGGAGTATCCCGAATATTGCCAAGATAACAGTGTTGGGTGCATTCGGGGGCATCTGCAAGCCCCTGTCCTTGCTGCTGAAAAGGAGTGCCCTGGTGTCACACCGGCAGCTGCGACCAATCGAAGCCACACCCCCCTTCACTACTTAAACCTTGCACGACGACCACTCCGTCCAAGATATCGTTAGAATGCAATTTCTGAGCAACCTCTTCCTGTGTCTCTGTTCCAGTTCCAATCCCCCCGACTCTCCCTGCTCCCACTTCCTGCACCCCCGGACCCTTCCCGCTCCTGTCCGCCGCAGCCCAGATCTTCCCTCATGTTTGCTCCCTATGCGTCCTGTCCGCGTCCTCGGACAGATCTCCCAGATCTTCGACCTAACGGCACCCGACCTGACTACGATTACGGTTTTCCCTTTGACTTCGGTATTACGGATCGGACGGATTTTGGTTGTGACCCTGCTTGTTTGGACTTCTCTCTGATTTGCCCCAATAAAGGACCGTTGGACCTTTCCCCAGTGTTCTGTCGTTAAACCTGGTGAGTCAGCTCTCCCTTGTATGATATTGTCCATACCCTCGGTGTTGCTGCTGACCTTAGCCACATTGAGACCAGGGCCCAGGTCACTGGCTATGTCGGACCAGAGCAACTCCCAGAAGCTCTGAAGGGGAGTGAGGTTGTCGTCATTCCCGCTGTAGTGCCCAGGAAGCCCGGGATGACACGAGATGATCTATTTGACATCAACGCCTCCATCGTGGCCACCCTGGCTGACGCCTGTGCCCGCAACTGCCCTGACGCAATGTTGTGCATAATCACCAACCCAGTAAACTTCACTGTTCTCATAGTTCCGGGCATCCTTAAAAAGCATGGAGTTTACAACCCTAAGCGGCTCTTTGGTATGACAACTTTGGACATCGTCAGGGCTAACACCTTTGTGGTCACTGGCTACATCGGCTCAAAGCAACTTGATGTAGTTCTGAAGGGGTGCGAAGTTGTGCTCCTTTCTGCTGGAGTGGCCAGGAAGCCCGGAATGACTTGCGATGACCTGTTCAATAGCCACACCATCATTGTAGGGTTGGGACAGGCTCTACCACACTCTCAATGACGTATGCGGGAGCTAGGTTCACCTTCTCTCTGCTGGACACTATGAATGGCAAAGAGGAGGTTGTCGAGTATGCATTTGTGAGATTCGAGATAAGCGAATGCAAATACTTCTCTATCCCTCTCTTCCTCAGGAAACATGGAATTGAAAACAACCTGGGCCTTGCCAAGCTCTCCGCCTTTGAGGAGAAGCTGGTGAGGGAAGCGTTGCGTGAGTTGAAGGCCTCCATCAAGAAAGGGGAGGAATTTCTGCTGAACTTCTGCTGATTTTCTGCTGATCAAGGGCAGCGCCACAAAAATTCCTTCTAACACAGGCTTTCTGCTGGACTGCTTTTGTGTGATGTAAGTATTCCCTGATTGATGGGAACAAGCAGGATTTGACTGTTGCAAACATGTACTGTCCTGAAATTTAGGTAGAAAACAACAGTGGTGCTTGGGAATACAGCCCAAACCAGGTAGGAAACTCCATCTAAGGCTAAATTTATATAGCACTCTTCTTACCACGGGCCATTTGCTTGAACTTTAATTTATTCCAGTCCTTTAATCAAAAGTCTTTTGTCGGTCTCAACTGGAAGCCGTGGTGCCATTAGTGCCATTACTAAGAGAGAATCTGCATGATTTCCATATTGTTTTAAACTTATCAGCAAACCAGTCCTCAGAATATTTCCCGCATTGCAAGATCAGCCCTGAGCATCGCTTGGAGCATCCCAGAACAATGCCAAGGTTGTCATGCCCAGCTCATCTGATCCTCGTGTGGGGAATGCTTGCTTGCGTGCTTGGGAATGCAACCCAAACCTGCTAAGAAACTCCATCTAAGCCTAAGTTTATATAGCAATCTTTTAACTACAGGGCATTTGCTTGAACTTAAATTCAATCCAGTTCTTTAATGAAAAATCTTTTGTTGGTCTCAACTGGGAGCCGTGGTACAGGATGTTAGTGCCATTACCAAAGGAGAATCTACATGATTTCCATTTTGTTATCAGCAAACCAGTCCTCAGAATGTTTTCCTGCATTGCAAGATCAACTCTAATCATCGGTTGGAGTATCCCGAATATTGCCAAGATAACAGTGTTGGGTGCATTCGGGGGCATCTGCAAGCCCCTGTCCTTGCTGCTGAAAAGGAGTGCCCTGGTGTCACACCGGCAGCTGCGACCAATCGAAGCCACACCCCCCTTCACTACTTAAACCTTGCACGACGACCACTCCGTCCAAGATATCGTTAGAATGCAATTTCTGAGCAACCTCTTCCTGTGTCTCTGTTCCAGTTCCAATCCCCCCGACTCTCCCTGCTCCCACTTCCTGCACCCCCGGACCCTTCCCGCTCCTGTCCGCCGCAGCCCAGATCTTCCCTCATGTTTGCTCCCTATGCGTCCTGTCCGCGTCCTCGGACAGATCTCCCAGATCTTCGACCTAACGGCACCCGACCTGACTACGATTACGGTTTTCCCTTTGACTTCGGTATTACGGATCGGACGGATTTTGGTTGTGACCCTGCTTGTTTGGACTTCTCTCTGATTTGCCCCAATAAAGGACCGTTGGACCTTTCCCCAGTGTTCTGTCGTTAAACCTGGTGAGTCAGCTCTCCCTTGTATGATATTGTCCATACCCTCGGTGTTGCTGCTGACCTTAGCCACATTGAGACCAGGGCCCAGGTCACTGGCTATGTCGGACCAGAGCAACTCCCAGAAGCTCTGAAGGGGAGTGAGGTTGTCGTCATTCCCGCTGTAGTGCCCAGGAAGCCCGGGATGACACGAGATGATCTATTTGACATCAACGCCTCCATCGTGGCCACCCTGGCTGACGCCTGTGCCCGCAACTGCCCTGACGCAATGTTGTGCATAATCACCAACCCAGTAAACTTCACTGTTCTCATAGTTCCGGGCATCCTTAAAAAGCATGGAGTTTACAACCCTAAGCGGCTCTTTGGTATGACAACTTTGGACATCGTCAGGGCTAACACCTTTGTGGTCACTGGCTACATCGGCTCAAAGCAACTTGATGTAGTTCTGAAGGGGTGCGAAGTTGTGCTCCTTTCTGCTGGAGTGGCCAGGAAGCCCGGAATGACTTGCGATGACCTGTTCAATAGCCACACCATCATTGTAGGGTTGGGACAGGCTCTACCACACTCTCAATGACGTATGCGGGAGCTAGGTTCACCTTCTCTCTGCTGGACACTATGAATGGCAAAGAGGAGGTTGTCGAGTATGCATTTGTGAGATTCGAGATAAGCGAATGCAAATACTTCTCTATCCCTCTCTTCCTCAGGAAACATGGAATTGAAAACAACCTGGGCCTTGCCAAGCTCTCCGCCTTTGAGGAGAAGCTGGTGAGGGAAGCGTTGTGTGAGTTGAAGGCCTCCATCAAGAAAGGGGAGGAATTTCTGCTGATCTTCTGATTTTCTGCTGATCAAGGGCAGCGCCACAAAAATTCCTTCTAACACAGGCTTTCTGCTGGACTGCTTTTGTGTGATATAAGTATTCCCTGATTGATGGGAACAAGCAGGATTTGACTGTTGCAAACATGTACTGTCCTGAAATTTAGGTAGAAAACAACAGTGGTGCTTGGGAATACAGCCCAAACCAGGTAGGAAACTCCATCTAAGGCTAAATTTATATAGCACTCTTCTTACCACGGGCCATTTGCTTGAACTTTAATTTATTCCAGTCCTTTAATCAAAAGTCTTTTGTCGGTCTCAACTGGAAGCCGTGGTGCCATTAGTGCCATTACTAAGAGAGAATCTGCATGATTTCCATATTGTTTTAAACTTATCAGCAAACCAGTCCTCAGAATATTTCCCGCATTGCAAGATCAGCCCTGAGCATCGCTTGGAGCATCCCAGAACAATGCCAAGGTTGTCATGCCCAGCTCATCTGATCCTCGTGTGGGGAATGCTTGCTTGCGTGCTTGGGAATGCAACCCAAACCTGCTAAGAAACTCCATCTAAGCCTAAGTTTATATAGCAATCTTTTAACTACAGGGCATTTGCTTGAACTTAAATTCAATCCAGTTCTTTAATGAAAAATCTTTTGTTGGTCTCAACTGGGAGCCGTGGTACAGGATGTTAGTGCCATTACCAAAGGAGAATCTACATGATTTCCATTTTGTTATCAGCAAACCAGTCCTCAGAATGTTTTCCTGCATTGCAAGATCAACTCTAATCATCGGTTGGAGTATCCCGAATATTGCCAAGATAACAGTGTTGGGTGCATTCGGGGGCATCTGCAAGCCCCTGTCCTTGCTGCTGAAAAGGAGTGCCCTGGTGTCACACCGGCAGCTGCGACCAATCGAAGCCACACCCCCCTTCACTACTTAAACCTTGCACGACGACCACTCCGTCCAAGATATCGTTAGAATGCAATTTCTGAGCAACCTCTTCCTGTGTCTCTGTTCCAGTTCCAATCCCCCCGACTCTCCCTGCTCCCACTTCCTGCACCCCCGGACCCTTCCCGCTCCTGTCCGCCGCAGCCCAGATCTTCCCTCATGTTTGCTCCCTATGCGTCCTGTCCGCGTCCTCGGACAGATCTCCCAGATCTTCGACCTAACGGCACCCGACCTGACTACGATTACGGTTTTCCCTTTGACTTCGGTATTACGGATCGGACGGATTTTGGTTGTGACCCTGCTTGTTTGGACTTCTCTCTGATTTGCCCCAATAAAGGACCGTTGGACCTTTCCCCAGTGTTCTGTCGTTAAACCTGGTGAGTCAGCTCTCCCTTGTATGATATTGTCCATACCCTCGGTGTTGCTGCTGACCTTAGCCACATTGAGACCAGGGCCCAGGTCACTGGCTATGTCGGACCAGAGCAACTCCCAGAAGCTCTGAAGGGGAGTGAGGTTGTCGTCATTCCCGCTGTAGTGCCCAGGAAGCCCGGGATGACACGAGATGATCTATTTGACATCAACGCCTCCATCGTGGCCACCCTGGCTGACGCCTGTGCCCGCAACTGCCCTGACGCAATGTTGTGCATAATCACCAACCCAGTAAACTTCACTGTTCTCATAGTTCCGGGCATCCTTAAAAAGCATGGAGTTTACAACCCTAAGCGGCTCTTTGGTATGACAACTTTGGACATCGTCAGGGCTAACACCTTTGTGGTCACTGGCTACATCGGCTCAAAGCAACTTGATGTAGTTCTGAAGGGGTGCGAAGTTGTGCTCCTTTCTGCTGGAGTGGCCAGGAAGCCCGGAATGACTTGCGATGACCTGTTCAATAGCCACACCATCATTGTAGGGTTGGGACAGGCTCTACCACACTCTCAATGACGTATGCGGGAGCTAGGTTCACCTTCTCTCTGCTGGACACTATGAATGGCAAAGAGGAGGTTGTCGAGTATGCATTTGTGAGATTCGAGATAAGCGAATGCAAATACTTCTCTATCCCTCTCTTCCTCAGGAAACATGGAATTGAAAACAACCTGGGCCTTGCCAAGCTCTCCGCCTTTGAGGAGAAGCTGGTGAGGGAAGCGTTGTGTGAGTTGAAGGCCTCCATCAAGAAAGGGGAGGAATTTCTGCTGAACTTCTGATTTTCTGCTGATCAAGGGCAGCGCCACAAAAATTCCTTCTAACACAGGCTTTCTGCTGGACTGCTTTTGTGTGATATAAGTATTCCCTGATTGATGGGAACAAGCAGGATTTGACTGTTGCAAACATGTACTGTCCTGAAATTTAGGTAGAAAACAACAGTGGTGCTTGGGAATACAGCCCAAACCAGGTAGGAAACTCCATCTAAGGCTAAATTTATATAGCACTCTTCTTACCACGGGCCATTTGCTTGAACTTTAATTTATTCCAGTCCTTTAATCAAAAGTCTTTTGTCGGTCTCAACTGGAAGCCGTGGTGCCATTAGTGCCATTACTAAGAGAGAATCTGCATGATTTCCATATTGTTTTAAACTTATCAGCAAACCAGTCCTCAGAATATTTCCCGCATTGCAAGATCAGCCCTGAGCATCGCTTGGAGCATCCCAGAACAATGCCAAGGTTGTCATGCCCAGCTCATCTGATCCTCGTGTGGGGAATGCTTGCTTGCGTGCTTGGGAATGCAACCCAAACCTGCTAAGAAACTCCATCTAAGCCTAAGTTTATATAGCAATCTTTTAACTACAGGGCATTTGCTTGAACTTAAATTCAATCCAGTTCTTTAATGAAAAATCTTTTGTTGGTCTCAACTGGGAGCCGTGGTACAGGATGTTAGTGCCATTACCAAAGGAGAATCTACATGATTTCCATTTTGTTATCAGCAAACCAGTCCTCAGAATGTTTTCCTGCATTGCAAGATCAACTCTAATCATCGGTTGGAGTATCCCGAATATTGCCAAGATAACAGTGTTGGGTGCATTCGGGGGCATCTGCAAGCCCCTGTCCTTGCTGCTGAAAAGGAGTGCCCTGGTGTCACACCGGCAGCTGCGACCAATCGAAGCCACACCCCCCTTCACTACTTAAACCTTGCACGACGACCACTCCGTCCAAGATATCGTTAGAATGCAATTTCTGAGCAACCTCTTCCTGTGTCTCTGTTCCAGTTCCAATCCCCCCGACTCTCCCTGCTCCCACTTCCTGCACCCCCGGACCCTTCCCGCTCCTGTCCGCCGCAGCCCAGATCTTCCCTCATGTTTGCTCCCTATGCGTCCTGTCCGCGTCCTCGGACAGATCTCCCAGATCTTCGACCTAACGGCACCCGACCTGACTACGATTACGGTTTTCCCTTTGACTTCGGTATTACGGATCGGACGGATTTTGGTTGTGACCCTGCTTGTTTGGACTTCTCTCTGATTTGCCCCAATAAAGGACCGTTGGACCTTTCCCCAGTGTTCTGTCGTTAAACCTGGTGAGTCAGCTCTCCCTTGTATGATATTGTCCATACCCTCGGTGTTGCTGCTGACCTTAGCCACATTGAGACCAGGGCCCAGGTCACTGGCTATGTCGGACCAGAGCAACTCCCAGAAGCTCTGAAGGGGAGTGAGGTTGTCCTCATTCCCGCTGTAGTGCCCAGGAAGCCCGGGATGACACGAGATGATCTATTTGACATCAACGCCTCCATCGTGGCCACCCTGGCTGACGCCTGTGCCCGCAACTGCCCTGACGCAATGTTGTGCATAATCACCAACCCAGTAAACTTCACTGTTCTCATAGTTCCGGGCATCCTTAAAAAGCATGGAGTTTACAACCCTAAGCGGCTGTTTGGTATGACAACTTTGGACATCGTCAGGGCTAACACCTTTGTGGCAGAACTCACAGGACTGGATCCGTCACACGTCAATGTTCCCGTAGTTGGTGGCCATGCGGGCAAGACTATCATTCCTCTGTTATCTCATTGCACTCCCAAAGCGGAGTTCACCGAGGATACGCTTGCTGCCTTGACGCACCCTATCCAAGAGGTAGGTACTGAGGTCGTGAAGGCTAAGGCTGGGGCAGGCTCTGCCACCCTCTCCATGGCGTATGCAGGGGCTATGTTCGCCTTGTCCCTGCTGGATGCCATGAATGGCAAAGAGGGTTTCAAGGAATGTGCATTCGTCAGGTCAGAGGAAAGCAAATGCACATATTTCTCCACCCCTCTCCTCCTCGGCACCAACGGAGTGAAGAGGAAGCAGGGCCTTGGAAAGCTCTCCGCATTTGAGGAAAAACTTGTGGCGGAAGCACTGAATGAACTAAAGGCCTCCATCAGGAAGGGGGAGGACTTTGTCAGAGAAACAGCAGCTCAAGGAGAAGCACAGTAAAAAGTGCAATGGAGTCATTTCAAAATTTCTGGGATTTAAAAGAGAAGGATTGACAATCGTTTCAAATGGGAAAAAAATTACTACTGAAAGAGGAGTGTGAAGGTAACCTCTGTGGGAGAAGGCTAAAGATTTGAATGAATTGACAGGAACCACAGAGCAATTGAATGGTAGTGTATTTTATTGTTGTTGCTTTCAAATGTTCACAGTAAAATTATTATAAAAGTCCAGTATTATTTCCGAGCTATGACCCTATAAGTTGTGCATAAGCCGTGGTACAGGATGTTAGTGCCATTACCAAAGGAGAATCTACATAATTTCCATTTTGTTATCAGCAAACCAGTCCTCAGAATGTTTTCCTGCATTGCAAGATCAACTCTAATCATCGGTTGGAGTATCCCCGAATATTGCCAAGATAACAGTGTTGGGTGCATTCGGGGGCATCTGCAAGCCCCTGTCCTTGCTGCTGAAAAGGAGTGCCCTGGTGTCACACCGGCAGCTGCGACCAATCGAAGCCACACCCCCCTTCACTACTTAAACCTTGCACGACGATCACTCCGTCCAAGATATCGTTAGAATGCAATTTCTGAGCAACCTCTTCCTGTGTCTCTGTTCCAGTTCCAATCCCCCCGACTCTCCCTGCTCCCACTTCCTGCACCCCCGGACCCTTCCCGCTCCTGTCCGCCGCAGCCCAGATCTTCCCTCATGTTTGCTCCCTATGCGTCCTGTCCGCGTCCTCGGACAGATCTCCCAGATCTTCGACCTAACGGCACCCGACCTGACTACGATTACGGTTTTCCCTTTGACTTCGGTATTACGGATCGAACGGATTTTGGTTGTGACCCTGCTTGTTTGGACTTCTCTCTGATTTGCCCCAATAAAGGACCGTTGGACCTTTCCCCAGTGTTCTGTCGTTAAACCTGGTGAGTAAGCTCTCCCTTGTATGATATTGTCCATACCCTCGGTGTTGCTGCTGACCTTAGCCACATTGAGACCAGGGCCCAGGTCACTGGCTATGTCAGACCAGAGCAACTCCCAGAAGCTCTGAAGGGGAGTGAGGTTGTCCTCATTCCCGCTGTAGTGCCCAGGAAGCCCGGGATGACGCGAGATGATCTATTTGACATCAACGCCTCCATCGTGGCCACCCTGGCTGACGCCTGTGCCCGCAACTGCCCTGACGCAATGTTGTGCATAATCACCAACCCAGTAAACTTCACTGTTCTCATTGTTCCGGACATCCTTAAAAAGCATGGAGTTTACAACCCTAAGCGGCTGTTTGGTATGACAACTTTGGACATCGTCAGGGCTAACACCTTTGTGGCAGAACTCACAGGACTGGATCCGTCACACGTCAATGTTCCCGTAGTTGGTGGCCATGCGGGCAAGACTATCATTCCTCTGTTATCTCATTGCACTCCCAAAGCGGAGTTCACCGAGGATACGCTTGCTGCCTTGACGCACCCAATCCAAGAGGCAGGTACTGAGGTCGTGAAGGCTAAGGCTGGGGCAGGCTCTGCCACCCTCTCCATGGCGTATGCAGGGGCTATGTTCGCCTTGTCCCTGCTGGATTCCATGAATGGCAAAGAGGGGTTCAAGGAATGTGCATTCGTCAGGTCAGAGGAAGGCAAATGCACATATTTCTCCACCCCTCTCCTCCTCGGCACCAACGGAGTGAAGAGGAAGCAGGGCCTTGGAAAGCTCTCCGCATTTGAGGAAAAACTTGTGGCGGAAGCACTGAATGAACTAAAGGCCTCCATCAGGAAGGGGGAGGACTTTGTCAGAGAAACAGCAGCTCAAGGAGAAGCACAGTAAAAAGTGCAATGGAGTCATTTCAAAATTTCTGGGATTTAAAAGAGAAGGATTGACAATCGTTTCAAATGGGAAAAAAATTACTACTGAAAGAGGAGTGTGAAGGTAACCTCTGTGGGAGAAGGCTAAAGATTTGAATGAATTGACAGGAACCACAGAGCAATTGAATGGTAGTGTATTTTATTGTTGTTGCTTTGAAATGTTCACAGTAAAATTATTATAAAAGTCCAGTATTATTTCCGAGCTATGACCCTATAAGTTGTGCATAAGCCGTGGTACAGGATGTTAGTGCCATTACCAAAGGATAATCTACATAATTTCCATTTTGTTATCAGCAAACCAGTCCTCAGAATGTTTTCCTGCATTGCAAGATCAACTCTAATCATCGGTTGGAGTATCCCCGAATATTGCCAAGATAACAGTGTTGGGTGCATTCGGGGGCATCTGCAAGCCCCTGTCCTTGCTGCTGAAAAGGAGTGCCCTGGTGTCACACCGGCAGCTGCGACCAATCGAAGCCACACCCCCCTTCACTACTTAAACCTTGCACGACGATCACTCCGTCCAAGATATCGTTAGAATGCAATTTCTGAGCAACCTCTTCCTGTGTCTCTGTTCCAGTTCCAATCCCCCCGACTCTCCCTGCTCCCACATCCTGCACCCCCGGACCCTTCCCGCTCCTGTCCGCCGCAGCCCAGATCTTCCCTCATGTTTGCTCCCTATGCGTCCTGTCCGCGTCCTCGGACAGATCTCCCAGATCTTCGACCTAACGGCACCCGACCTGACTACGATTACGGTTTTCCCTTTGACTTCGGTATTACGGATCGGACGGATTTTGGTTGTGACCCTGCTTGTTTGGACTTCTCTCTGATTTGCCCCAATAAAGGACCGTTGGACCTTTCCCCAGTGTTCTGTCGTTAAACCTGGTGAGTAAGCTCTCCCTTGTATGATATTGTCCATACCCTCGGTGTTGCTGCTGACCTTAGCCACATTGAGACCAGGGCCCAGGTCACTGGCTATGTCAGACCAGAGCAACTCCCAGAAGCTCTGAAGGGGAGTGAGGTTGTCCTCATTCCCGCTGTAGTGCCCAGGAAGCCCGGGATGACGCGAGATGATCTATTTGACATCAACGCCTCCATCGTGGCCACCCTGGCTGACGCCTGTGCCCGCAACTGCCCTGACGCAATGTTGTGCATAATCACCAACCCAGTAAACTTCACTGTTCTCATTGTTCCGGACATCCTTAAAAAGCATGGAGTTTACAACCCTAAGCGGCTGTTTGGTATGACAACTTTGGACATCGTCAGGGCTAACACCTTTGTGGCAGAACTCACAGGACTGGATCCGTCACACGTCAATGTTCCCGTAGTTGGTGGCCATGCGGGCAAGACTATCATTCCTCTGTTATCTCATTGCACTCCCAAAGCGGAGTTCACCGAGGATACGCTTGCTGCCTTGACGCACCCAATCCAAGAGGCAGGTACTGAGGTCGTGAAGGCTAAGGCTGGGGCAGGCTCTGCCACCCTCTCCATGGCGTATGCAGGGGCTATGTTCGCCTTGTCCCTGCTGGATTCCATGAATGGCAAAGAGGGGTTCAAGGAATGTGCATTCGTCAGGTCAGAGGAAGGCAAATGCACATATTTCTCCACCCCTCTCCTCCTCGGCACCAACGGAGTGAAGAGGAAGCAGGGCCTTGGAAAGCTCTCCGCATTTGAGGAAAAACTTGTGGCGGAAGCACTGAATGAACTAAAGGCCTCCATCAGGAAGGGGGAGGACTTTGTCAGAGAAACAGCAGCTCAAGGAGAAGCACAGTAAAAAGTGCAATGGAGTCATTTCAAAATTTCTGGGATTTAAAAGAGAAGGATTGACAATCGTTTCAAATGGGAAAAAAATTACTACTGAAAGAGGAGTGTGAAGGTAACCTCTGTGGGAGAAGGCTAAAGATTTGAATGAATTGACAGGAACCACAGAGCAATTGAATGGTAGTGTATTTTATTGTTGTTGCTTTGAAATGTTCACAGTAAAATTATTATAAAAGTCCAGTATTATTTCCGAGCTATGACCCTATAAGTTGTGCATAAGCCGTGGTACAGGATGTTAGTGCCATTACCAAAGGATAATCTACATAATTTCCATTTTGTTATCAGCAAACCAGTCCTCAGAATGTTTTCCTGCATTGCAAGATCAACTCTAATCATCGGTTGGAGTATCCCCGAATATTGCCAAGATAACAGTGTTGGGTGCATTCGGGGGCATCTGCAAGCCCCTGTCCTTGCTGCTGAAAAGGAGTGCCCTGGTGTCACACCGGCAGCTGCGACCAATCGAAGCCACACCCCCCTTCACTACTTAAACCTTGCACGACGATCACTCCGTCCAAGATATCGTTAGAATGCAATTTCTGAGCAACCTCTTCCTGTGTCTCTGTTCCAGTTCCAATCCCCCCGACTCTCCCTGCTCCCACATCCTGCACCCCCGGACCCTTCCCGCTCCTGTCCGCCGCAGCCCAGATCTTCCCTCATGTTTGCTCCCTATGCGTCCTGTCCGCGTCCTCGGACAGATCTCCCAGATCTTCGACCTAACGGCACCCGACCTGACTACGATTACGGTTTTCCCTTTGACTTCGGTATTACGGATCGGACGGATTTTGGTTGTGACCCTGCTTGTTTGGACTTCTCTCTGATTTGCCCCAATAAAGGACCGTTGGACCTTTCCCCAGTGTTCTGTCGTTAAACCTGGTGAGTCAGCTCTCCCTTGTATGATATTGTCCATACCCTCGGTGTTGCTGCTGACCTTAGCCACATTGAGACCAGGGCCCAGGTCACTGGCTATGTCGGACCAGAGCAACTCCCAGAAGCTCTGAAGGGGAGTGAGGTTGTCGTCATTCCCGCTGTAGTGCCCAGGAAGCCCGGGATGACACGAGATGATCTATTTGACATCAACGCCTCCATCGTGGCCACCCTGGCTGACGCCTGTGCCCGCAACTGCCCTGACGCAATGTTGTGCATAATCACCAACCCAGTAAACTTCACTGTTCTCATAGTTCCGGGCATCCTTAAAAAGCATGGAGTTTACAACCCTAAGCGGCTCTTTGGTATGACAACTTTGGACATCGTCAGGGCTAACACCTTTGTGGTCACTGGCTACATCGGCTCAAAGCAACTTGATGTAGTTCTGAAGGGGTGCGAAGTTGTGCTCCTTTCTGCTGGAGTGGCCAGGAAGCCCGGAATGACTTGCGATGACCTGTTCAATAGCCACACCATCATTGTAGGGTTGGGACAGGCTCTACCACACTCTCAATGACGTATGCGGGAGCTAGGTTCACCTTCTCTCTGCTGGACACTATGAATGGCAAAGAGGAGGTTGTCGAGTATGCATTTGTGAGATTCGAGATAAGCGAATGCAAATACTTCTCTATCCCTCTCTTCCTCAGGAAACATGGAATTGAAAACAACCTGGGCCTTGCCAAGCTCTCCGCCTTTGAGGAGAAGCTGGTGAGGGAAGCGTTGCGTGAGTTGAAGGCCTCCATCAAGAAAGGGGAGGAATTTCTGCTGAACTTCTGCTGATTTTCTGCTGATCAAGGGCAGCGCCACAAAAATTCCTTCTAACACAGGCTTTCTGCTGGACTGCTTTTGTGTGATGTAAGTATTCCCTGATTGATGGGAACAAGCAGGATTTGACTGTTGCAAACATGTACTGTCCTGAAATTTAGGTAGAAAACAACAGTGGTGCTTGGGAATACAGCCCAAACCAGGTAGGAAACTCCATCTAAGGCTAAATTTATATAGCACTCTTCTTACCACGGGCCATTTGCTTGAACTTTAATTTATTCCAGTCCTTTAATCAAAAGTCTTTTGTCGGTCTCAACTGGAAGCCGTGGTGCCATTAGTGCCATTACTAAGAGAGAATCTGCATGATTTCCATATTGTTTTAAACTTATCAGCAAACCAGTCCTCAGAATATTTCCCGCATTGCAAGATCAGCCCTGAGCATCGCTTGGAGCATCCCAGAACAATGCCAAGGTTGTCATGCCCAGCTCATCTGATCCTCGTGTGGGGAATGCTTGCTTGCGTGCTTGGGAATGCAACCCAAACCTGCTAAGAAACTCCATCTAAGCCTAAGTTTATATAGCAATCTTTTAACTACAGGGCATTTGCTTGAACTTAAATTCAATCCAGTTCTTTAATGAAAAATCTTTTGTTGGTCTCAACTGGGAGCCGTGGTACAGGATGTTAGTGCCATTACCAAAGGAGAATCTACATGATTTCCATTTTGTTATCAGCAAACCAGTCCTCAGAATGTTTTCCTGCATTGCAAGATCAACTCTAATCATCGGTTGGAGTATCCCGAATATTGCCAAGATAACAGTGTTGGGTGCATTCGGGGGCATCTGCAAGCCCCTGTCCTTGCTGCTGAAAAGGAGTGCCCTGGTGTCACACCGGCAGCTGCGACCAATCGAAGCCACACCCCCCTTCACTACTTAAACCTTGCACGACGACCACTCCGTCCAAGATATCGTTAGAATGCAATTTCTGAGCAACCTCTTCCTGTGTCTCTGTTCCAGTTCCAATCCCCCCGACTCTCCCTGCTCCCACTTCCTGCACCCCCGGACCCTTCCCGCTCCTGTCCGCCGCAGCCCAGATCTTCCCTCATGTTTGCTCCCTATGCGTCCTGTCCGCGTCCTCGGACAGATCTCCCAGATCTTCGACCTAACGGCACCCGACCTGACTACGATTACGGTTTTCCCTTTGACTTCGGTATTACGGATCGGACGGATTTTGGTTGTGACCCTGCTTGTTTGGACTTCTCTCTGATTTGCCCCAATAAAGGACCGTTGGACCTTTCCCCAGTGTTCTGTCGTTAAACCTGGTGAGTCAGCTCTCCCTTGTATGATATTGTCCATACCCTCGGTGTTGCTGCTGACCTTAGCCACATTGAGACCAGGGCCCAGGTCACTGGCTATGTCGGACCAGAGCAACTCCCAGAAGCTCTGAAGGGGAGTGAGGTTGTCCTCATTCCCGCTGTAGTGCCCAGGAAGCCCGGGATGACACGAGATGATCTATTTGACATCAACGCCTCCATCGTGGCCACCCTGGCTGACGCCTGTGCCCGCAACTGCCCTGACGCAATGTTGTGCATAATCACCAACCCAGTAAACTTCACTGTTCTCATAGTTCCGGGCATCCTTAAAAAGCATGGAGTTTACAACCCTAAGCGGCTGTTTGGTATGACAACTTTGGACATCGTCAGGGCTAACACCTTTGTGGTCACTGGCTACATCGGCTCAAAGCAACTTGATGTAGTTCTGAAGGGGTGCGAAGTTGTGCTCCTTTCTGCTGGAGTGGCCAGGAAGCCCGGAATGACTTGCGATGACCTGTTCAATAGCCACACCATCATTGTAGGGTTGGGACAGGCTCTACCACACTCTCAATGACGTATGCGGGAGCTAGGTTCACCTTCTCTCTGCTGGACACTATGAATGGCAAAGAGGAGGTTGTCGAGTATGCATTCGTGAGATTCGAGATAAGCGAATGCAAATACTTCTCTATCCCTCTCTTCCTCAGGAAACATGGAATTGAAAACAACCTGGGCCTTGCCAAGCTCTCCGCCTTTGAGGAGAAGCTGGTGAGGGAAGCGTTGTGTGAGTTGAAGGCCTCCATCAAGAAAGGGGAGGAATTTCTGCTGAACTTCTGATTTTCTGCTGATCAAGGGCAGCGCCACAAAAATTCCTTCTAACACAGGCTTTCTGCTGGACTGCTTTTGTGTGATATAAGTATTCCCTGATTGATGGGAACAAGCAGGATTTGACTGTTGCAAACATGTACTGTCCTGAAATTTAGGTAGAAAACAACAGTGGTGCTTGGGAATACAGCCCAAACCAGGTAGGAAACTCCATCTAAGGCTAAATTTATATAGCACTCTTCTTACCACGGGCCATTTGCTTGAACTTTAATTTATTCCAGTCCTTTAATCAAAAGTCTTTTGTCGGTCTCAACTGGAAGCCGTGGTGCCATTAGTGCCATTACTAAGAGAGAATCTGCATGATTTCCATATTGTTTTAAACTTATCAGCAAACCAGTCCTCAGAATATTTCCCGCATTGCAAGATCAGCCCTGAGCATCGCTTGGAGCATCCCAGAACAATGCCAAGGTTGTCATGCCCAGCTCATCTGATCCTCGTGTGGGGAATGCTTGCTTGCGTGCTTGGGAATGCAACCCAAACCTGCTAAGAAACTCCATCTAAGCCTAAGTTTATATAGCAATCTTTTAACTACAGGGCATTTGCTTGAACTTAAATTCAATCCAGTTCTTTAATGAAAAATCTTTTGTTGGTCTCAACTGGGAGCCGTGGTACAGGATGTTAGTGCCATTACCAAAGGAGAATCTACATGATTTCCATTTTGTTATCAGCAAACCAGTCCTCAGAATGTTTTCCTGCATTGCAAGATCAACTCTAATCATCGGTTGGAGTATCCCGAATATTGCCAAGATAACAGTGTTGGGTGCATTCGGGGGCATCTGCAAGCCCCTGTCCTTGCTGCTGAAAAGGAGTGCCCTGGTGTCACACCGGCAGCTGCGACCAATCGAAGCCACACCCCCCTTCACTACTTAAACCTTGCACGACGACCACTCCGTCCAAGATATCGTTAGAATGCAATTTCTGAGCAACCTCTTCCTGTGTCTCTGTTCCAGTTCCAATCCCCCCGACTCTCCCTGCTCCCACTTCCTGCACCCCCGGACCCTTCCCGCTCCTGTCCGCCGCAGCCCAGATCTTCCCTCATGTTTGCTCCCTATGCGTCCTGTCCGCGTCCTCGGACAGATCTCCCAGATCTTCGACCTAACGGCACCCGACCTGACTACGATTACGGTTTTCCCTTTGACTTCGGTATTACGGATCGGACGGATTTTGGTTGTGACCCTGCTTGTTTGGACTTCTCTCTGATTTGCCCCAATAAAGGACCGTTGGACCTTTCCCCAGTGTTCTGTCGTTAAACCTGGTGAGTCAGCTCTCCCTTGTATGATATTGTCCATACCCTCGGTGTTGCTGCTGACCTTAGCCACATTGAGACCAGGGCCCAGGTCACTGGCTATGTCGGACCAGAGCAACTCCCAGAAGCTCTGAAGGGGAGTGAGGTTGTCCTCATTCCCGCTGTAGTGCCCAGGAAGCCCGGGATGACACGAGATGATCTATTTGACATCAACGCCTCCATCGTGGCCACCCTGGCTGACGCCTGTGCCCGCAACTGCCCTGACGCAATGTTGTGCATAATCACCAACCCAGTAAACTTCACTGTTCTCATAGTTCCGGGCATCCTTAAAAAGCATGGAGTTTACAACCCTAAGCGGCTGTTTGGTATGACAACTTTGGACATCGTCAGGGCTAACACCTTTGTGGCAGAACTCACAGGACTGGATCCGTCACACGTCAATGTTCCCGTAGTTGGTGGCCATGCGGGCAAGACTATCATTCCTCTGTTATCTCATTGCACTCCCAAAGCGGAGTTCACCGAGGATACGCTTGCTGCCTTGACGCACCCTATCCAAGAGGTAGGTACTGAGGTCGTGAAGGCTAAGGCTGGGGCAGGCTCTGCCACCCTCTCCATGGCGTATGCAGGGGCTATGTTCGCCTTGTCCCTGCTGGATGCCATGAATGGCAAAGAGGGTTTCAAGGAATGTGCATTCGTCAGGTCAGAGGAAAGCAAATGCACATATTTCTCCACCCCTCTCCTCCTCGGCACCAACGGAGTGAAGAGGAAGCAGGGCCTTGGAAAGCTCTCCGCATTTGAGGAAAAACTTGTGGCGGAAGCACTGAATGAACTAAAGGCCTCCATCAGGAAGGGGGAGGACTTTGTCAGAGAAACAGCAGCTCAAGGAGAAGCACAGTAAAAAGTGCAATGGAGTCATTTCAAAATTTCTGGGATTTAAAAGAGAAGGATTGACAATCGTTTCAAATGGGAAAAAAATTACTACTGAAAGAGGAGTGTGAAGGTAACCTCTGTGGGAGAAGGCTAAAGATTTGAATGAATTGACAGGAACCACAGAGCAATTGAATGGTAGTGTATTTTATTGTTGTTGCTTTGAAATGTTCACAGTAAAATTATTATAAAAGTCCAGTATTATTTCCGAGCTATGACCCTATAAGTTGTGCATAAGCCGTGGTACAGGATGTTAGTGCCATTACCAAAGGAGAATCTACATAATTTCCATTTTGTTATCAGCAAACCAGTCCTCAGAATGTTTTCCTGCATTGCAAGATCAACTCTAATCATCGGTTGGAGTATCCCCGAATATTGCCAAGATAACAGTGTTGGGTGCATTCGGGGGCATCTGCAAGCCCCTGTCCTTGCTGCTGAAAAGGAGTGCCCTGGTGTCACACCGGCAGCTGCGACCAATCGAAGCCACACCCCCCTTCACTACTTAAACCTTGCACGACGATCACTCCGTCCAAGATATCGTTAGAATGCAATTTCTGAGCAACCTCTTCCTGTGTCTCTGTTCCAGTTCCAATCCCCCCGACTCTCCCTGCTCCCACTTCCTGCACCCCCGGACCCTTCCCGCTCCTGTCCGCCGCAGCCCAGATCTTCCCTCATGTTTGCTCCCTATGCGTCCTGTCCGCGTCCTCGGACAGATCTCCCAGATCTTCGACCTAACGGCACCCGACCTGACTACGATTACGGTTTTCCCTTTGACTTCGGTATTACGGATCGAACGGATTTTGGTTGTGACCCTGCTTGTTTGGACTTCTCTCTGATTTGCCCCAATAAAGGACCGTTGGACCTTTCCCCAGTGTTCTGTCGTTAAACCTGGTGAGTAAGCTCTCCCTTGTATGATATTGTCCATACCCTCGGTGTTGCTGCTGACCTTAGCCACATTGAGACCAGGGCCCAGGTCATTGGCTATGTCAGACCAGAGCAACTCCCAGAAGCTCTGAAGGGGAGTGAGGTTGTCCTCATTCCCGCTGTAGTGCCCAGGAAGCCCGGGATGACGCGAGATGATCTATTTGACATCAACGCCTCCATCGTGGCCACCCTGGCTGACGCCTGTGCCCGCAACTGCCCTGACGCAATGTTGTGCATAATCACCAACCCAGTAAACTTCACTGTTCTCATTGTTCCGGACATCCTTAAAAAGCATGGAGTTTACAACCCTAAGCGGCTGTTTGGTATGACAACTTTGGACATCGTCAGGGCTAACACCTTTGTGGCAGAACTCACAGGACTGGATCCGTCACACGTCAATGTTCCCGTAGTTGGTGGCCATGCGGGCAAGACTATCATTCCTCTGTTATCTCATTGCACTCCCAAAGCGGAGTTCACCGAGGATACGCTTGCTGCCTTGACGCACCCAATCCAAGAGGCAGGTACTGAGGTCGTGAAGGCTAAGGCTGGGGCAGGCTCTGCCACCCTCTCCATGGCGTATGCAGGGGCTATGTTCGCCTTGTCCCTGCTGGATTCCATGAATGGCAAAGAGGGGTTCAAGGAATGTGCATTCGTCAGGTCAGAGGAAGGCAAATGCACATATTTCTCCACCCCTCTCCTCCTCGGCACCAACGGAGTGAAGAGGAAGCAGGGCCTTGGAAAGCTCTCCGCATTTGAGGAAAAACTTGTGGCGGAAGCACTGAATGAACTAAAGGCCTCCATCAGGAAGGGGGAGGACTTTGTCAGAGAAACAGCAGCTCAAGGAGAAGCACAGTAAAAAGTGCAATGGAGTCATTTCAAAATTTCTGGGATTTAAAAGAGAAGGATTGACAATCGTTTCAAATGGGAAAAAAATTACTACTGAAAGAGGAGTGTGAAGGTAACCTCTGTGGGAGAAGGCTAAAGATTTGAATGAATTGACAGGAACCACAGAGCAATTGAATGGTAGTGTATTTTATTGTTGTTGCTTTGAAATGTTCACAGTAAAATTATTATAAAAGTCCAGTATTATTTCCGAGCTATGACCCTATAAGTTGTGCATAAGCCGTGGTACAGGATGTTAGTGCCATTACCAAAGGATAATCTACATAATTTCCATTTTGTTATCAGCAAACCAGTCCTCAGAATGTTTTCCTGCATTGCAAGATCAACTCTAATCATCGGTTGGAGTATCCCCGAATATTGCCAAGATAACAGTGTTGGGTGCATTCGGGGGCATCTGCAAGCCCCTGTCCTTGCTGCTGAAAAGGAGTGCCCTGGTGTCACACCGGCAGCTGCGACCAATCGAAGCCACACCCCCCTTCACTACTTAAACCTTGCACGACGATCACTCCGTCCAAGATATCGTTAGAATGCAATTTCTGAGCAACCTCTTCCTGTGTCTCTGTTCCAGTTCCAATCCCCCCGACTCTCCCTGCTCCCACATCCTGCACCCCCGGACCCTTCCCGCTCCTGTCCGCCGCAGCCCAGATCTTCCCTCATGTTTGCTCCCTATGCGTCCTGTCCGCGTCCTCGGACAGATCTCCCAGATCTTCGACCTAACGGCACCCGACCTGACTACGATTACGGTTTTCCCTTTGACTTCGGTATTACGGATCGGACGGATTTTGGTTGTGACCCTGCTTGTTTGGACTTCTCTCTGATTTGCCCCAATAAAGGACCGTTGGACCTTTCCCCAGTGTTCTGTCGTTAAACCTGGTGAGTCAACTCTCCCTTGTATGATATTGTCCATACCCTCGGTGTTGCTGCTGACCTTAGCCACATTGAGACCAGGGCCCAGGTCACTGGCTATGTCGGACCAGAGCAACTCCCAGAAGCTCTGAAGGGGAGTGAGGTTGTCCTCATTCCCGCTGTAGTGCCCAGGAAGCCCGGGATGACGCGAGATGATCTATTTGACATCAACGCCTCCATCGTGGCCACCCTGGCTGACGCCTGTGCCCGCAACTGCCCTGACGCAATGTTGTGCATAATCACCAACCCAGTAAACTTCACTGTTCTCATTGTTCCGGACATCCTTAAAAAGCATGGAGTTTACAACCCTAAGCGGCTGTTTGGTATGACAACTTTGGACATCGTCAGGGCTAACACCTTTGTGGCAGAACTCACAGGACTGGATCCGTCACACGTCAATGTTCCCGTAGTTGGTGGCCATGCGGGCAAGACTATCATTCCTCTGTTATCTCATTGCACTCCCAAAGCGGAGTTCACCGAGGATACGCTTGCTGCCTTGACGCACCCAATCCAAGAGGCAGGTACTGAGGTCGTGAAGGCTAAGGCTGGGGCAGGCTCTGCCACCCTCTCCATGGCGTATGCAGGGGCTATGTTCGCCTTGTCCCTGCTGGATTCCATGAATGGCAAAGAGGGGTTCAAGGAATGTGCATTCGTCAGGTCAGAGGAAGGCAAATGCACATATTTCTCCACCCCTCTCCTCCTCGGCACCAACGGAGTGAAGAGGAAGCAGGGCCTTGGAAAGCTCTCCGCATTTGAGGAAAAACTTGTGGCGGAAGCACTGAATGAACTAAAGGCCTCCATCAGGAAGGGGGAGGACTTTGTCAGAGAAACAGCAGCTCAAGGAGAAGCACAGTAAAAAGTGCAATGGAGTCATTTCAAAATTTCTGGGATTTAAAAGAGAAGGATTGACAATCGTTTCAAATGGGAAAAAAATTACTACTGAAAGAGGAGTGTGAAGGTAACCTCTGTGGGAGAAGGCTAAAGATTTGAATGAATTGACAGGAACCACAGAGCAATTGAATGGTAGTGTATTTTATTGTTGTTGCTTTGAAATGTTCACAGTAAAATTATTATAAAAGTCCAGTATTATTTCCGAGCTATGACCCTATAAGTTGTGCATAAGCCGTGGTACAGGATGTTAGTGCCATTACCAAAGGATAATCTACATAATTTCCATTTTGTTATCAGCAAACCAGTCCTCAGAATGTTTTCCTGCATTGCAAGATCAACTCTAATCATCGGTTGGAGTATCCCCGAATATTGCCAAGATAACAGTGTTGGGTGCATTCGGGGGCATCTGCAAGCCCCTGTCCTTGCTGCTGAAAAGGAGTGCCCTGGTGTCACACCGGCAGCTGCGACCAATCGAAGCCACACCCCCCTTCACTACTTAAACCTTGCACGACGATCACTCCGTCCAAGATATCGTTAGAATGCAATTTCTGAGCAACCTCTTCCTGTGTCTCTGTTCCAGTTCCAATCCCCCCGACTCTCCCTGCTCCCACATCCTGCACCCCCGGACCCTTCCCGCTCCTGTCCGCCGCAGCCCAGATCTTCCCTCATGTTTGCTCCCTATGCGTCCTGTCCGCGTCCTCGGACAGATCTCCCAGATCTTCGACCTAACGGCACCCGACCTGACTACGATTACGGTTTTCCCTTTGACTTCGGTATTACGGATCGGACGGATTTTGGTTGTGACCCTGCTTGTTTGGACTTCTCTCTGATTTGCCCCAATAAAGGACCGTTGGACCTTTCCCCAGTGTTCTGTCGTTAAACCTGGTGAGTCAGCTCTCCCTTGTATGATATTGTCCATACCCTCGGTGTTGCTGCTGACCTTAGCCACATTGAGACCAGGGCCCAGGTCACTGGCTATGTCGGACCAGAGCAACTCCCAGAAGCTCTGAAGGGGAGTGAGGTTGTCCTCATTCCCGCTGTAGTGCCCAGGAAGCCCGGGATGACGCGAGATGATCTATTTGACATCAACGCCTCCATCGTGGCCACCCTGGCTGACGCCTGTGCCCGCAACTGCCCTGACGCAATGTTGTGCATAATCACCAACCCAGTAAACTTCACTGTTCTCATTGTTCCGGACATCCTTAAAAAGCATGGAGTTTACAACCCTAAGCGGCTGTTTGGTATGACAACTTTGGACATCGTCAGGGCTAACACCTTTGTGGCAGAACTCACAGGACTGGATCCGTCACACGTCAATGTTCCCGTAGTTGGTGGCCATGCGGGCAAGACTATCATTCCTCTGTTATCTCATTGCACTCCCAAAGCGGAGTTCACCGAGGATACGCTTGCTGCCTTGACGCACCCAATCCAAGAGGCAGGTACTGAGGTCGTGAAGGCTAAGGCTGGGGCAGGCTCTGCCACCCTCTCCATGGCGTATGCAGGGGCTATGTTCGCCTTGTCCCTGCTGGATTCCATGAATGGCAAAGAGGGGTTCAAGGAATGTGCATTCGTCAGGTCAGAGGAAGGCAAATGCACATATTTCTCCACCCCTCTCCTCCTCGGCACCAACGGAGTGAAGAGGAAGCAGGGCCTTGGAAAGCTCTCCGCATTTGAGGAAAAACTTGTGGCGGAAGCACTGAATGAACTAAAGGCCTCCATCAGGAAGGGGGAGGACTTTGTCAGAGAAACAGCAGCTCAAGGAGAAGCACAGTAAAAAGTGCAATGGAGTCATTTCAAAATTTCTGGGATTTAAAAGAGAAGGATTGACAATCGTTTCAAATGGGAAAAAAATTACTACTGAAAGAGGAGTGTGAAGGTAACCTCTGTGGGAGAAGGCTAAAGATTTGAATGAATTGACAGGAACCACAGAGCAATTGAATGGTAGTGTATTTTATTGTTGTTGCTTTGAAATGTTCACAGTAAAATTATTATAAAAGTCCAGTATTATTTCCGAGCTATGACCCTATAAGTTGTGCATAAGCCGTGGTACAGGATGTTAGTGCCATTACCAAAGGATAATCTACATAATTTCCATTTTGTTATCAGCAAACCAGTCCTCAGAATGTTTTCCTGCATTGCAAGATCAACTCTAATCATCGGTTGGAGTATCCCCGAATATTGCCAAGATAACAGTGTTGGGTGCATTCGGGGGCATCTGCAAGCCCCTGTCCTTGCTGCTGAAAAGGAGTGCCCTGGTGTCACACCGGCAGCTGCGACCAATCGAAGCCACACCCCCCTTCACTACTTAAACCTTGCACGACGATCACTCCGTCCAAGATATCGTTAGAATGCAATTTCTGAGCAACCTCTTCCTGTGTCTCTGTTCCAGTTCCAATCCCCCCGACTCTCCCTGCTCCCACATCCTGCACCCCCGGACCCTTCCCGCTCCTGTCCGCCGCAGCGCAGATCTTCCCTCATGTTTGCTCCCTATGCATCCTGTCCGCGTCCTCGGACAGATCTCCCAGATCTTCGACCTAACGGCACCCGACCTGACTACGATTACGGTTTTCCCTTTGACTTCGGTATTACGGATCGGACGGATTTTGGTTGTGACCCTGCTTGTTTGGACTTCTCTCTGATTTGCCCCAATAAAGGACCGTTGGACCTTTCCCCAGTGTTCTGTCGTTAAACCTGGTGAGTCAGCTCTCCCTTGTATGATATTGTCCATACCCTCGGTGTTGCTGCTGACCTTAGCCACATTGAGACCAGGGCCCAGGTCACTGGCTATGTCGGACCAGAGCAACTCCCAGAAGCTCTGAAGGGGAGTGAGGTTGTCCTCATTCCCGCTGTAGTGCCCAGGAAGCCCGGGATGACGCGAGATGATCTATTTGACATCAACGCCTCCATCGTGGCCACCCTGGCTGACGCCTGTGCCCGCAACTGCCCTGACGCAATGTTGTGCATAATCACCAACCCAGTAAACTTCACTGTTCTCATTGTTCCGGACATCCTTAAAAAGCATGGAGTTTACAACCCTAAGCGGCTGTTTGGTATGACAACTTTGGACATCGTCAGGGCTAACACCTTTGTGGCAGAACTCACAGGACTGGATCCGTCACACGTCAATGTTCCCGTAGTTGGTGGCCATGCGGGCAAGACTATCATTCCTCTGTTATCTCATTGCACTCCCAAAGCGGAGTTCACCGAGGATACGCTTGCTGCCTTGACGCACCCAATCCAAGAGGCAGGTACTGAGGTCGTGAAGGCTAAGGCTGGGGCAGGCTCTGCCACCCTCTCCATGGCGTATGCAGGGGCTATGTTCGCCTTGTCCCTGCTGGATTCCATGAATGGCAAAGAGGGGTTCAAGGAATGTGCATTCGTCAGGTCAGAGGAAGGCAAATGCACATATTTCTCCACCCCTCTCCTCCTCGGCACCAACGGAGTGAAGAGGAAGCAGGGCCTTGGAAAGCTCTCCGCATTTGAGGAAAAACTTGTGGCGGAAGCACTGAATGAACTAAAGGCCTCCATCAGGAAGGGGGAGGACTTTGTCAGAGAAACAGCAGCTCAAGGAGAAGCACAGTAAAAAGTACAATGGAGTCATTTCAAAATTTCTGGGATTTAAAAGAGAAGGATTGACAATCGTTTCAAATGGGAAAAAAATTACTACTGAAAGAGGAGTGTGAAGGTAACCTCTGTGGGAGAAGGCTAAAGATTTGAATGAATTGACAGGAACCACAGAGCAATTGAATGGTAGTGTATTTTATTGTTGTTGCTTTGAAATGTTCACAGTAAAATTATTATAAAAGTCCAGTATTATTTCCGAGCTATGACCCTATAAGTTGTGCATAAGCCGTGGTACAGGATGTTAGTGCCATTACCAAAGGATAATCTACATAATTTCCATTTTGTTATCAGCAAACCAGTCCTCAGAATGTTTTCCTGCATTGCAAGATCAACTCTAATCATCGGTTGGAGTATCCCCGAATATTGCCAAGATAACAGTGTTGGGTGCATTCGGGGGCATCTGCAAGCCCCTGTCCTTGCTGCTGAAAAGGAGTGCCCTGGTGTCACACCGGCAGCTGCGACCAATCGAAGCCACACCCCCCTTCACTACTTAAACCTTGCACGACGATCACTCCGTCCAAGATATCGTTAGAATGCAATTTCTGAGCAACCTCTTCCTGTGTCTCTGTTCCAGTTCCAATCCCCCCGACTCTCCCTGCTCCCACATCCTGCACCCCCGGACCCTTCCCGCTCCTGTCCGCCGCAGCCCAGATCTTCCCTCATGTTTACTCCCTATGCGTCCTGTCCGCGTCCTCGGACAGATCTCCCAGATCTTCGACCTAACGGCACCCGACCTGACTACGATTACGGTTTTCCCTTTGACTTCGGTATTACGGATCGGACGGATTTTGGTTGTGACCCTGCTTGTTTGGACTTCTCTCTGATTTGCCCCAATAAAGGACCGTTGGACCTTTCCCCAGTGTTCTGTCGTTAAACCTGGTGAGTCAGCTCTCCCTTGTATGATATTGTCCATACCCTCGGTGTTGCTGCTGACCTTAGCCACATTGAGACCAGGGCCCAGGTCACTGGCTATGTCGGACCAGAGCAACTCCCAGAAGCTCTGAAGGGGAGTGAGGTTGTCCTCATTCCCGCTGTAGTGCCCAGGAAGCCCGGGATGACACGAGATGATCTATTTGACATCAACGCCTCCATCGTGGCCACCCTGGCTGACGCCTGTGCCCGCAACTGCCCTGACGCAATGTTGTGCATAATCACCAACCCAGTAAACTTCACTGTTCTCATAGTTCCGGGCATCCTTAAAAAGCATGGAGTTTACAACCCTAAGCGGCTGTTTGGTATGACAACTTTGGACATCGTCAGGGCTAACACCTTTGTGGCAGAACTCACAGGACTGGATCCGTCACACGTCAATGTTCCCGTAGTTGGTGGCCATGTGGGCAAGACTATCATTCCTCTGTTATCTCATTGCACTCCCAAAGCGGAGTTCACCGAGGATACGCTTGCTGCCTTGACGCACCCTATCCAAGAGGTAGGTACTGAGGTCGTGAAGGCTAAGGCTGGGGCAGGCTCTGCCACCCTCTCCATGGCGTATGCAGGGGCTATGTTCGCCTTGTCCCTGCTGGATGCCATGAATGGCAAAGAGGGGTTCAAGGAATGTGCATTCGTCAGGTCAGAGGAAAGCAAATGCACATATTTCTCCACCCCTCTCCTCCTCGGCACCAACGGAGTGAAGAGGAAGCAGGGCCTTGGAAAGCTCTCCGCATTTGAGGAAAAACTTGTGGCGGAAGCACTGAATGAACTAAAGGCCTCCATCAGGAAGGGGGAGGACTTTGTCAGAGAAACAGCAGCTCAAGGAGAAGCACAGTAAAAAGTGCAATGGAGTCATTTCAAAATTTCTGGGATTTAAAAGAGAAGGATTGACAATCGTTTCAAATGGGAAAAAAATTACTACTGAAAGAGGAGTGTGAAGGTAACCTCTGTGGGAGAAGGCTAAAGATTTGAATGAATTGACAGGAACCACAGAGCAATTGAATGGTAGTGTATTTTATTGTTGTTGCTTTGAAATGTTCACAGTAAAATTATTATAAAAGTCCAGTATTATTTCCGAGCTATGACCCTATAAGTTGTGCATAAGCCGTGGTACAGGATGTTAGTGCCATTACCAAAGGATAATCTACATAATTTCCATTTTGTTATCAGCAAACCAGTCCTCAGAATGTTTTCCTGCATTGCAAGATCAACTCTAATCATCGGTTGGAGTATCCCCGAATATTGCCAAGATAACAGTGTTGGGTGCATTCGGGGGCATCTGCAAGCCCCTGTCCTTGCTGCTGAAAAGGAGTGCCCTGGTGTCACACCGGCAGCTGCGACCAATCGAAGCCACACCCCCCTTCACTACTTAAACCTTGCACGACGATCACTCCGTCCAAGATATCGTTAGAATGCAATTTCTGAGCAACCTCTTCCTGTGTCTCTGTTCCAGTTCCAATCCCCCCGACTCTCCCTGCTCCCACATCCTGCACCCCCGGACCCTTCCCGCTCCTGTCCGCCGCAGCCCAGATCTTCCCTCATGTTTGCTCCCTATGCGTCCTGTCCGCGTCCTCGGACAGATCTCCCAGATCTTCGACCTAACGGCACCCGACCTGACTACGATTACGGTTTTCCCTTTGACTTCGGTATTACGGATCGGACGGATTTTGGTTGTGACCCTGCTTGTTTGGACTTCTCTCTGATTTGCCCCAATAAAGGACCGTTGGACCTTTCCCCAGTGTTCTGTCGTTAAACCTGGTGAGTCAACTCTCCCTTGTATGATATTGTCCATACCCTCGGTGTTGCTGCTGACCTTAGCCACATTGAGACCAGGGCCCAGGTCACTGGCTATGTCGGACCAGAGCAACTCCCAGAAGCTCTGAAGGGGAGTGAGGTTGTCCTCATTCCCGCTGTAGTGCCCAGGAAGCCCGGGATGACACGAGATGATCTATTTGACATCAACGCCTCCATCGTGGCCACCCTGGCTGACGCCTGTGCCCGCAACTGCCCTGACGCAATGTTGTGCATAATCACCAACCCAGTAAACTTCACTGTTCTCATAGTTCCGGGCATCCTTAAAAAGCATGGAGTTTACAACCCTAAGCGGCTGTTTGGTATGACAACTTTGGACATCGTCAGGGCTAACACCTTTGTGGCAGAACTCACAGGACTGGATCCGTCACACGTCAATGTTCCCGTAGTTGGTGGCCATGCGGGCAAGACTATCATTCCTCTGTTATCTCATTGCACTCCCAAAGCGGAGTTCACCGAGGATACGCTTGCTGCCTTGACGCACCCTATCCAAGAGGTAGGTACTGAGGTCGTGAAGGCTAAGGCTGGGGCAGGCTCTGCCACCCTCTCCATGGCGTATGCAGGGGCTATGTTCGCCTTGTCCCTGCTGGATGCCATGAATGGCAAAGAGGGTTTCAAGGAATGTGCATTCGTCAGGTCAGAGGAAAGCAAATGCACATATTTCTCCACCCCTCTCCTCCTCGGCACCAACGGAGTGAAGAGGAAGCAGGGCCTTGGAAAGCTCTCCGCATTTGAGGAAAAACTTGTGGCGGAAGCACTGAATGAACTAAAGGCCTCCATCAGGAAGGGGGAGGACTTTGTCAGAGAAACAGCAGCTCAAGGAGAAGCACAGTAAAAAGTGCAATGGAGTCATTTCAAAATTTCTGGGATTTAAAAGAGAAGGATTGACAATCGTTTCAAATGGGAAAAAAATTACTACTGAAAGAGGAGTGTGAAGGTAACCTCTGTGGGAGAAGGCTAAAGATTTGAATGAATTGACAGGAACCACAGAGCAATTGAATGGTAGTGTATTTTATTGTTGTTGCTTTGAAATGTTCACAGTAAAATTATTATAAAAGTCCAGTATTATTTCCGAGCTATGACCCTATAAGTTGTGCATAAGCCGTGGTACAGGATGTTAGTGCCATTACCAAAGGATAATCTACATAATTTCCATTTTGTTATCAGCAAACCAGTCCTCAGAATGTTTTCCTGCATTGCAAGATCAACTCTAATCATCGGTTGGAGTATCCCCGAATATTGCCAAGATAACAGTGTTGGGTGCATTCGGGGGCATCTGCAAGCCCCTGTCCTTGCTGCTGAAAAGGAGTGCCCTGGTGTCACACCGGCAGCTGCGACCAATCGAAGCCACACCCCCCTTCACTACTTAAACCTTGCACGACGATCACTCCGTCCAAGATATCGTTAGAATGCAATTTCTGAGCAACCTCTTCCTGTGTCTCTGTTCCAGTTCCAATCCCCCCGACTCTCCCTGCTCCCACATCCTGCACCCCCGGACCCTTCCCGCTCCTGTCCGCCGCAGCGCAGATCTTCCCTCATGTTTGCTCCCTATGCGTCCTGTCCGCGTCCTCGGACAGATCTCCCAGATCTTCGACCTAACGGCACCCGACCTGACTACGATTACGGTTTTCCCTTTGACTTCGGTATTACGGATCGGACGGATTTTGGTTGTGACCCTGCTTGTTTGGACTTCTCTCTGATTTGCCCCAATAAAGGACCGTTGGACCTTTCCCCAGTGTTCTGTCGTTAAACCTGGTGAGTCAGCTCTCCCTTGTATGATATTGTCCATACCCTCGGTGTTGCTGCTGACCTTAGCCACATTGAGACCAGGGCCCAGGTCACTGGCTATGTCGGACCAGAGCAACTCCCAGAAGCTCTGAAGGGGAGTGAGGTTGTCCTCATTCCCGCTGTAGTGCCCAGGAAGCCCGGGATGACACGAGATGATCTATTTGACATCAACGCCTCCATCGTGGCCACCCTGGCTGACGCCTGTGCCCGCAACTGCCCTGACGCAATGTTGTGCATAATCACCAACCCAGTAAACTTCACTGTTCTCATAGTTCCGGGCATCCTTAAAAAGCATGGAGTTTACAACCCTAAGCGGCTGTTTGGTATGACAACTTTGGACATCGTCAGGGCTAACACCTTTGTGGCAGAACTCACAGGACTGGATCCGTCACACGTCAATGTTCCCGTAGTTGGTGGCCATGCGGGCAAGACTATCATTCCTCTGTTATCTCATTGCACTCCCAAAGCGGAGTTCACCGAGGATACGCTTGCTGCCTTGACGCACCCTATCCAAGAGGTAGGTACTGAGGTCGTGAAGGCTAAGGCTGGGGCAGGCTCTGCCACCCTCTCCATGGCGTATGCAGGGGCTATGTTCGCCTTGTCCCTGCTGGATGCCATGAATGGCAAAGAGGGTTTCAAGGAATGTGCATTCGTCAGGTCAGAGGAAAGCAAATGCACATATTTCTCCACCCCTCTCCTCCTCGGCACCAACGGAGTGAAGAGGAAGCAGGGCCTTGGAAAGCTCTCCGCATTTGAGGAAAAACTTGTGGCGGAAGCACTGAATGAACTAAAGGCCTCCATCAGGAAGGGGGAGGACTTTGTCAGAGAAACAGCAGCTCAAGGAGAAGCACAGTAAAAAGTGCAATGGAGTCATTTCAAAATTTCTGGGATTTAAAAGAGAAGGATTGACAATCGTTTCAAATGGGAAAAAAATTACTACTGAAAGAGGAGTGTGAAGGTAACCTCTGTGGGAGAAGGCTAAAGATTTGAATGAATTGACAGGAACCACAGAGCAATTGAATGGTAGTGTATTTTATTGTTGTTGCTTTGAAATGTTCACAGTAAAATTATTATAAAAGTCCAGTATTATTTCCGAGCTATGACCCTATAAGTTGTGCATAAGCCGTGGTACAGGATGTTAGTGCCATTACCAAAGGATAATCTACATAATTTCCATTTTGTTATCAGCAAACCAGTCCTCAGAATGTTTTCCTGCATTGCAAGATCAACTCTAATCATCGGTTGGAGTATCCCCGAATATTGCCAAGATAACAGTGTTGGGTGCATTCGGGGGCATCTGCAAGCCCCTGTCCTTGCTGCTGAAAAGGAGTGCCCTGGTGTCACACCGGCAGCTGCGACCAATCGAAGCCACACCCCCCTTCACTACTTAAACCTTGCACGACGATCACTCCGTCCAAGATATCGTTAGAATGCAATTTCTGAGCAACCTCTTCCTGTGTCTCTGTTCCAGTTCCAATCCCCCCGACTCTCCCTGCTCCCACATCCTGCACCCCCGGACCCTTCCCGCTCCTGTCCGCCGCAGCCCAGATCTTCCCTCATGTTTGCTCCCTATGCGTCCTGTCCGCGTCCTCGGACAGATCTCCCAGATCTTCGACCTAACGGCACCCGACCTGACTACGATTACGGTTTTCCCTTTGACTTCGGTATTACGGATCGGACGGATTTTGGTTGTGACCCTGCTTGTTTGGACTTCTCTCTGATTTGCCCCAATAAAGGACCGTTGGACCTTTCCCCAGTGTTCTGTCGTTAAACCTGGTGAGTCAGCTCTCCCTTGTATGATATTGTCCATACCCTCGGTGTTGCTGCTGACCTTAGCCACATTGAGACCAGGGCCCAGGTCACTGGCTATGTCGGACCAGAGCAACTCCCAGAAGCTCTGAAGGGGAGTGAGGTTGTCCTCATTCCCGCTGTAGTGCCCAGGAAGCCCGGGATGACACGAGATGATCTATTTGACATCAACGCCTCCATCGTGGCCACCCTGGCTGACGCCTGTGCCCGCAACTGCCCTGACGCAATGTTGTGCATAATCACCAACCCAGTAAACTTCACTGTTCTCATTGTTCCAGACATCCTTAAAAAGCATGGAGTTTACAACCCTAAGCGGCTGTTTGGTATGACAACTTTGGACATCGTCAGGGCTAACACCTTTGTGGCAGAACTCACAGGACTGGATCCGTCACACGTCAATGTTCCCGTAGTTGGTGGCCATGCGGGCAAGACTATCATTCCTCTGTTATCTCATTGCACTCCCAAAGCGGAGTTCACCGAGGATACGCTTGCTGCCTTGACGCACCCTATCCAAGAGGCAGGTACTGAGGTCGTGAAGGCTAAGGCTGGGGCAGGCTCTGCCACCCTCTCCATGGCGTATGCAGGGGCTATGTTCGCCTTGTCCCTGCTGGATTCCATGAATGGCAAAGAGGGGTTCAAGGAATGTGCATTCGTCAGGTCAGAGGAAGGCAAATGCACATATTTCTCCACCCCTCTCCTCCTCGGCACCAACGGAGTGAAGAGGAAGCAGGGCCTTGGAAAGCTCTCCGCATTTGAGGAAAAACTTGTGGCGGAAGCACTGAATGAACTAAAGGCCTCCATCAGGAAGGGGGAGGACTTTGTCAGAGAAACAGCAGCTCAAGGAGAAGCACAGTATAAAGTGCAATGGAGTCATTTCAAAATTTCTGGGATTTAAAAGAGAAGGATTGACAATCGTTTCAAATGGGAAAAAAATTACTACTGAAAGAGGAGTGTGAAGGTAACCTCTGTGGGAGAAGGCTAAAGATTTGAATGAATTGACAGGAACCACAGAGCAATTGAATGGTAGTGTATTTTATTGTTGTTGCTTTGAAATGTTCACAGTAAAATTATTATAAAAGTCCAGTATTATTTCCGAGCTATGACCCTATAAGTTGTGCATAAGCCGTGGTACAGGATGTTAGTGCCATTACCAAAGGATAATCTACATAATTTCCATTTTGTTATCAGCAAACCAGTCCTCAGAATGTTTTCCTGCATTGCAAGATCAACTCTAATCATCGGTTGGAGTATCCCCGAATATTGCCAAGATAACAGTGTTGGGTGCATTCGGGGGCATCTGCAAGCCCCTGTCCTTGCTGCTGAAAAGGAGTGCCCTGGTGTCACACCGGCAGCTGCGACCAATCGAAGCCACACCCCCCTTCACTACTTAAACCTTGCACGACGATCACTCCGTCCAAGATATCGTTAGAATGCAATTTCTGAGCAACCTCTTCCTGTGTCTCTGTTCCAGTTCCAATCCCCCCGACTCTCCCTGCTCCCACATCCTGCACCCCCGGACCCTTCCCGCTCCTGTCCGCCGCAGCCCAGATCTTCCCTCATGTTTGCTCCCTATGCGTCCTGTCCGCGTCCTCGGACAGATCTCCCAGATCTTCGACCTAACGGCACCCGACCTGACTACGATTACGGTTTTCCCTTTGACTTCGGTATTACGGATCGGACGGATTTTGGTTGTGACCCTGCTTGTTTGGACTTCTCTCTGATTTGCCCCAATAAAGGACCGTTGGACCTTTCCCCAGTGTTCTGTCGTTAAACCTGGTGAGTCAGCTCTCCCTTGTATGATATTGTCCATACCCTCGGTGTTGCTGCTGACCTTAGCCACATTGAGACCAGGGCCCAGGTCACTGGCTATGTCGGACCAGAGCAACTCCCAGAAGCTCTGAAGGGGAGTGAGGTTGTCCTCATTCCCGCTGTAGTGCCCAGGAAGCCCGGGATGACACGAGATGATCTATTTGACATCAACGCCTCCATCGTGGCCACCCTGGCTGACGCCTGTGCCCGCAACTGCCCTGACGCAATGTTGTGCATAATCACCAACCCAGTAAACTTCACTGTTCTCATTGTTCCGGACATCCTTAAAAAGCATGGAGTTTACAACCCTAAGCGGCTGTTTGGTATGACAACTTTGGACATCGTCAGGGCTAACACCTTTGTGGCAGAACTCACAGGACTGGATCCGTCACACGTCAATGTTCCCGTAGTTGGTGGCCATGCGGGCAAGACTATCATTCCTCTGTTATCTCATTGCACTCCCAAAGCGGAGTTCACCGAGGATACGCTTGCTGCCTTGATGCACCCTATCCAAGAGGCAGGTACTGAGGTCGTGAAGGCTAAGGCTGGGGCAGGCTCTGCCACCCTCTCCATGGCGTATGCAGGGGCTATGTTCGACTTGTCCCTGCTGGATGCCATGAATGGCAATGAGGGGTTCAAGGAATGTGCATTCGTCAGGTCAGAGGAAAGCAAATGCACATATTTCTCCACCCCTCTCCTCCTCGGCACCAACGGAGTGAAGAGGAACCAGGGCCTTGGAAAGCTCTCCGCATTTGAGGAAAAACTTGTGGCGGAAGCACTGAATGAACTAAAGGCCTCCATCAGGAAGGGGGAGGACTTTGTCAGAGAAACAGCAGCTCAAGGAGAAGCACAGTAAAAAGTGCAATGGAGTCATTTCAAAATTTCTGGGATTTAAAAGAGAAGGATTGACAATCGTTTCAAATGGGAAAAAAACTACTACTGAAAGAGTGGAGTGTGAAGGTAACCTCTGTGGGAGAAGGCTAAAGATTTGAATGAATTGACAGGAACCACAGAGCAATTGAATGGTAGTGTATTTTATTGTTGTAAGCTCTGAAGGGGAGTGAGGTTGTCCTCATTCCCGCTGTAGTGCCCAGGAAGCCCGGGATGACACGAGATGATCTATTTGACATCAACGCCTCCATCGTGGCCACCCTGGCTGACGCCTGTGCCCGCAACTGCCCTGACGCAATGTTGTGCATAATCACCAACCCAGTAAACTTCACTGTTCTCATTGTTCCGGACATCCTTAAAAAGCATGGAGTTTACAACCCTAAGAAATAAAAAAATCACATTATAAACATTTCTAGCCAGGACTTTTGAGCTCTGAAGCTTATAGACACAGGGGTTTGCTACACATAGGTGAATGAGATGTTCTGAAATTTTATGCAGTTTGATTACTAAAGTGTTACAACTTTGGAGTGACACACTGTTTTTTTCAAAGTCAGTGGTCTACACAATATTGATGACACAGGTGTCCCACACCTGTAGGTGTTTGCATACTGTCAGTGGCCCATCAGTCTGGAATGTCACTACACCCCACAATCATCGTTTTGGAAAGGCAGTTTGAAACGCAAGAAAAGTAGCAACAATAAAATCCTCTAAAGTCTCTTTTATAAGACAGACCTGGTCAACATAGCAGCTGTACAAACTTACAAACATGTTAAAACACAACGTGTTTATGTCCTTTATCACCCAGGGGCAGAATGTTACCAAGAGTGCGGTGCGACTTCACATTTCTGGTCCGTCTTACCTACATTCTCCATCACAGTCAGGCACAGGAGGGACACAGAGACGAAGGAAGATGTTTAGTCATCTTAAGTACTTGGCCATCCATGGTGTTTGTGGAGTTTTTATGCAGTGCTTCATCGATTCAGCCAAGCAAGCAGACCTGGTAGCTATCAGACTGATTCAAGGGTGTAGCTTTGGGTACGGACAGTAAGGACATGTCCCTATAAATACTCTGGGAGTACTGTGTGTGTTATAGGGGGACGGGAGTTTCGAGGTTGATTTTGTCCTTACCAACGTTGAAACCAAACCTACGCCTTCGGGTTGGTTTAGGAGAAATATCCCAAGCAGTCAGTTTATTTCATTTTTCTTTTATTTAACCAGAGTGTCACACTGAGACAAAGTCCCTTTTCTAAGCGAGCCCTAGCCAAGACACAGCAGCACAAGGTTAAAACATAGCACACAACATAAAACATAATCGTACACAAAGGCAGATTAAAGAAAAGATGAAGTGTATGACAAAACACAATCCAATACATTCACAATGGTACCTTACAAGATTTCCAACCAGAAAGTGAAATAAATGAAGTTTTAACTGATTTTGTCATAAGTTCCAGGAAGAAGGTATGTTATAGCAAAATGCAACCTTATGAAATTCAGTTGTTATAAAGGGTTAATAAGAATGAGAATATTATTATTATTACCTGAGATTATGTATTGTTGGTTAACTATTAGAAAACATAGAGATGCGATGGTAACGAACCAATAATTGTTTATGGAGACAGTACATATCATACTCTCCTTTCCTCAACCCTATTGCGCATTTTTTTTTCAACTATCCAAGCCATGGATGAGGCATGCAGTGACATGACTTTAGACCAGCGTCAGGCCTAGATTCGCCATGCCAGAAGATTCTTTCCAAGATGCTTGGCAAGAGAAAACATTCATTGATTCAGTGATGTGGATGAGAACCTGTGGCCAAATCCACATGACATGGTTGATGGACATAAGAGCGACATGTAATCCTTTATTTAGTTTTTTGTAAGACAGGTTAGGAACATTGCAGAACTTTAGTTGTGAGAATTTATGCTGTGTATTTTATCAATAAATTTTGGATTTGTTTAAATGATTCCACTGCATCTGTATATGCATGTTTTTTTCCTTTACAACAATGTTATATGAAGCACCATAATGAAACACGTGTCAAAAATTCTGTATTACTATATCTAATGCTTGGAAGGACAACCAAACAGTGGAACTATTAGTAGCTTGTGTGTGGCCGATCTAAACAAATTTTACTATGATTCTCTGAATGTAATGTTTCTTTATAAATATGAACGCAAAAAGCAATGTTTTGAATGTTGGAGAGTGTGTGTTACAAGTGGTTACCATATTGTGTTCTGTGACTAGAGTTTTGGAAAATAACATCAGTGTTCTATAACTAGTGAAAAAATGTTTGGAAAAAACTGTAATATGTAGCCATGTGGTGTTTCTGCAAAAAAAAAAATAATCTGGAGATGCATAAAATGGCCAATTAAATTTAAGCTTAAATTTAAGAAAATTAACCTTTGTCAGTGTGATGCTTAGTCAGTCTGGATGTTTTTCTGTATTTATTCCCCCATGAAACCCCCAGGGGTCTCGCATCATCTCACCTGAACTTCATCAATTTGTCTACAGAGTGTAGTGACACTGAGCACCCAGTTGTCCAAGCCAGCATGGAGCCCTGTGCCGCTTTGCACTTCAGTTAGTCTGCAGACCAAGCTTTGTTGGCCTACCTGGAGGAGAGTCACTGCTTTTGGGATGTATCTCTCCAGAGCAGGATGTGGAAACCAGTTCACCACTAGAGAACCCAGAAGAGATGGATGGGAAGCCCAAGATTCTTAGTCAGCTCTGTGTAGATGATGAGCTGGGCTTGTAGCTTATTTACATTTCTCATTGACTACCTTGTGTCTCATAAAACAAAAACCAATGAAAGATACAGTCAATTACATAGGTCAGGGGTAATCAATTCTGGTCCTGGAGGGCCGGTGTCCTGCATGCTACCGCATTTCACAGCATTCACACCTGGTCTCAGGTAGATAACCACCAGAAAAGACTGTTCAAGTAGGATGGAAAACCTCCAGGACACCGGCCTTCTAGCGATTACCCCTGACATACATGGATTGGATCTTGTTTGCAGTTTTGTGGACTGAAGACCAAGTACAGCTGTACTTCGAAAAAAATGTCTGAGGTTTCTGTTGCCAGTATAAGTACCTTATTGTGGTTTCAACACAATAACTATACACCAGACTAACTGACAAAGGGGTAAATCTGGAAATAAATTCTTCCATGTCCAGAGCTCAAGAGATTCAGTGTTTTTTTTTTCAAGTTTATTTTACTTGTCTACAACTTGAACGTAATCGTCTACCAACAGTCCAGAATTATAGTTAACACAAAGAGAACCTGATTGAGTTTCATGTGAAACCATTTCCTTAAACTATTATTAGAGTTTTATTGTTTTTACTGCTATTTCCACAACAAACAATTCAGAAAATTCAGGAAAAAATAAGCATGCATGTACTATATGTAGAGTAGACAGACAAAGCAGTCATAAGTTATAAACATCCTGTTTTATTTAGTGTCTACCGAGGAGGAGAGGGGTGGAGAAGTATGTGCATTCGCCTTCCTTGGACTTGACGAATGCACACTCGATGACCCCTTCTTTGCCATTCATGGCATCTAGCAGAGACACGGCGAACCTAGCCCCTGCATATGCCATAGAGAGGGTTGCAGAACCTGCCCCAGCCTTTGCCTTCACCACCTCAGTGCCTGCGTCTTGGATACGCCTCATGAGGTTAGCGAGAGTATCCGCACTGAACTCCACTTTGGGAGTGCACCGAGATAAGACGGGAATTATGGTCTTGCCCGCATGGCCACCAACTACAGGGACGTTGACATGAGCAGGATTCAGTCCCGTGAGTTCGGCCACGAAGGTGTTAGCCCTGACGATGTCTAGAGTCGTCACACCAAAGACCCGCTTAGGGTTGTAAACTTCATGCTTCTTAAGAATCTCTGAAGCTATGGGAACAGTGGAGTTTACTGGGTTGGTGATTATACATATCATCGCTTCAGGGCAGTTGCGGGCACAGGCATCAGCCAGGGTAGCCACGATGGAGGCGTTGGTATCAAAGAGGTCATACCGTGCCAGTGACCTGGGTCCTGGTCTCGATGTGGCTGAGGTTTGCAGCTACTCCGAGGGTGTGGACAACATCGTTTAGTGAGAGCTGGCTGACCAGTGGACTGGCTGAGCAGTGACAGGGGCTGGCTGATGCCCCCAAACGCACCCAACACTGCCACCTTTGTTTTGCTCCCGGCATTGTATTGCAATGCTCGCAGCTGATCTGGCGATGCGAGAGAACATTCTGATGCGAGAGAGTACTGCTTTGCTGGTAAGCTGAAAACAAAATGAGAATTCTGTAGACTCTCCCTTAGCAACAGTGAGATTTATTCCCTGGGTTTTAGAGCTTATACACGTAAGGAATGCAACATCTCCTTCGAAATGGACTGGGACTGGAACTGAATGGAAGAACATCACTTTGTGGATGAAATGTGTTTCGGGAGTGAAAGAAATGCATTTTGTGTATGTTGTAGGTGCATGCCTGTGTAGTACCTTCTAATCCCTACACAGTAGGTATACTAACTGAGTAACAAACTGTTAAAAACACAGCTAAATTGTTTACATTTGCAGAGTAATGGTCTTTAGGTCTCCGCTATCCAGATAACATTTGTTTTTTTGTCATACACATCTTCAGTGCTATTGTCACTATTTCAAATTGAGATGGTTGTTCAAGAAAATAATATTGTCAGTAGTTTTAGGTAAGTCAAAACTGTTTATTGTATTCTGAATCAGTTCTGCTTCATGTAGACAATTGCCAAACATAGTATATGATTGAGTTGATCTGTTTTTGCTAATATACATACACTTTTTCAATAGGGAAGTAACTTTAACTCTGTTTTGATCCAGCCTGCATTCAGGCTATGGTGTCGATCTGGCCTTGGTTTCCATATAGCAATGTTCATTATACTATATTCTTAAAGCACATTATTGCATCTGTGCTGGCCTTTGATCTGATCTAGTTTATACTATTTGACATCCTGTTTGGTTGTGTGATGATTCCATAGTCAAATTGTTTTGCTAATAAAGGTACTCAAATGGTGAACATACTGTAAATTTGTTTGTTAGCAAAGAATATTGAGTGTATTTTTGGTAGATGTTAAGTGACTAACATGCAAATATAGAAAGTCTCAGTGTGTGCAGAAGCTTTTGACTGAGAGTGTATTTCATTCCATTGTACATTATTTAATTCATGTGCTTCCAATCAGTCATTGTATAGGAGCAGGCATTTATGACATGCATTTGTGCTTATGCTGCATTGCCAGTGCTGCCCCCAACAGGGGTATTGTCCCTGAGCTGACCCTCACAAGCACTATATGGTGCCTCTGTCTTGTGTTTTCACTACATTTGGGTGGGCTTGATTTGCACACATTTAGCCACTGCACCACTCATGTACAACATTTACATACTGTAATTATATAGCAATGTGATTATATAGATAAGCAACAATGTAGTAATCTGGAATTTTTGGAAGCAGGGGTATTGGAAATGATGGGACAGGGGGGACCCCCTCTCCCTTCTCTGAAAATTAATTATGAATCTGAGCTTTAGTGAGGCTATTAAGTGTTTTATGAGGACAAAACACATCTAATAAAATGTATATTCCTGTTTTATATAGTTGTGAAACTAAATTTTAAATGTCTAATTTTAAATGAAATCTTTATCATTCAAAATAATTGTAACATCTTGCTCCCATCCTTTCACAATGTGACTATTGTACATGTGCCCAGTGCGATGTCACAATACACATTGCATTTGCCCCCACCCCACCGCCAAGGCAAATTCTGTTCCCCCAGTGTCACACTCCTGTAGGCACTACTGTAGGCACAAAACACATATTACTTGTGAATAATTTAGCAAGTATTATTAGAAGATAAATTTTTGGGTGTGAAAGTATTAGCGTAAACTATGACATGAACTATTTTTGGCTGCATTAATGAATCACTTTAATTACTGAGGTGTTTCTCAGTCACGCCAGTGGTCTTTGGTGTCCAGGGGTGTCTTTCTCTTGTGTGATATTATGCATTCACCACTCTTTTGGGGTTTTCCCATGTTAAGTTTAAAATGGCCTAGGAGCAAATGCATTTCACGTGGTATTTTGTATTTTTAATCCTCAAGCAAAATATGAATACAATACAAATACAGTTCTATAGTTATTTATTTATACATCAGTTTTCACTGATTGCTTGCCCAGTACAGGAAGCTACCTGTTTGGCCAGCAGATGTTGCTGAACATCCGGTCTTCTACCCTAATGTCAGTCCTAATTTGTTTATTAAGTGGTCACACCTGTTCCTTGTTTACACCTCATCAGCTGTGTATATACCCTTTCCCTGGTTCTCTGTTATCTGACAACCACATCTCGTCATGCCACAAGTTACAGTAACTGTATTTAGAGACACCTCTTGACCAAATGTTCTTGAACTGTGGGAGGAAACTGAAGGAGATTTACATAAACAGTGGGATACTATTCAGATTCCATTTGTACATAGAGAGCAAGAGGCAGAAATCAAACCCACGAACCTGGCTTTGTGAGGCACGCCTAAGCACCAAACCACTATGTCATCCTATTAGCATTATTAACTGCATTGACATTGCATCATTTCCCTAGATTCTTTTTCTTTTAGTGGTTTATATCCTTTTAATATTTAAAGTTAGGTGTAGGTGGTAAAAACTTCCTACTGGAGATGTTTTATTTGCATTTTAGCTCCATTACTTGGGCCAGCTGTAGTCTGGGCACCAAAGAGTCACCCTAAATCACAGCAGACCTTGAAGTAAGTGACCTCATAAGCGGCCCTCACAACAGGTCACTTTCTGAGGACGGAACTGACGGCACTGTATGGCCTGTAAGCATCTGACAAGAAACTACAGGCACAGCTTTTCATTATCTTCATTACCCCAAAGCCTCGGTCACACAGAACAGCTTGCAGAAATGCAAGATATATTCACCACTGTAATTATATTTGCTTTCATTTTTACTGAAATACATGAAAACACCTTTATTCCAGTATGTAATTGTTGTAAGTGCTTTAATGCAAATTGGTATCGAATACACTTCTGAGTGGTAATGCACAGGGCATAAAATGTGGCTCTTTAAAGCAAAATGAACACTGTTTCTGCCATTAAACAGCATGACGAAAGTACTAGCAGGAATTGTGCTAGCAGAATTGCAGGTTTTGTGTTTTTCATTTAGATCTGAGGTTGGAGCAGCTGCGCTTGTGTGTGAACTCATCTGTCACTCTGACCCTCCTTATTCCAAGGTTTTCTTCCAATGGTACATCTCCTGTCAGTTATAGAGAAAAGGATAATGCTTAGCTGCAAATCTCTGGCCATCTTTAACAATGAATCACAATGCAGAACAATATGTTTCCTTTATATATATTCTGCTCATATTTCTTTTTTATTTTCTAGTTTTTCATGTCTTATTCAGTAGTGTAGGAACTGAGGGAACTGATGCCATGTCTATAAGAATCTATGAACACATGACACATTATAATGCATTCATAAAGCATTATAAATATGGCTATATATATATATATATATATATATATATATATATATATATATATATATATATATATAAAAGGAATATAAAATTATTATGCATTATGACTTCTTTATGAAGCACTCATTTATAATGCACTATGCCTTCATAATGAAGTACCAAGCATCCTTAATTATTATACTGACCATTATAATACATTATGAAGATATCTGTGCTGCATTATAAATGAGAGCTTCATTTGGGCTTATGAAGTATTATAATCAACACTATAATGCCTTATGACTCTCAAAGGAAGATGTTGTAATGCTTTATTATTTTTTATACCAAACATTATACTGCATTATAGATGACAGCTTTAAGTAAAGAGTTACCCAGCATTCTTATAAAGACGAGCGATAATAGTCGATACTGCTGACCTTGGTTGTGGTCATTTGAGCCCCATGACTTTTAATTAAATGCCAGGTACTAATCAGTCACTTGGAAGTTTTGAAAAGGTCATCAAAGCCATGCAGGTTCACGTCTGTGTGTGTGTGTGTGTGTGTGTGTGCGTGCGTGCATGTGTATGACCATTGCAATAACACAAAAATCACGTTACTCTCAAAAAGTATGTCCATGTACACATTTATTTATTGAATGTTATTTATATCAGAATACACTGCTCAGAAAGTTAAAGGAACTCTTTTTAATCAGAGTCTAGTATCAAGTCAATTAAACTTCTGGGATATGTATCTAGTCAGTTTAGTAGCAGAGGGGGCTGTTAATCAGTTTCAGCCGCTTTGGTGTTAATGAAATTAAGAACAGGTGCACTTGAGGGGAAACAATGACACAGCCCCCAAAACAGGAATGGTTTAACAGCTGGAGGCCACTGACATTTTTCACTCCTCACTTTTTCCGACAGTTTTTTCACTAGTTTTGCATTTGGCTCCTGGTAGCATGAGGCGATACCTGGACCCTATGGAGGTTGCACAGGTAGTCCAACCCCTCCAGGATGGTGCATCAATATGTGCCATTGCCAGAAGGTTTACTGTATCTCCCAGCACAGTCTTAAGGGTTTGGAGGAGATTGCAGGAGACAGACAGTTACTCTAGGAGAGCTGGATCCATCAGTAGGGCTGGTACGTACTATTTTATGCGAGGAACAGGATGAGCACTGTCAGAACCAACAAAATTACCTCCAGCAGGCCACTGGTGTGAATGTCTCTGATCAAACAATCAGAAACAGACTTCATGAGGGTGGCCTGAGGGTCTGACGTCCTCTAGTGGGCCCTGTGCTCAATGCCCAGCACCATGGAGCTCGATTGGCATTTGCCATAGAACACCAGAATTTGCAGGTCTGCCACTGGCACCCTGTGCTTTTCACAGATGAGAGCAGGTTCACCCTGAGCACATGTGACAGACGTGAAAGGGTCTGGAGAAGCCGTGGAGAACGTTATACTGCCTGTAAAATTGTTCAGCATGACCGGTTCGGTGGTGGGTCAGTGATGGTCTGGGGAGGCATATCTATAGAGTTACGCACAGACCTCTACAGGCTAGACTATGGCACCTTGACTGCCATTAGGTATCGGGATGAAATCCTTGGACCCATTGTCAGACCCTGTGTTGGTGCAGAGGGTCCTGGGCTCCTCCTTTTGCACGACAATGCCCAGCCTCATGTGGGGAGAGTATGCCAGCAGTTTCTGGAGGATGAAGGAATTGATACCATTGACTGATCCCCATGCTCGCCTGACCTAAATCCAATAGAACACTAGGGACTAGTGAATAATAGAATAATAGGGACATTATGTTTCGGTCCATCTGACACCAGCAGGTTGCACCTCAGACTGTCCAGGAGCTCAGGGATCCCCTGGTCCAGATCTGGGAGGAGATCCCCCAGGACACCATCCATGGTCTCATTAGGACCATGCCTCGACATTGTCAGGCATGCATATAACCACGTGGGGACCATACAAACTACTGATTATGATTCTGAGTTACTGTAATGACATTTTGCCAAAATGGACTGGCCTGCCGCATAATTTCTTTCACTTAGATTTTCAGGGTGTCTTTGAATTCAGCCTCTGTAGGTTGATAAATTTCATTTCCATCAAACAGTGTGGCATCCTTTCATTCCTAATACATTACCCAGTCCACATTGGCATATATATCCAGTATGATTTTTTTCCCATTGAGATCTGATGTGTTTTCAAAGCGTTCCTTTAATTCTTTTGAGCAGTCTACATGTTCTCATTCAGTTGTCCATAAATAAATATATAGCAGATATTTAATTCTTGCTCAGATTTACAATTCCTTTTTTCAGTAACAGATGCAAGCAACGTAACTTCACAAGAATAGCTTCAATACAACAAACGCTGCAATCACATAAAAAGCAAAATACAAATTCACCAGAGTGGCAAAATGAAGATTCACCTTCACATGTAATAATGATGTAATCACACTTTGCTCATATACTGTAGCAGATGCTGTGAATACGGTTCTTGATATATGACTCATTTAATGCTAAATAAATCTTGTGTAATTATCAAAGTGGAGATAAAGATGAAAGTTTGTGTAAATGGTAGCAAGTGGAGTTACATACTGTTCTCATGTAATTACGGTTTTAAAATGATTGTTTTCATGAAAATTTTTCTCTTTTTGTATTTCCCAGTAGGATTATGCTGAATGAAACAAATTAAAAACAAATGTATGATTATTAATGTGTAAGAATTTATGTGTAAGAATTGGGATTGAAGACATTGGTTTCATTCTGTACTCCATATTCTATTCTCTTAGTGGAGAATTTAAATGAAACAGAAAACACATTGCTGTTTTTCAGTCGGTGTTATGACCCAGTTTGGTTAATTCAAGAGGCTTGTTTGCTACAGCAATCTGAATAAAAGAAGAAATGGGCACAGTCTTCCAATGCTTTAAACCACATATAGCAAAATGTAATGGGACATTGATTTGCTGTGATGTCTGTAAAAATAGAATTGAGAGACATTTGGATGATGCACTATCAACAAGCTGGATGATGATGAAAAACATTCACAGCCTAGGATGGACGCGAACACACATGACTGGAAATGCAGCCGTCTTTAGAACCGTCTGCAGAGGAGTTTTTAATGAAAAATTTCTCTTTATCTACTGGGCACAGTGTTTCTGTTTTGGAAAACAGATTTTTACTTTTGTACTGAAGGGTTTATGCTGAATGTCACTTAAAGGGTGACGCACCTGTGAAGACTGACAAAGCTTCCTCTGCAACACAGTGATATATCCAACATGGCATCCTGCTCCCTTTTGAGCTAACAAGGAAATAATGTAGCTGTCATCCATGCTGTTTCCTGCCGCTCTCAGACTCTCAGAGGTGACACGGACTCTGTTTGCAGTCTAAGGTGCTGTTTTGTGTTCTCAGGATCCAGATCTGTTAGGCTGGTACTCTTTCAGCTCTGTGCATGTCAAAAATGATGAGTCACGCTGACGGACAGTGGAATCCTTTTGCAACCTTCTACAATTTTAGGATTATTTTCCAAACGTCAATATTTGTTGGCCGCGAAGAGAGTAGGACGATTATCCTTTTGGCATTCTAAATAGACACACATATAGCATGATGCTATGTTATTAGGCTAAAATAAAGAACTGAATGGCATATAGAATGAAAGTCCTTCTTTCTTAATTCTGCTCAAGAAAATTCACAGGCCACCTGAACTGAAAATAATTACCAAGCTATGAGATTAATATTTTGATCACTGAGTATGTGTATACAGCCTAACGTTTTGGGCAATTATGAAAATGACTCTTACCTTCCCCTTTCCCTGAAGGCTGATGAAAAAAAACAACGAATACCGTTATTGGCACATTCAGTTTGAGACTAATTCTGCTGCTTTGATTTTACTGTAGCCATGATCCTCCCTTGCTTGCCAGGTGATATTAATTAGCATTAGCTAATCAGAGATCAGTACACAGTCTCCTTGATAACATTGGTAGAGCAGGTGTGGTTGCTGGAGGTACTATTGGAGTATCTGGTCAGGACCTGTCTCTGCTTCTTCTGGTGACAGGGCAGGCAGAAGTAATTTACCATGGAGAAAAAGATCTGCCTGTAGTTTGCCGATACCAGGTTGTAGAGGATGGGGTTGATAACAGAGCTGACATAGAACAGCACGTTTGTCACCATGTAGAAGTAGTGGTAGAAGTCATATAGGCTGCTGTGGGAGAAAAGAGACAGGAAGGGAATGTTGCTTGATCCCATCAATCCATGCAGAAGGTCTATACAGAACCACTTGTCTAGTTTATTTTTTTACATAATAGTAGAAACATTAGTTACACACCGTATACTGTAACTGCCAGAAAACGCTTTTAGACAAATATATGGTCATTTATGCAGTAAAAGCAATATTTCCAGCCGAGTATATTAAACCAATGTAATTATCGTGTCAGTATAAGCACAATGAGGTGCTGTAATACACAGCAATAATACTGTATCCATTCAGTATTTCAGTAACAGAAAAACTGCTTCAATGACATTGAGCTTTACAGAACAAGGTCTTAGTGCCAAAAGCATGGGAAGTTTATAACCCACGGCTGATTGCTCATAGTACAGTGGAGCTGAGATGTCTGTAATGAGTCCTGTTTGAAAGGGCTCTCCACAGTACCCTTGAAAATGACACAACCTCAATTGCTAAAGTAAAAAAATTCAGCTTTACGGTTAAAAAAAGTTGCTTTGGATAAATCCATCAGCCAAACAAGCAAGCGTAACTCAGCAGAATGGAAAAAAGCCATTCCTTATTGCGTTCCTTGCTAGTGCATTTGTGTAATCAGGATATGAACATCATGCACTTTTATGTAACTCTCATCAGCAGCCTTTACCTGTATTATTATATTATTAAAAGCTAAGTCAGTGTACTTGTGGTAAAAAATAAAACATCTTATATAATTCCTCTCAAGTTTCCCTCGGCCTTCACAAGCATGCATTCATTTAGTCCGAGTTAAGAACACTTTTTTCCCCCCATCATCTATAAAGCTGAATGAAATTTGAAAAACCATGGCAACTGTAAAAGGAAACATATGCAGTCAACACTCTTAGTCAGGAGAATCTGACCAAATCCCATTACTAACAGCCTTTTAAATTCGGCGCTTCTGTCAGATTGGAATATTGATTTAGTTAGGCACCAGACATGCTACAGTATGACTGTGCTCAAAGTACTTCTTTTCTCTTTTTTTAGCTTGTTACTTGTGTGTTTTTCAATAAGTAACCTATGGATGATGATCTTCAAACATCATATACACACTAACCCGCAACCCTTTACCCAAAACTTGGTAATAAGATGGACAGATCGAAGGAATTTTGCAGTATTTCATCTGACATCCACCACTGAAAATGAGAGTGAATTCCTTTCCCTGAATAGCTTTGCATTTTGCCTTATTCGAACTGACCTACCGCAGTGCATCATGTATTGGTGGCGTGTGACACTGCGTAGCGATGTCTGTGGGTCTGCTAGCATTCAAACATGAGCGGTGTGTGATTCCCTCTCTCTTCAGCATACTGTCGCATTGGTACATATTGCTGCAATCTGCTCAGGAGTTGAAAAGTCAGTGTAATTACCTACAAGACTTCTGATTAAAATGGTGACCTTGCTTGACCTTTGGGTTTGACTGATTATTCTCCCAAAGGGTTCTTCCTAAAGCAGTGGAGCAAAATAATACCACATTACGATCTGCAGTGTCACTCTGCTCCAAGCATTCCTTGTGACATATGTGGTTTGTTTGTTTCTGAAAACAATCCTGCAGAACGACTCCTTTTACCTAAAAGGCAGGACAGAAAACATCACAGGCCTAGAATATTTCATATGTAAAATAAGTCATTTATGGACAGGTATTCGTGAAGAGCACCTTGACCGATTTGATCTGCTGCACTCACTCTGTCCACTCAGTGATGTAGCAGAACATGAGCCGTCTCGTGTGGTAGGGCAGCCAGCACACCACAAACGCGATGACCACAGCGCCTGGCAAGGTACAGGGCCACACAGAGATGTCACCGAGGGAGAGACGGAGGGAGGGAGAAGAGAGACAAACAGTACTGTCACTGCAGGGGGCAAAAAAGGACTGAATGAGGAGCCGTATTCAGTCTTTTTGCCAAAATGTTTTTTAATTTAAGCGTTAATTTGTTAAGAATGCTAGTTTAATCTATCCAGTATTTCTGCTTTATTTGCCTGAAGTGAATTTACAGTAATTGACTGTTTACAGTTCTTTCCAATCATTTTCACACTTGTTTCAATACCATGTCCACTTTTTCAAAACGCTTCACGCTTCACACACAATGCACTAAAAACCACCAAAACACTTCACCCAAAAAGAAGCAGAATTAGAATTTATCATTATTCATCACTTAACTTATAAAAATCAAACAAGGGCAAGAAGCTTTGTATATCTTGTAAGAAGGGACTTAAAAGCTCAGTGGACTGTAATTTAGGCATAGATCATGTATTAATGCCATGACCCTGTTTAGCACTTGCACACAAACATGAAAACATGAAAATGAAAGGAACAGCAATTCTGATACCAAAGGAGGAGTCCAAAAGAGGAAGAACAACAGAATGTAGATGAGGCATTGTTTATTCCTCCCTGGTACCTTTAGGGGGGGGGGGGGGGGGGGGGGGCAGGGTCTGTCATTCAGCGAGTGACAAGAGTTACTGATCATACTGATCATCCCAATTACTTATTCATTTCCACATGCCTCTTGTTCCCTGGGTTTGTTTAACCTGAGATTGTTTTAATTAAATTATGCTATTTGGCATTTATAAGTTCACACAGAGAGAGAAAGAGAGAGAGAGAGAGAGAGAGAGAGAGAGAGAGAGAGACCTTTACTCCTATATTTGTGGGGACCGTCTATTAATTTCTATGGGAAAAACCAAAATTAAAAATGACCACCTTAACCGCTACCCAGCCTTAACCCTGACCATAAGTAACCAAACAAAATACAAGTCTTTTGGCAGTTTTAGTTTTTTGATTGTAGTCACTGATTTTTATTACACTGAGGTTATCCTTAAGGGGACTGGTCCCCACAACTTAAAAATAACAGGTTTTTATCTCATTGTGGGTTCCCGCAACATAAGGTATATCTGTACACACACACACACACACACACACACACAGACACATGCGCGGTATGAATACATTCATCCTTTATTGCAATGTTTCCCAGTCCGGTCCTTGGGACGCACAGACAGTCCACATTTTTTCTCCCTCCCAGCTCCCTGGGCCAAAAATGTGGATTGTCTGGCAGGGAGGGAAAACATGGACTGCTGTGGGTCCCAGAGGACTGGGTTGGGAGACACTGCTTTACAGTATTGATTTAAGATGTTCCTTGGTTGTCATACAACTGCTGGCCAGATAACATCCTGAACCTCTTTGGGAAACAACTCAGAGGTAAGTCCCTCTCAAAATACAAAGTGTGGTATATCGTGACAACATGACAACAAATCTCTGTTCTATGAAATTAATATTTACTATGAGGCATTTACTTGGAGCCCAGGACAGACAGTAAAATACATATTATAAAGCTCTATCACATAAAACTCCTGTAGCAGAAGGACAGCTGCAAAACTGCACCAGATAGTATTTGGCTTAACAGACTTTCTGTTACTGGATGGTCCACCAGCTGGTGGGGGGAGGGGGGGGATCTTGTTCTGGACCGGAGGAAAGGTGAGTTAGTGGTTAGTTTACCCCCTTTGTAGGAGTCTGACTGTGTGATTGTGGAGGAGTGTGAGAAGTATTATGCTTCTTGTCAGCAATGTAACATGTACGAGTACATAATACTTTCCACTAGTCCCTCATTTATTTCTTAGAAACAATGTTTTTCTTCACAAGTGAGATTACAGACTGGGGCTCACATAATAAAAGTAGAGAGTTTAAAAGATGATGATGCAGAAATATGCACATTATTATTCCTCAGGATCTCTGATTAATACTCTGAGAATGTCTGATTATTACTCTGGGGTTCTCTGATTATTACTCTGAGTAATACTCCGAGGAATTCTGATTATTACTCTGAGGAACTCTGGATCAAACATATTACAGGGAAAAATGCTGCTGCTGTAAGTTGATGGTACAATGGAGCTCATCACATCTCTCCGATCGGCAATGGGGCACCGCATTGTGGGGCCCTGCTGTGAAATTTGAAAAGGTGTTAAGAGTAGCTCCAGTACTTCCTTACCAGTAACACCTTGTGCCCGACCGTGTCTGTGGCAACCAAAAATTAGGGAGAAACTGAGGGAGAAAGGGGGAGGCTTGGGACACAGCTGTACTTTTGTGTGGGAAAAGATCCTATTATTGATAATGGCTCTCCCAATCCACTCCGCTCATCTGTGCTACTGAAGGAACATTTAAGCGAATTTTTTTGCTCTAAAATGAATTCTGTGCAAGTGTGTGTCTAAAACACTGTTTTGGTTATTTTTTAGTTTTGTTCTTCTAATCATCCTGGGTTTTTTTTCCAGACTCTATGATCCACAGACGTAGGTGTGTCACATAAATCCCTTTACCGATTGTCTGTTGTTTCCTGATACATGCCGAAAGAGAAAAACTTCCTTCTTGATAAAATTATCTACCATCACAGTAGGACGGAAACCATTTCAATGATGTATTTGTGCCTTCAAATTGGTCGAGTGAAATCCAGCTGATGAAGATAAAGGCTTCATTTCTGCTTTTACGAAACCTTTCAGTGGCTACCTGTTGCTTTCTGGGAAATAAAAAAAAATTCGGAAGGGCTTCACCATTATACACTGTCTGGCTGAAAAAAGAGTGTCACCATTTGAATTTTTTGTGGAACTGCCTTTAGCTCTGATAATGGCGCACAGTTGTCATGGCATTGTTTCCACAGGCGTATACATCTCACCCTTCATCTCACCATTCATTTCCATCCAGATTTGCATTCATTTCTCACCGAGATTTTTCCTGCGTTGACTAGTGAGTTGAACCACTCCATAAAGCCTCCTTCATCACAAACCGAAAGACCTTCAATGAGGTGAAGGTCACAACTTGGTGAGATGCCTCACCAAAAAGTGTTTTTTTTTTCTCCATTGTCCAGGCATCCAGGCTTTGTGCTCAGGTCTTGCCTCTTTTTGCTTTGATCCTGGATATTACTGGTTTCTGAATGACAGTCCTGCTATAAATTCCAGCTTCGTGAAGCTCACAATGTACAGTTTTTATTAAGACTAAGTCAGAGAGATGCTGATTCAGTTTATTTAAGTAAAGTTAATTTATGAGGCCATTCATCTATGCCTGCTCGCATATCATAAAACAAACCCTGGCTTCCAGCTTGTGACAGTTTCCTATAAAAGGCAGTCAGACTCCATCCTCTGATCTGATGTGCTACATCCATCACAACTCCTTGATCTGATGTGCTACATCCATCACAACTCCTTGATCTGATGTGCTACATCCATCACTACTCCCTAATCTGATGTGCTACATCTATCAAAACTCCCTGATCTGATGTGCTACATCCATCACTATTCCCTGATATGATGTGCTACATCCATTCCAACACCCTAATCTGAAGTGCTACATCTATCAAAACTCCATGATCTGATGTGCTACATCGATCACTATTCCCTGATATGATGTGCTACATCCATTCCAACTCCCTAATCTGATGTGCTACATCTATCAAAACTCCATGATCTTATGTGCTACATCCATCACAACTCCCTGATCTGATGTGCTACATCCATCAAAACTGCTTGATCTGATGTGCAATATCCATCACAACTCCCTGATGTGATGTGTTACATCCATCCCTACTCCCTGATCTGATGTGATACTTTCCAAAAATGGCGACATACTGGCAGTTCTAGTCAGGTGAAGTGAAAGCTGGAATGGAGCTGATGAAGATTTTCCTATCAGAAGTGTGGCGTTCAGCCAAATTTGGCTGCTAAGCTACGCGACCTGTTGCCAGCAGGATGTAATTCGCTTCACTGTGACGCTTATTATGTCAGACCAATAGGGCTGGTGAAGCCACAGTCATTCCAGCCCCTTCTTAAGCACACATGCCTCTACTAGCCTGATGGCTCTTTACGGTCCCTGACTGTTCTTATGTTGCACATCTGGTCTTTGAATAGTCCTACGAGGTTCTTGCTTTGTCAGAAGCTGTTGTTTAGCTCTTGCTCCAACACTGCTTACACTTGCACTTCACCAGAAGCTCGGCATAGCTGCACTTATGTCTAGTTTACTGCTTGACAGCACGTATGTTTACAAGGTGTTATTAGTCTCACTTATACGGCAAAAGCATCTGCTAGATACCTACAAAGTAATTGTAAATACTCGGTTTGTATGTCAGCCGACAGACGTGTCAAGCAAAAAATATAGAAGAACACAAAAAAGTCTTCACAAGACGACAAGAAGTCTAATATTTTATACATTATTACTCCCAGGAAGTTTTCATATTGGTATAATAATGTGGCTGTAATTAAGGCAATAATTAATCAAGCCTTTGAGGAAACGTGAAACTGATTTAATTTGCTGCAAAGGGCAAAAAATGTCAGGTTGTTTTTCCTCCATTAAAAAAAAAATAATCTGATTTCACAACTTCTTCTTAGCTTGAGGAGGTTTCTGAAAATCTCAATACCTTGCTGCACTAAAAACATTTCATTTCTGTGCGCCGGTGCCGGTGACAGGCGGTACACTTACGCAGGACCATGACGCCATGACGCAGGGACTGGATGCGGTTGGGCTCCATTGAGACACTCAGCATGGTTGGGCTTCCTCCAATGATGCACACGCGGGTGTCCCGCTCAGCCTGGCGGAACATGTGAAGGAGCTGGCTGGCGATCATTCCATTCAGTGCCGAGATCGCTGCCATGGGAACCACGAAGGAGAGCAAGGCATTCACCTTTTGATGGACAATGGGGCGGAAGAGCAAAAAGTGAGAGTGAGGCACTTGTGCATTCTATTACACTCAGAATATTTCATATATTATAGCTGAAACAGAGATATAGTCCTTGCATCAGTTCGCAAAAACTGTATCCAAACCATAATAGCTTGTAATGCAAACTCTTTTTGACAGTTTTTTGACAGTTGACAGTTGAGGCAGTTATGTGACAGCCTCAAAACCAGAGAGACAGATAACAACACAGCAGTAACAGAAGGACTCTGTGCATGACACCAAATGACAGAACCGGCTTTCGAAAATGTAATCCAAATGTAAGTTTAAGGGAGAAATAATCCTCTTAACATTTCTTGTTTGCTGCTAGGGGTGTAATACAGCTGCATTGATTGAAAATCCCTAATCTGGCTCAGATTCGGGAGGAAATTTGCCGTATGTCGATAAAGACGTCGCAAATCGATATACTCATTGTGTCAGCATTGCAGACTGGAGGAGCTAGTATTATTACTGCACATTCAGCTACCTGGAGTCTAAAGGGTTTTGCAGACCTATTTTGGGAAAAAAAAGTTTTTAGGATTAAGGGCTGTGATCAAGAGATATCATTACTCTGTCAGCCATAGAATTTGAACCAGCAACCTTCCACACAGAGGCACAGAGTCCTAACTTGCAGAAACACACAGTAACAGCAGAAGACGCAGATATGGCACAATAGCTCAATGGGTACCACTTTTGCCTTACACCTCCAGGACTGGGGCCCTGACCCAGACTCTGCTTTTCTATGCGTGGATTCTGCATGTTCTCTCTGATTTGTGCATGTTTCTCTCTTCTCCTCGAAGCAAGCCCCCTCTGACGTGCAGCACAGGTCTGTCCATGGTGCATTTCAGTGGTGAATGACCTGATCAACCGGGAGCAACTCATTAGTGCCTCCTACTGGGCTGCACACTCCAGTGTTTCTCAAACACTCCTCAAAATTTGAAAATCACATATCACATCCCGAATTTCGATTTACTAACAGTCACTGCAAAAGGCAATGAATAAGTAAAGGGATCTGAATTGATTTTTCTCGCTAATAAGCATCAAATTTCAGCTCTTTTTTTTTTGTCCTGTAGACAAGTATTCTTCCACAATGAGCTTGTGGTCAGTATCGTGAATATCAAATAATGCGTTTGTGGTAAAAGCTAATGATGCGCAGCTCTTATTTTCAGGAGTATTTTTACTTGCATGACACAAAACGTTAGGTATGTAGAAGGGCAATGCACCGTTTACCACAAGGGGATCAAGCTAAGCTTTAAAGACCAGTGGCTAAATCCAGGGGTGTGTGATGAAGGCCCTCAGAAAGGATTATTCCAAACGAGCTGTGAGTGAGGGTCAGTTTACAGTTTTGCATAACTAGACATTTGCCCAAAGAGCCTTATGCATAACTCAACTTCACATCAAACATTCATTTTGCACTTTTCACCGTAACTTATTCAGAGTGTACAGACTTTTCCTTGACCAAGGAACTGATGCATCAAAACAACTTCAGTTTAATAAAGAAATATGGCTGATACATCCATCTATGCATCCATCTTCCATAACCACTTACCCTGTACAGGGTCAAATGCACTGTCATTCCATTAAGGATAAATAGATGAATATTGCTAAGGGCGAATCAGCTAACTGTAGAATGACCAAGAGTACAGAGATCCAGAAGCTATTCCTAAAGCCAGTCCATGAATTTTATAAGGTAATCATGAGGCAATTGACTGCCTCGTTTGTGAACAGAGGTGAGAAGAATCTATGTGCATGGGGAGTAGTTAGCTGTTAGGAGGACAATCAGTCATTACAATAAGTCAATCAATAATTCCTTAGCTTAAAAGCACCCAATGGACCGAAGATGTGCTGATTTATACTTTTGACTTTGTTTCCACTGTCCTTCATTCCCTACAAGAAATTTTGCAGTCTAATGAGAATAGAAATACTTACTGATATTGACCCAACATACAAATTTCACATACTGTATTATTTATATCACACAGTTCCAAAACATAGCTATAGATAGATGGTGGGTGGGTGGATGGATGGATGGATGGATGGATAGGTAGGTAGGTGAGTGAATGGATGAATGAATTGGTAGTTAGATAGATAGATAGATAGATAGATAGATAGATAGATAGATAGATAGATAGATAGATAGATAGATAATTTTAAGGGTATCAGTGTTAAATCTGTATTAATTGTATTTATCCTTATATATTCATTATATTCATCCTTCTTAGTGCTCTCCATATGGATCCGACATCCTTGCTTGTTCCTTTTTTTGGATTTCAATGAATGTGATACAGAATTCTCCTTTCAAATGGGGATTTTCCACAGGAGCTGAAGTGCCCAAGTGAACATAGAAATGAATGCCTCGTGAAATTTCATCCATAAAAAAAAAAGATTCTACTTTATAACCGATCTGGCCAGGCTTTCATAAGACTCACAAAATTTCACTTGCGAAAGCATCTGCCCAGAAGAGGAATTAAAAGGTTCATCTAAATCAAAGTTTATTTCACATATAGTATGTGCCAGAAACGACAGAATATTTTACATTTTCTACAAAGTTTTATACAGTATCTACTAGTTTCCCCAGACTTCACACAATCCCCAGTGCTCATTCAAAGTAGCGGAGAAGCAGCGGTGAATTTCAGTCCATTGGTTATTTGCTTCTATCCCAGCTGAAGTGACAATCTACAGAACTGAAAGCCCCCTTTCCATTACAAAATGAATGCCAAGCATTCAATCTGTGCATTATCATCAAGGTTAGACAGGAGCACATCAGTACAGCTGCTGTCTGCAGCTTCTCTTTCCCCAACCTTCTCTCAATCCCAAACACACAAATTACTGCCCAGCCTTTATCTCTACTACTGCAAGAGACACTGTGGAACCACAAGGCACAGATCACTCTTCCATACTCTGTATATTTGATCATCTGCAACAAGTTTGGTGAATTATTTGCTTAATGCATTCTGCAGAAAATGGTGGATTTGATTATTATAGGAAAGATGAAATACGCAGAAAGAGCTGCATGATTGCATTCGTTTTAAACAGATAGTTAGCCCAAGGTTAATGCACTGTGTGGAAAACGCAACACATGCTGTGCAAGGTACAACTCAGCTGTGTGCTCTGCGCTGCCTGGGACAGGCTCCAGGTCCCATGCAACCATGATGTTTAGGTGCGTGAATGAAAAGACCATTTTGTGTCAGCAGCAGACAGGGCAGGGATGGAGAACCACCCCTCCCCATCCGAACATAAAGTAAATTATGTTAAGTAAAGGTGTAGTGCACCGATAACAGTACCAGTGAAAAGTTTGTACATGCCTATAAAGGAGAGTGATAGCGTCGCATCACATGACCTGACCACCTGACCTAAACAGGAGGAGCTTTACTAGAGAGTGAAGGGAAAGTAGCCAATGAGTGTTCAGCGTACATGTGGGGCTTCCTTTAGGACAGGAAAGCTACCCAGGAGGCCACCTCATTAGACCTGGTGTAGAGGATACAGTAGGGTCAGCCGGTCCCTGGGGCAATTGGGGTTAAGGGCCCAGTGGAGGAATCCCTCTGCCGACCCTGGGATTTGAACTGACAACCTTCTGAGTCCCACGTGAGTTGGTACGTGTTATTTTATAGTTTCATTGCCTTTATAATTGTTCTAAAATGTAGAGAATATAAATAAACCTGACTATGGGTAGGTCCAAACTTTTGACTAGTACTGTAATTCAGTCTAATATTGCCAATACTGATACATGGCTAAACCTCTGAGCCATTTGCCGAGTGGCAGTAGAGGTAAAACTTGCCGATCTTGCCGGCACAAATTAGCGAAATTACGTCACATTGTTTTTATTCTGTGGAAAAAGCTCGACCTGCAGCCCAGATTTAATAATGAACTAAAAACATGTTGCAGGCTGTACAAAACCAATCTGAGCTGAATGCAGAAACTCTAATCTATATGTTTTCTTTTCTAGAGTTGATGGCATGGGGACACAGTGTGCAGAATTCATACAGACTGTTTAACTGTCTGTTACAGAGACAATAACAACAAACATGATCCCAAAAATAAACACAAACCATTCTTGGCCACTGCAAACCTAACAAGTGAGCACACTGCAGACTCCCCAAATCCCTGACACCCAAACAGATGACCCTGTTTATTTGGTATGTCTAATCATTCAGCTGGAATTCATTACCTAATGCCTGTAGAGACGAGGTTAAGTATGTATTCAACCATATTAACACAGAGGAGCAAGTGAATCCCACAGAACAGGCCGCAGGCAAGGATTCTTTACAAAAAATGGAGCAAAACCCTCAGTACAAATCCAGCCCAAGATTTTCTTTCTACCAGCCAGTTCAGTCCTCTGTGACTCTGTGACTTTTTATACTCAGCTGGTTGGTAGAAACTAAATTTTGGACCTTAAATGCCGAGATACCAAAAACCCTATGAAGAAACATACTACAAACAGACAGAAACAGAGAGAGAGAGAGAGAGAGAGACTCACCCAGCCCCATTATACTCTGTCCTTCACTGTTCAAAATTTTTTATGTGTTATGGGTCATTTAATAAACGACACAATTCTGTAAATGGACCGCTACTGTTTGACCGGTGCCGCATAAATACAGCATATTGTTATCATCTCACTAGTAGACCAGCGTGGAAGAATTAAGTGAAGATGTTACCTTTTTGAACCCATTTTTGAAAACAAAAAACACAAGTAACCAGAGGTGGGTCAGTGCCTGGGTTCATCTGTCGGCCCATTAATAGTTACGAAGTCACAAATCATTAGCGTAACATAACATACTGTTAAAGACAGCTAATTTTCCACAAGTCAAATCAGCAGCGGACTGATGCTAATTATACTTTGCTGTGGGAACTTTGTTGTGCCTTAGGATAGCTACACAGTGGGAGTCTGCCCAAATATCAGATTTTAATTTTTTTTCAAGCCTGCATAAAGAGAGAAGTTGCAAATATTGTTAGCTGAGAATTTCATGCTTATCTTTTAAAATTCACTGTCTTTGCTGAATAACTGACAAGGAATATCAATGGATGTACAGTATAGAAGGAAGAAAGGAAAAGGAGCTCCAGAAATTCAAAACAGAGCCACTGCGTCTGTTTGGTGCAGTTGGCTGCAGTATTTCTCTCCTTCTTACCGCAGTGCAAACGTGTAAACATCTTCTGACAGGAAGACAGAATGAAGGTATTTTGCAGGTACTGTGTAGGAAAAGTTAAGCGTTAAAGAAACACAGAGTCTGCTTGGTCGACATGTACTTAAGCGAGAGAAAATGCACTTCGGTGAAATGTCAGCTCATCCCGGTAGCCCCAGCTCCCCTAACGTCTGAAGTTTGCCCTCCTTGTCTCGAGCTTCATTTTTCAACATGCCACAACACACTGAGGAAGGAGAACGATTCTCTAGACCCTTCAGCCTTGAAATGAAACCGTGTCGCGAGACGAATTAAGCGTTTCGGCGACAGTAAATGACATATTGCAGCTGTTCGTCGCTGCTCATGCCGATCAGCCTTACAGCCTTCAAACGAATCAGGCACAACCAGACCTTGAGATTCACACATTAAACAGATGGCTGTTGGACATTAAGTCAAGGGCCAGTAACCACTACATGTTAATATCACAGTCATCAGCAATCGTGTGGAAGAATACCTTAACAACTGACTACCTTACTGAATATGTGGACTGTCTGCAGATGCCTGAAGACCAGCTTGGGAAACTGCCATAGGGCATTCGTTCGTTTGTAGCCCATTAAGAATTTGTTCTGTTTAGCTATCAATGCAAACAAAATACGGAAGAAACCACAACACTATTTTTTGTTTCACTCATTTCTCAATTTATAGGAGTGTGTTTGTGAATAATATGTATTTTTTTGCAAACTGCACCCTAGTTCTCTGTTCCACACTGATGAAGGGCTTCTTCCTTGCTTTATGAGTTCTGCTTTTAATGCTGGAAAATAGTATTGAAAGACTGTGATTCTGTATCAGGGAATAAGTCTCCCTATTGTGCTGATTGGGGAGCTCCTCAGGCATGAGAGCAGAAGAAAAATATTCTCTTATGAAAAAGAAGGCGTCTATCTGAAATCTAACTTCCACAGGGGGGTGGGATCATGCAGTTCAGATTCAACTGTATTTCAGTCCAGCCCGTTGGTCACCATTGCTTTGCTAATCTCTAACCCCACTACACCTGCCTTGGGTGGTATCTAATGCTTAATACGGTCATATTGTCCATACAGTATATTGTGGTATAGGCCATTTTGACAGTGTTTTCAAAAGCAACACTATTTCTCCACGATAAAATTTACCGAGCTAGGGGGGGATAAATTTTACTGAACAAAAACATACCATTGTATACCATGCTACTGTAATAGCAGCCGAGCCCACCCTGCACACTCAGAGTACAGCATTATGGTGGAGCCTACAGCCTATGCCAGGTACTGTGGATGGACTGTCCATCGCTCACTCAATTACCCACTCATTCACAATTAGCCAAATTGCATGTTATGAGACTCTGGGACAAAATGCACATAAGAGGAGAACATGAAAATTCCACATGGACATGTGAGGTAACAGTGCTACCCACAGAGTCACCATGCCAACCAGACCCACCCACATGTTTAAAAAATAATTTAAAAATCGATATTAAAAAACTAGCCCTGCGTGAGTGGACAATGGCAACAACCTAGATCAGGGGACCAGTCTTATCCGGAAAGGGCCAGTGTAAATGTGGGTTTTAATGCAGCTCCCTAATTGTATTACTGATTAGAGGACTGATTGGCTGAGAGTCCTCACACCTGGGTGTGAACAGCTGACCTAAAGGTTATCCCAAAACCCACATAAACACCAGCCACCGCTGATCTAGGTGCTTACGGTGTTTGTGGAAATCTATTAGGAAATTTTAAATCATTTGTTTTCAATCCATGCCAGCTGACAAAGTACTGAAGTGAGATGTCAGCATGACCATATACATGATAGAACAATGGCGACAAAGATGACTTTTAATGGCACTTAGAAGATAAACTGACAGTAAATTCACCTTTTCATTATTTTATTGTCACCTCACAGAAGGAGCAAAATTCACAGGACAGGATTAGCTGTGTCTCAATAAAATTATGAACCACAACTCATGTCTATACTCTATTATTATGATTAAAATTGATTGATGTTAGTCTCTGATATAATACCACAGAAAAAGGTCATTCATGAAAATAATAATAATAAAAAAAAAACAGAATGAATTCTGCAACATAATCTAACATCGTGACGACAATGATATCTGACAAGCTGGCTGCGCAGATTTGTATGGAGAATATCCACAGTAACCTAATTGCAAATTCCCAGACAGAATTTCATAAATCATTCGCTTTAAAACGGTTCCATAACAATGGGTAGATTAAGCTGATTTCTTTAAGCAGCCTGTGCAGATAAAACTTTTTGGAAGAAATTACGAGTTGATTAAATGAAATTATTTAAAACAAGTTTAGTGGGCTGAATGCGGAAAACATTTCAAACACTATGAAAGTTAATTCACAGATCAGTGGATGGAACAGTTTCCAAGTACAAAAAGGTGACTAACCACTTAAAGCTCCAAGACAAAGGAGGTTTATTGGGGTAACTAAACACACGGGGTAAACTACAAAGATATCCAGAGAGAGAGAGACTGGGGGCTACCATTCACAGAATCACACGCTCAGCCTGTTGAGCCATGCAACAGTCAAGGGAAAGGTAAAGGCACACGGGGGCTGAAAGACCAGAGGCCGGGAGGAGAACAGGATGGCCAGCAACACCTGCTGATCAAACGGGGAGGAGACACAAAGGGCAGGGTCATATGGGCACTAGCTCTGACAGCAAACTGTGAAACAGCGCAGCGGACTGCAACCCTTATCAGGGTATTTATCCGTGGCGGCAGTAAATGCGGAAACAGAACAAATGGATGTAAGTTTTTTTTGATGTAAGAATAGTTTGAGGCATAAAATTTTGCGATTTTTCGTAATATGCTATAGATAATACAAATTCTCAGTAATTCCACATTATACCCAAAACTTCACAAAAATGATCTGAACTAATCAAAAGTGTCTCATTAAACGATTCTGTGACCATCGTATTTATTCTTCCTATTTTTATTGCAGTGTCTGGCAAACGAATACAGTGTGCGACAAACCATATAGGCCTACGTACATAAGATACACATATCAACCAATATGCGACGTACTTCTGATTAAAGACAAATAGGCTACTTTTATGTGTTTTAATGAAATGACTTTTCAGAAATGAAAATTTCACTGGATAATCGGTTTCACTGTAATTACTGCAACATCTCGGCTTAGCATAAAGATAGATCAGTAGTTATGGCCTTCCTTTAGTAATTAAAAGCGCTAAAAAGTAGTTAAATACGAAAGCCAATTAATTGTATCACTCGGTACGACATGAGCTACTTCTTTTTACTCGATGTAATCTCTCGTATTCACAATAAAACACTTTATCGTGCAAATTTAAAATTGGATAAAATAATGCCATGACGAAACCTAACACTGTTAATATAAAATCACCCGTTAGGATAAAACAATCTGTAAAAAAAAGCCTAGTAACAATTAATTGCTTGTTGGGTGAACTAAATGCAAGGATAACAATCCTAAAAATGTCAACAGGTAGCTTGCATGTGGATGTTTTGTTTCAGTGGACTTCCAGTACTTATGTAGGCGAGACATAACATAAGTCCAGGGTAATTTTCAGTTTATTAAAGCACTTTGTATACGATTCTGTTATACTGCAGTATATAATCCGAGCCTACCTACCTGCAACACGATCTTGGAACTAAGCAGGGACACGATGGTGGTGCAGATGTTCTCGCCGCCGATGTTCTGCTGCCCCATGGTAAAGAGCATCGGTGCGGCCAGGATAAAGGACAAGATCCACATTCCGCTTATCAGTTTCTTAGTGCGGCTCTTGGACATAATACTCTTTGCTTTAAAAGGATGGCAGATTGCCATGTAACGCTCGACGCTCAAGCTGGCGATGTTAAGCACGGTCGCGTAGGAGCAGCCGTCTCGTAAGAAGTAGTAACCCTTGCAAACAGCTTCTCCAAATGCCCATGGGTGGTGCACCCATATGAAGTTGTACAGCTCTATGGGCATGCAGAGGATTAAGATGAGGAGGTCGGAAATAGCCAGGCTGCCCAGGTGGTAATGCACAGTGCTCTGCAGGTTCTGTAAGGATTTTTTCCGTACTAAAGTATACAGCGTGATGGAATTCCCCAGACAACCAACCAAAAACAGCACAATGTATATCACGGTGATCAGTACCTTTGAGTATATATCTGTGTTAACATCCAAACTGGACTCGAGGTCTCGATGGCTGCTGTTGTCATACAGCGAATATGAGAGATTCCCAGGCGCCATGGAGTGCCGCGCTGAAACGCCGAAGTCAATGAAGTTGTGTCCTATCACTGTGGCATCTATCTTCTGATAAAGATCACAAATAAAACGTGCGCGTTACATCTACTATAAATGCACATGAATGGAGAGCTGTCCGCCAGTCCCTACAGATACAGATGTGATGTAGAGATGATGGGATTGTGCATCAAAGCACAGAGGAACCGAAAGAGATACAGAGAAGCAGCCCGTCAGCGCTCAGTATGCGCGCGCTCGGAGAAGTCACGCTGGTTATATTTTGCTCAGCGGAGGCGTGTTGGAGACCAAACCCTTAATACTGACGTAGATTCTTTTTGTATTATAACGTGTAATTGTATTTTTAGCTATCTCTGTTTTTTTAGCAATCTTTTCAAAGATTTTTCATAGATGTTTTTAATCAAGTCAATGGAAACAGGAACAGTTTGTAATTATTTCATCGTGGGTTTTGCTGTTAAATAAAGAATAAAGCAATAAAGAATACAAGATACAGTCATATATGCATATCAAATAAGCTCTGTGTTACATTTGTCCAATACAATACAATTTATTAAAGACTATATCAGTACCTGTTTGATTATTTTAGATAAATTAATCTTAAGGTTACGCGCGCGCCCCGCACACACACACACACACACACACACACACACACACACACACACACATATTGGACTGGGAAAATAGTCAATGTCTGTGTGTCTGAAGGACGCATGAATGGTAGTTCTTCGATGTTTAATAAACCATTTTATTGTTCCCCAGGAAATATAATGAAGTCTGTCTTTTATCTTTGATTGATGTGCCGTGCAATTTAATTTCAGATCATCAGTCGGCATGGATTCTGATTCATCATTAAGAATTGATGAGCCACAAAGAAACAAGTTGGGGTTTTAGTGGGCTATATTACGCGGTTCACCGAACACCGTAGAGTTCTGATGTACATTGAAACTATCGATGCACGTGCTGGTTAGTATAAATCGTCGGAGAAAGTGATGAATGATAATTTTGCGGCGGTAGAGTAGAGATAATCCTTACATTCATTTTGCCAAGAACTGTTGCAATATCTAAATGATTTCGAAATGTAAATAAAACAATGTCTTGCTGATTTTTTTTTTCCTCATAAAAAATATCTTAAATTATAATAATCATTATTACAATTCCTGTGAGCAAAAAAGAGGATATGGAATGTGATGAAACCAGTCTTTTCCAGCAATATCCTGTCAAAGTTCCGCTTTTCTGATTCATGCAGTCTAACTGGGCATCTTTCTGGCCTTTAAGGGTAAGGGAATGGGCTCACAGAAGATGATCTTCTCTTTTAGTGTTCTGTTGCAACCTAAACAACACTGAAATTGAACTGTTTCGGAGATGACAACTTAAAGCAAGGAATAACAAATGCCACTGTATTTTTTCATATCGACATCATGTGTGTCAAGAAATCTTGGAGACACTGGAGATACCTGCTGCTTTTCAGTCTTTATTTCCTCACATGTGATCAAAACCCTGCCGTGAGTCTAATGCTTACATGGTGCAACACAAGCTGAATTGTGGCAATTGCTCTGTCAACGGCTCTGTCAAGGCTAATTAACTTAGAGCTTGAATGAAAACCAGCGTACAGATTGTGTTTCCAGGGCTGGGGCTGAAAACCAGTACGGGCTAAATGTCATGGGTTTGAATAGATGAGAGGGCTTCTATGAGAAGCACATTAAACATGTACTGGTTCATCTTTGTTTAAATGATTGTGCTCTTGCATTGCACAAGTTTTTTTTCATGAATTTATATGGTATTTAGTTTGATTCATGTCTTTGCTAGTGATCCCAGTGTATTTCTGAAGTTCCTGTGCTGTACTTAGGCAAAGTATGAAAATATTATGGGTACTTTGGGTATATGACAGACCTTATCTGCAAGTTATTCTGTTAGGCTGAAATAACAGCTGCACCTCTGAGGAATGGATACATTCTACCCACTTTGGCTTTATGGCAGAGAAGAAACAAAACTGGTCACTGGTCAGACATAGCTGATGAGCATCTGAGCATATGGGACAGAGACAGATGTCAGAGGGAGGAATGAATGGACCTAGATGTAGAACAGAATGGACATGGAAATAGAATAGAGACACACCAAAGGTAGGAATGAATGGACCTCGATGTAGAATAACATGGACATCATGCCACAAACTGGATGGAGGAGATATAAAAGGGAATAACCTCTCTCAAGGTAGGATTTCTGTGGCTGAAATGCTGAGTCCAGGGGCCATGCAGAGAGCCCTGACCTCAACCCTATCGAACACCAAATGGAGATTGTGAACCAGGTCTTCATGTTCAATCAGTGCCTGACCTCACAAATGCTCTTCTGGATGAATGGGCAAAAATTCCAGTAGACACACTCTATACTGTAGCTGTGCTCCCAGTCTACTGTGTTCTTATCATGAGGATTATGTGATAAATTCTGGCGTGAGTGCCTATGATTGCATTCTGTGTTCAGTGTTAGTGTATCAACAGATCTTTTCAGCCTACAAAATATTACATCTAAAAGTTTTCATGAACGATTAAGTCAAGGTACTCTGAATTTGGTTTGGTGACGTATTCAGTTTTCCCAGAACATTCCCAGAGGAAATTTATATAGGGACATTCCCACCCACTTCTTCACCACCAAGTTGTTGATATATTACAACATTCTTTACGTCACACTGTTAGCTTTTAACACTTGGTTTTGGAAGCAGCTGTTTATGAATATTCATTCACACTTTCTTGTTTGGTTGTAATTTAATCTTTTCCTTCTTTGGTTAATCTGTAGCTGCAGAATCTTCATGGCTGATTACATTGAATCAAAACATGTAACACGTCTCATATGTTCATGCATATTTGATGTCGTGAAGAACCACAAATATCATCTTCACTAGAACTCTTCATTAGAGTCAAAGACAGAGTGGATTTTATTTTAATACGACTAAGAACCTTACTTGGTGTGATGGGTTATTGCATTGATTTTATGTCATTTCTATCTATAGTTCTTGTCTTCCTGAGTAGACGCTTTGAGCTGGACACAGCACAGAGCAGTGACGTCATGAAGGTGCCACTGTGGTTCTGCTGATGGATGTCAGGGACAGAGACTGTCTATCCAACTTGTTTGCAGGGCTAACTTCATGTTAACCTCAGCTACAGGTTTTTGGACTCTGGATATGAAGGGAAATGAAGCTGAGATATGAAGACATCTATGAGGTCATTGTTATCGCCACCTCTCATCTATTTTTTGTAGAAGCAGGAGCAGAGCCGATTGTGAAATATTACACATTCATTTTTTTTGTTTGATTTTGCAATAACGGAAATATGAATTAGATAATGTGACATGCAATCAGTTTATGCAGAGTATCAAATGATGCTAGCTCTAGTTTTCGTGTGTTTTGCATCTTATCACATGTGTGCCCATTTATTTGTATGAAATGCTAACACATATAAAAACTCTCTTTGCTTTTTGTAGGGCCCTTCGATTGCTGTAAGTAAAAGTGTTTTGTTACTCTCATTTTTTCTTGTGTGGAGTCAAGGGGAGCAACCTTTTCAATGAGTCTGAATGCTGGTGAGCCTTAGTGGCAAAAAATAGCATGTCTGCATTCAGCCTGTCCATTTCAAACACGAAGCACATTCATCCAGCATACCATTCTTGAATGGAAAGGAAGTAAATGTTGTTGTTATTTTCATTTAAAAGTCCTTGAAAATGTATTTGAGTATTTACCTGTTAGTCTATTTTTGCTAGTTATTTTTCTCTATGTACTTTAAAGGCATTGGAGTGTTGGTTTTCTGACTGTGAGGGGTATGTTATAATTTTGTACCATTTTTAAATCTGGAGGAATATTTTTTCTCAAAAGTGAATAATTGGAGTCCTATTTAGCTCAATGACAATTAAGACTTAATAAATTCAAGCAAATTCAAGCAAAGTTCCTTTTTCTATGAAACTCCAATTAAAACATATATGTTTATGTAAACATTTATTCTTTTAAAAATTAATAATCATTATTTCATCTAAAATTTCAACATTGCATGTCTGTCAGTGCAGGGTGAATCTGAGCATGGTGAGGCTTAGCATGGTGAGTCTTTCTGTGCAACATGATTCTGAGCACGGTGTGTCTGTCAGTATCGACTGAGTGTGAGCATGATGAATCTGAGCATTATGAATCCCAGATTTCAGTCAGAGTGAATCTGAGCATGGTGAGTCTGTTCAGGGTGAGTCTACCAGTACTGGGTGAGTCTGACAGTCAGAGTGAATATGAGCATGGTGAGTCTTTGTTCAGGGTGAGTCTGTCAGTACTGGGTGAGTCTGACAGTCAGAGTGAATCTGAGCATGGTGAGCCTGTTCAGGGTGAGTCTGTCAGTACTGGGTGAGTCTGACAGTCAGAGTGAATCTGAGCATGGTGAGTCTTTGTTCAGGGTGAGTCTGTCAGTACCGGGTGAGTCTGAAAGTCAGAGTGAATCTGAGCATGGTGAGTCTTTGTTCAGGGTGAGTCTGTCAGTACCTGGTGAGTCTAACAGTCAGAGTGAATCTGAGCATGATGAGTCTTTGTTCAGGGTGAGTCTGTCAGTACCTGGTGAGTCTGACAGTCAGAGTGAATCTGAGCATGATGAGTCTTTGTTCAGGATGAGTCTGTCAGTACCTGGTGAGTCTGACAGTCAGAGTGAATCTGAGCATGATGAGTCTTTGTTCAGGGTGAGTCTGTCAGTACCTGGTGAGTCTGACAGTCAGAGTGAATCTGAGCATGATGAGTCTTTGTTCAGGGTGAGTCTGCCAGTACTGGGTGAGTCTGACAGTCAGAGTGAATCTGAGCATGATGAGTCTTTGTTCAGGGTGAGTCTGTCAGTACCTGGGGAGTCTGACAATCAGAGTGAATCTGAGCATGATGAGTCTTTGTTGATGGTTAGTCTGTCAGTACTGGATGAGTCTGTGCAGATATCACCATGGTGCCATCTCTGGAGGGCCAGTCTGTCTGTCCAAGCATGTAACTGTGTAAATATATTCCCACAAGGGATGACATTTCACTAACAATGAGCTTCATACTACAGGGGAAAACAACAAGACTTTGCCTCAGGGGAAGATGATGTTTACAAACAGATAAGATAAATGCTGCAGGGATTGCAGACAGAGTCCTTTTGTATTAACCCAAGGAGATGTGAGTCTCTCCCCTTTCCTTCCTTAGAGACTGAAGAGTTCCTGCTTCAGCATTAGCTCTTGTGATCTGTATTGTATCCCCCTGGAGAGCTTCAATTAATCATTCCTGTCGAAAGACTGAAGGCAGAAAGTGGGAGGAAGAGCAGAGGGTAGGAAAAGAAATACGACAATGGTGGCTTTAACTAACGTTTCATCTCTTTTGTCTTCTATCATGTTTCCAACATAAGAGGTTTTTGTTGTTTTCAACAAATTGATTATTTAACCCTGGCTATCTGAGAGGATGATGATCTCATGCACATTAACTTAGTGTTTTTAACAGACTGCCTTTCCTGAGGAGTTAGAATTGTTCTGATAAATATCCTTCACAAGCACTCTTTACTGTCAGCCCTTTTCAAAAGGTCGTACACGGTGGTTTTCCACACTGACTGTCCCGGTGCCACAATACAGAGCTTAATTACAGTAGCTTCCCATATCATCATTGAGTCATATTTATGTGTGATGCATATTTCAATGGAGAAAAGGCTTGATTTCAAAGTAGAAATGTTTTACTTTATTTTATTTTTTGCCGAATAGCAATAAATTGTTTAGAATGTCTCTGGTGGCAGGTTTGGTTGTGTGAGTTTCCTCATTCTACTCCGGTTTCCCCTCACAGCCTTTGGTGAATGATATTATGTGATAGTGTCTATCAGCATCTGTGTTTGATGGACTGACATACATCCCAGTATGTGTCCCTGCCTTGTGACCTGGCCTGCCAGGGATAAGCAGTATCTTAACAAAGTAATTCGCATTTCACAGTAAAGTGAGCCAGTCTAACACGAATACGTTTGCCATTTACTAACACTGTAGCATTTGAAATTAGATTTGTTATTCAGTAATTTCTGGCACCTAGCAGTAAATTACATGGTTCCAAAATTCAGACCAAAAGCCCCGTGGGCACCCAGCTGGTTCCTGCAGTAGCAGCATGGATGGACATGAAAGCTACTTTTGAATGAACTATGTTTCCAATTAATTAGCTAAGTGCTGTTCAGTAGTAAGAAATTCATTTGCAGAAATCTGAAGCTTACTCAATGCATTTGCTGAGTATGTCTGCTGAAAGAAGTGATGATACCCTGAGTGGTCTTTTTGCCAGTAAGGAGTATTCACCAGTTCCATGCTCTGATTCATTTTTTATTGTTTTGCAACACTGAATCACGGTGGATTTAATTAGGCTTTTTTTGACATTGATGAACAAGAAAAGGTTCTCATTGTCAAAGTGAAAACATATCTACAAAGTCATCTAATTTAATAAGTTAATAATAATTCATATTTGGCAGAAACTTCTGTCTAAAGTGACATGCAATGAAATCAGGATGATCCCTTATGTAATTCCGGTTAAGGAACTTGCTCAAGAGCCCGATAGTGAAAGGCTCTCAGTAGACTCTGGGTTTTGACCCAGCAACCTTTTGCTAACAGACAGAGCGCCCTAACCTGCTGAGCCACATAAAAGACAGCATTTAGAGGCACGCGGGGTACCTTTGGCAGAAATGACAGCCTTGAGGCAGTCTGGCTATGTCTCCATCAGCTTTGCACATGTGCAATTTCCATATTTATCTGCATTTAATCCACTCTACCTCTGTGAACTTACTTACCAGCACCTTATTGTGTGTGTATATATATATATATATATATATATATATATATATATATATATATATATATATATATATATATAGTACATATATTGTGTCTGAACATACTCTCCCATTCTGTTTATGCTATTTCATTGTAAATATACTGTGCATCTGCTGATGTGTTCCAAACTAAATCTCATTGTACTTGCAATGACAATAAAGCATCTATCTATTGCCGTGTTTATCCATGTGTGTCTCTATTGCCCTTCTATATACCTACTGCTTATGCTGCACTGCTTGCTGGAGTGCTGCTAAATGACATTTTACAGTGACGGTGCCAATAAAGATCCTTATTCTTATTTTTTTTTCATGTTTCTTTTCCATCTCTGCAACTCAGATCTTCATTTCCATGCTATTGCACGCAAATAAGTTGAATTCTTTTGAAAATGGGAAGGGCATGGAGAAAATGGGAATGTTACGATGTCGGAAAGCCCTGCGCTGACTCATCAATGACCCGCCCCTTCCTCTGTGTGGTATTGCACTCTGTTTATATCTCTGCACCCCCCCTGAGCTCCTAAGGGAGGGCAACTTTCACATAGGTTCAGTGTAAGGAAGGCCCTGAGTAAGAAGCTGTGCACTGCTGCTGATTTACATATGACAGTTGGATACCCCTCCAGTGCTGCTCTGTCTTATGCCTTATGTTCGGTTGTTATAAAATCCATCCATCCATCCATCCATCCATCCATCCATCCATCCATCCATCTCCTGTAACTGCTTACCCTGTACAGGGTGACAGGGAACCTGGAGCCTCACCAAAGAAGCACAGGGCAGAGGAGCCCCTGAATGGGATTGCAGTATGTTGCCGGGCACACTACCATGTATAAGCCACACTACCTGTAATTCAGAAACAACACTTCACCTAACTGCATGCCTTTGGATAATGGGATGAAGCAGATGTTCTTTGGTATACACACACAAACGCACACATGCACGCACGCAGGCACACAAACAGGCACACACACACACACACACACACACTGGTTTGTAATTATATCTTTGTGGGGACTCTCTATTCATTTCTACGGGGAACATGATGACCCCTACCCAGCCATAACCTTACGCATAAGTAACCAAACAAAATTTGAGACTTTTTACCATCTTTACTTTTTTTGATTGCAGTCACAGATCTTTGTGGGGACCTCAAGAATGATCCCCGCAATGCAAAAAAAAAAAAAAAAACAGTTTTTTTTTTGTTTTGTTTTTACATGGCGGGGGATCATTTCTGAGGTCCCCACAAAGATCTGTGACTGCAGTCAAAAAAGTAAAGAAGTTTCATTGGTGCTTATGAAGTATTATCATCGACACTATAATGCCTTATGACTGTCAACAGAAAAAGCTGTAATGATTTTATCATGCATTATGAAGGAATCTGTAGTGCATTTCAGATGAAAACCCTAAATAAAGTTTTACCAAAACTCTCTTGTATTGAATACAACTATTGTACATTTTGTTCCATGGAGGAAATGTGACAATTTGACTGATGAGCAGGTAAGGAGCATAGAGAAGAGATCCCTGGAACAGCACCTGCTCTGCCTGTTTTTGATATCTTATATAACAACATCTGCATAGCAGAACTGCAAAGCAGGTGCAGAAATTATGAGCAAACCTGAAAGTGGTATAATGTGATGGTACATCTGTACTACTCAAAGGGTAAGTCCTGCTAGACCCAGAATTTTGAGGTTTTGCGTTGTTTTATATTTTACAGTTATATAGCTAAAAGAAAAGAAAAGGTCAGTGAAGGAATGTGTAACGTGATTTCGGGAAATGGCATGTGAGCTGGTGTAATAGCTGGGTATATTATTTTGTAAAGCACATCCATGGTCCTGCATTTCTGCAGGAGATTATCAGGTGAAGGCTTGGTCTTTTTGCTGAGAGGTGCTGAACCGGCTGGATGGGGCAGTTGACAGAGAGAGAGGTTGGGGGGTCTGTGGCCATGAGGGTTAAAGTTGCTCGCGAGCACAAACCTCAATATTATATTATATTATATTATTTTTCCCTTGTTTTTCCACATATACTCAGGAATCACCTCTGGAAATGGCGTCGCTTTCATATTGACTTACAAAAGAAATGATAACTGCATGATCCCTGCATACAGCGAGGCAGAGCGTTCTGATATGCTTTATCACCTGTGCTTAACCACTTACAGCGTGCAGATTGATTTGGAATCTGAAATTCGTGTGTAGAGGAATTCTAGGGAGCCACCAGTGTTATTGTTAATAAGATAAGTTGTACCTTATTGAAAAAAATATTTTGCCTACATCAATGAAGTGCATCAAGTAAACAGATACCAACATCCATACATTTTCCAAACTGCTTATCCTACTGGGTCACGGGGGGTTCGGAGCCTATCCCGGAAGCAATGGGTCCATCGCAGGGCACACTCACACACCAGTCATTCACACATGCACACCGACGGGCAATTTAGCAACTCCAATTAGCCTCAGCATCTTTTTGGACTGTGGGGGGAAACCGGAGTACTTGGAGGAAACCCCACAACGGCATGGGGAGAACATGCAAACTCCACACACATGTGACCCAGACGGAGACTCGAACCTGGGTCCCAGATGTGTGAAGCAACAGTGCTAACCACTGCACCACCAGATACCAACACGTAGTACAAAACAAAGGGTAAGTGCACATAGTACAAACAAGTTCACAATACAAGCGAGAGGCAGAGTAACACAAATTTGTAGCGAGTGTGTTGTTGTGTGGGAGGACCGGGGTTCAAGGGGTTTTTTGTTTTACCAGTTTGATTCATTGGTGGGGCAGTGTGTGGTTTAAGGTGCTGTACAGTGATCATTTGAAGGTTGCTAATTTAAATTCTCGGGTTGCCAGAGTGATATCACTATAGATCCTTGAGAGCAATTGCTCCAAGTTTTCATTAACCTCAATTGCTCCAGGACCTGGCTGACCATGCCTTCTCAGGAAATGTATGCAAGCTTCTACTAAATAAATAAAAATGCAAACAGTACACAAATTAAATATTGTTCAGGAAACATAAAAGTAATGGATGCTATATGTGCAACTAAAAACAGATAGCTGGACTTTTACTACGCTAAAAAGAAGATGTTTTCCGGATGTATTGTACGTAGCTGGGCGTGAGGGCCGACACAAATAGTCATGATAAAAAGTGATTTGTGACTAAACAACCCATAGTGTTCATTCTGCGTCAAAAAATAATTTGTTCCAGTTAATGATGACCGTGTTTGTCATCCTCTGAACTGGGACATAATAAAATGCTTTGTGATAAAGGAGAATGGAGCCTTCAGACATCATTCGTCAGACATAGTACGTTATTCCTCAATGCTACACAAACTGGCGGTTGCTGGAGTTAAAGCTAATTTAGTTTTTCTTTGCTGTTACATTACTTTGACATGGTATGCAAATTCAGTAACTGAATTATTTTCTTTTGGTGAGGAAAAAAAAATCCCAGCTAATGAAGCTCACCAACTACTCCGAGCACACACATCAGGATGCTCACCAGGCTACTCTGAGCACACACATCAGGATGCTCACCAGGCTACTCCGAGCACACACATCAGGATGCTCACCAGGCTACTCCGAGCACACACATCAGGATGCTCACCAGGCTACTCCGAGCACACACATCAGGATGCTCACCAACTACTCCGAGCACACACATCAGGATGCTCACCAGGCTACTCCGAGCACACACATCAGGACGCTCACCAGGCTACTCCGAGCACACACATCAGGACGCTCACCAGGCTACTCCGAGCACACACATCAGGACGCTCACCAGGCTACTCCGAGCACACACATCAGGATGCTCACCAGGCTACTCCGAGCACACACATCAGGACGCTCACCAGGCTACTCCGAGCACACACATCCTGGACGCTCACCAGGCTACTTCTAGCACACACATCAGGATGCCACTAGGCACTTGAACGTCTTTGCAACCACTCAACAAATTTGACATTGTTAATCCAATCATATTTGAGTCCTGTGGGACCCTGGTACACAGAGAGAATTTTGAATTTACATTGCAAAGCCTGCTGTGATTTTAGGGCTTGAATGCAAGAAGGAAAAAAAACAGTGTAGTGTTTCAAGGGAAAAAAAGAGCATAACTGCTCATTTGTATGTAGTGCCTAATATCCCTGTAAGTTTGTTGGTTGGGGTTCATAGACATCATTACCAGAGAATGGGTTAATGATAAGAGGGAATGACATGACACTGGGCTGTGATGGGCAATTAAAATCTTAATTAAAGATTTTATTCATGGCTGTTGCTGGTCCTTTTCAGTTAAAACATTATTATTAGCTTCTTATGTACATCTGATTCTGTAATTATGGCTAAGAAATATTACAGCAATTTCGTGTGACATATGCACCCCAATATTTGTTCATAAAATGAAGAAACGCCAATTTATATGTGTGCACATTATATTGCTGTATTATAAATGTGGCTCACCTATTTGAGTAAACATTTCAAAATACAAATTGCATACAGCACAGTGTATATTACATATACAATAGATTAATTTGCAGGTATAGTAAATAATGCATCACTGCATTTCAGACCGATTGCATTTGCATGTTTTCCCACGTTGCTCAGGTTGCCTCCTGAAACCCAAAGATATGCAGGCAGGTAACTGATGTCTCTAAATTGCCCCTGGTTAGTAATTATGTGTCAGTGTACGTTCTGAGTGACGGACAGCCATCCTAACCCAGGGGTAACCTTGCTTAGTTCCCCAAGCTACCTTGGCAGGGGCAGAATTGGGGAGGGCAAACATCCCTGGGCCTGCCATCTATGGGGCCCCTTGCTCATTTTATCGTTTTTTTTTTTTTTTTAGTAACAAAACAAATAGACAAAATGTCCTCTTCAAGCCTTTTATATAACAATTTTGGTTCAAATATTATAATCGGCACCACTTTACAATAATGCTACCCATATAAAGAGTTTACGAACGGTTTATAATCTGGTTATTAATTAGGTTGTAACATTTTGTAAATTATTAATAGACAATTTTAAACAAGTTATAACACAGTTTCCCTTTTATGAATTAGTTACTACCATTTACAGCTGGCAAAAGGGAGCCTCATTGTAAAATGGTATGTTGCATAATTATGATAATATATCTTAAATTTGGCTGATCGATCCGGCGATGCGAAACTTCTTCTCCCCAAGATCGAAGAAATTTTACTGACAGCACTTCCATCCCCACCCTGATTGGTAGGTTTCACTGTTGGCACCCTGTGCTTTGATATATTACTGAGCAGAATACTGATGTTCCAATGTTTTTAATTCCCTCTCGTTTCTCTTTCGGCTCCAAAAAAATCTCAAATGGCCACCTTAGTGGGCCCCCTATCCATATCTGTCCAGGGCTCCCAGAGAAGTTTGCATGCCCCTGTATGTGGGAAAGGATTCCATATACTGTATGTATATGTGTTTGGAATATGGATGAATGGATAATTCATAAGGCAGTGTAATTGTACACAATAAGAGAAGAATAAAGTCTGTCTTACAGGACGTTTTGCAGGTGTATAAAAATACATTTTGTGTTTCTGAATTTGAATACAGGATTTGTAATTTTCAGATGCTTCCACTTTAGTCAGTTTATTTACCTCTGTTTATGATGTTTTTGTATGTGTGTGTCTGCAGTTTGTATAATGAGTGCCTCTCCCTGCCCAGGCGAATGTTTGTGATTAGGCAGTACACCTGCCGTAATTGCACACCTTCCCCCAGATGTTCAGCTTCTTGAGCTAACAGGCGCAGCTGTGCGCTGTTTACTCAGTACTGTCCCGTGCATTTGTGCACGATGGCAAAATGGAAACATTGCAAATGAAATAGCAAATATCCGATGCTTTACGCACAGAAAAAAGGGCCGTTGCTAGTGGCAACTAATGACCCTTATTTTTTCAAATATGGAGAATCATTAGTGAATAGATTATTTTAATGCATGCTTTAAAAGACATCGGCACGATCTACCTGTCACTTGTAAAATGTCAATATCCTAGATGTAAGAGTAAATGGAGAGGTTTTCCAAAGAAAAGAGTGGCAGGAGGCCTGTCCATCTGGCATCGGAATCAAGCTGTATGCTGAGGTTGATACAACACTCCCTTTCTGTCTGTTGACACTTTCATGTTCTGAAATTAGCCAATAGAAAATAAGTATAGCAAGAAAAGAAATTTCCGTAGTTCTTTACTCAAAGCTGTCATTTATAGTGCATTGTAGATTCCTTCATAATGCATTATAACGGTCAGTATAGGAGTTAATAAAGCATTACAGCATCTTCTATTGTCAGTCATAAGGCATTATAGTGTCGATTATAGTATTTCATAAGCTCCAATGAAGCTCTCATCTATAATGCACCATATATACCTGTATAATGCATTATAATGATTGGTATAAGAATTATGGATGCTTTGTACTGCATTATGAAGGTATAGCATATATATAGTGCATTATAGATGAGAGCTTCATAAAACATTCAAAATGCGTAATAAACATGGCTGTAATGAGTTATGCCTTCTTATAAATATTTTTAGGCATGTTTATAATGCTTTTTGAATGCATTATAATGTGCTATGACTATGTCCATAGGTTCTAATAGAAATGGCATTCAAAGAAAGTGTTACCGAAATTTCTTATACATGGCTAATTTCACTAAATGTACTATCAAAATGATATCTAAACAGTAGCAGTTCAGCTGGCTTACTGTCTCATCATTGTCTTCATACTGTGTAAATTGACTGTTTGGTACTGCAGACAAAGAAAGGGCCCTGAGATCAGTTTTTGATCTCATTTTGGCATCTCAAAACTCCAGAGTAATTCACCACGTACAGGGTTTTTATGCAGTCCTGAAATGTTTGGGGCTGTATCTGATTTTGGTGTTTATCAAGTCTGCAAAAGTATGGAAAAAGGAAAGAAAGTATGGAGAATATCTCAAATATTTCCAAACTATTGCATCTAATTGGCCTACTATACATTCTAAAAACAACATCAGAATTTACTTATTAATATTTTTGATAAAATCACCAATGTGAACTGGTTGTCAGCACAAGAACATGCAGAGAGCGTAGACTGAAGGGCAGCATCCCAAACGAGTGAGTGGAATGTGTCTGTGGGGTGCTTGATTAATTGGCAATGGTATTTGATTAATTGGCAAAGAAATGAGCCTTGTGATTTATAATGGTCGCGATGGGAAAATACAAATTATTACCTGCTTCGCAACCCCAAATACTGTGACTGGTTGGCTAAGGATTACAAATGTGAGTGAAAAAATAGACAAAATGTGTGTAACGTTATTTAACATGCGTTTTCAGCCATCTGGCATGCGGAAGCAATGCCATCTAGTCACAGCTGGTGGTGGATCCTGGTAAGGACAAGCCGGGGAATTGCCCAGGGCAACATTTTCTGGGAGGCGCCAGCTTTACAGACTTACAGTGTCAATCATGGTGCGTGACCACTAGGGGGAGCTAGAAACGTGTAACACTAGGGGTGAGCCCAATATCTGGTTGCAATGAGAAATCAGCATTAATAATGCATTCATTCCAATATTTATCTATAAAAATCCATGTGTATCTTCAGCACTTCTTTCCATTTTCTGGTTTGCATAGTATTAAGTTTGTTTTAAAATCTCCTGGTTAGACGTAGGTTTGGGCAGTAATATGGTAGCAAAATTAGATACCACCCAAGTCAACTTAGATGGTTCGTGTACTTCCCCGTTGTCTGCATTTTACATTATATTGTGGTGTATAGCATTTTGGCAGTGCTTTCAAAAAGTAGTTTAATTAGTTTTTAGCATACAAGCCTATGTGTGCCTGTATATTTGAATTATTTTATGCCGATTTAAGATGTTCTGCAACCTAAATACAGAAAGCTGTAGGGTTCAGTCCTAAATATATCACATTACAAAAGACATACAGTTAGGAATGGTTGTAGTACAGTTTTATATTGCTTGCATGAGCTGGGCCAATATCAGACTGGCTAATCACTCAAAAAATCTTACTTGTCCTCCACTTAATAAATCTGACTGACCTCATCAAAACTGTTAATCAATTTTATGGCCCAACTGAGGACTGACATTCCACATCCCTGATGTAGGACTATGCGAGCTAAGCCTTCTGGAAGTGATTCAATGGTAAATTTAAGGTCAACCCAGTAGGCAGATCATATTTATATTGTTATTATCCACTGTCTGCTTTTGCAACATTTACTGAGCTTTTCAAATGTACTTCCAAGTAATAACACTTCATATGTCACACTAAAAGACAATGAGCCACCATTATGCTGCTGTAATCCACTTACAAAAATATTCAGCCATGATTTATTTAACATGCATTTGTGAATTTGTGTCTCATAAACATTTGACACCTCTCAGTTGTTTGCAGAATCCGAGTTTGTTTCCAGGGGCACAGAGGTGCTTGTGGACAGGAAGCATACAGGTTCAATTTAGTGCTTCTGTTGGTTCATGTGCAAGGATTGATATAATTGGTATGCAAGTAGGCATTCACCTTTAAAAGCGACACGCACGGCAATCGATTAATGTACCAGCGTGAATGCTTATGTGTATAATGTGGAGGGACCCTGACTGGCACATGGACCGATCCACTGGGGGCCTGTGGAAATTGTTTCATTGCTAAGGCAGTGATCAGTGTTCAATGGGGTTTGGAGCTCACCATGCTCTGGGGCCCAGTGGCCAGCTTCCCTGGCACATGGACGACTCCGGTACATTCTATGGTTCAGCCATCTCTGTCAGGGTGGCTAGGAGTCTCTGGCCAACAGACTTTTATGTGAAAGCTCTGGAAAGCTTTGTAGATTTGATACTTAATAAATTTCACATTAGATTTTTCCCTAAGCATTTAATTTAACTGATATAATTTAATTATACATTTAGCTATTGTAATTTAATTTAGCTGTTAATTTTCAGGATCCATCGTTTATTTGAATATCATTATGCAGGTTCCATCCATTCATCTTCCTGCCAATTACCCAATACAGGGTCATGGGGGGGGGTACACATTGTAATTGTTGGGAAAATTGGTTATTATGTAACAAATTACACTTTCGGATTGATGTGCATCTACTGATAATAGATTGGGAACTATGTGAACACCTGGGAAGCCAGACTCCATATTTTGGAACAATATGTTAGACCCAGAGAAGGAGATGAAAAGGACAATATAAGTAGCATACTGTCACGGGACGCTGGAAGCCGGTAAGGCGAACAGGCAGGCGAGCCAACAGGAAGTAGGCAGACAGGCGAAAGCAGGGCAAACGGGGATTTATTAAGGCAGACGGGAACAGGAAACATCTCACACGAACTAACATCAATGACGGACCAGGACCACAAGTAAGACCAGGACTTAAAACAGGACAAGACTAATCAAAGTAATCAGACACAGCAGGAGACGATCAGGGAAGTACACGTGGGCTAAGCAGGGGGCGTGGCACACACGAGGAGCGGACGAGCCGGGCATGACACATACATCTTAAAAATATACATTTTAAAAAAACTCAGGTAACAGTAATCCCTAATGAGAACTTTATGTCGGTAGCAGCAGGATCACAGTATCGTCATAAGCGGGATATGAGTGCCATCATACCCTACATAGCCTTAGGTCTTCATTAATGGGGAGGCCCACACAGTGAAAATAGAAGTAATAACTATTAAAAACAAACAAGTATTATAGATATAGCTTAAGATTAGCAAAAATAATCTGTTAGATGGTTTCTGGCAGAAGATATTCAGAAATGCAAGGCTGTGGGAGAGCAGTGGTGTATTGTGAAGACAGCAGACAGGCGTGTTCTGATTGAAATCCAACAAAATGACAGAATATGCGGAGAACCTCTAATCCCTGGATGGCCTGTGTACTAATTACGCTCCATACACCTTTCCACCACTTAAAAACTGGCACCAAGGTCCTGTGTAGGTGTAACGGTGAAGTTGCCTGTTATGGAGCCCTTCCAGTGCAAGTCTGGAGCCATAAGAAGCGGTTGGATTTTTCACTAACTCAAGTGGATATTTTTCTGAGCAGCTCTTAATTATATCTCATATGTGCCGCTGTCGCCTTTCTTTTCCCTGACCATATTGATTTTAATGTTTGGTATATTTGCTCAGAAACTGATTAGAAATGAAAGCGATATTGGGACGACTCCCAAGGAGAGCTTCATACTAAACTCTGAAAGCATTCCGGTCTTATCATGTATCATGATTGGTGGAATAGCATCAGAATGTTTTTCTATGAGTGTGTTTTATGGTTTGGAAAGTTTTTGAAGGTGTTGTGCGTATATTTTCACTGCAAAATGTCAAAGGTGAAGCATTTGAGAACTAAAGATACTGTAAACATTTATTTTAATGGAAAATGCAGAATAATCCAAAAGGAAGTGAAAATAAAACGGAAATTTATGTATAGATCCTGAACTACTTTGGCCTGTGCCCTTCCAGGTTCTTGCAAAATCCTTTTGTCTGATACACACGTTTCTCTTTAACACTACATTATATATTCGTCTCCGAGCAAAAATAACAATGGCTTTCATTAGCACTTGAGGAATGTTTAGGGAACAGATGCAACAAAATACCATGACGTTTCCTGCATGACACTGGACATTCACAGAGTAGTTAACCAATTAGTTATACCACTTGATATTTAAAATATGAGTGCCTGCTGTGTTGGCCAGATTTTAAGCGTACATATAAACAAAAAATCCTTCCAAAGAAGGAAAATCCCTTGATGATAAAAGCTACTACAAAACTCGATGTTTTTCCATGTCTGTAATAGCCTCAGGCTGTTTCGTTAAATTTAAACGGGTAATTGCTTTGATTTGAACAATACGGCGCTTTTGAAAAATTCTTGTATGCGTCAAAGAAAATAAATGAAAGTTCAAATGAATGAGAACTAGAGCAGACATACTATCGAAAAAGATTTCAGCTTAATGGCTTATGCTGCTGTACCTGCATAGACTAGAATTTTTAATTTATTGATCAGTGGTCATTGTTAACACACCACAGCACACAGTGTGCAACAACGAAATGTGTCCTCTGCATTTAACCCTTATGTGACTTTCATGACATAGCAGGGGGCAGCTAATTCAGCGCCCGGGGAGCAGTGCTTGGGGGGGGCGGTACCTCGCTCAGGGTACCTCAGTGGTGCCTTGCTGGTCGGACTAGGGAAGAGGGTGAGAACACTGAGCTGATATCGAAAGTAGCAAGCAATGCTAAAGAACCCCAAAATATATAGTTCTGGTATCAGAATTTTCACCATGGTGTCATAGCCTACCACATTTTATATGATTTGGGCACAAGTATGGTCTGCAGTGGTCCAGCCCTGTGTATCTAGTAAGCAGAGGTTCAGGTCAAGAAAGTACAAAGTCAGACCAAGGTTTTGTTTCAACCAACCCATTGAGTACTCTTGTATATGGTGACTCTTTTACACTCAACTGGTTGGTTGAAACAAACCCATGGTTTGGATTTGAGCTTTCCACCTCGATCAGTAAGAATGGCCCTTTGTGAAGGGAAAGGAGCAGACCATGCTGTGGTTCAAGTGTTTACCATTGTTTCAGTATCTGTATATGGTATAGCCTTTATATATGCCTGTATATGGTGTATCCTTTGCTCACACAAAGGATCCCTTGGGTAGGAAATATGGATGGAATCCTGAGTATGCAGAAGACTTTCGAAATTATATTTGTTGTGTTTGACTGAAGGCTACTGTGAAATAACTGGTCATATTTTGAGGGTAATTCTTACAACTTAAGACATCACAGCATAATATAATTTTACTGCGCTTAATCGTGTGTATATCCATCCATTTTCCAAACCACTTATCCTACTGGGTCGCGGGGGGTCCGGAGCCTATCCCGGAAGCAATGGGCACGAGGCAGGGAACAACCCAGGATGGGGGGCCAGCCCATCGCAGGGCACACTCACACACCATGCACTCTCACATGCACACCTACGGGCAATTTAGTAACTCCAATTAGCCTCAGCATGTTTTTTGGACTGTGAGGGGAAACCGGAGTACCTGGAGGAAACCCCACGACGACATGGGGAGAACATGCAAACTCTGCACACATGTGACCCAGGCGGAGACTCGAACCCGGGTCCCAGAGGTGTGTGTATATCATTTAAAGGAATATGGCTGTAACCCCAGACAGGCTGTGCTAGTTCCAGGAAATGTGAATATATTCAATGACCCAACAACTTGCACTGGGTATAGTGAAAGTGTCAAAACACAGTAACAAAGCACCAAATCTGGCATTATAGGGGACTGATTAGTAGCTCCATAGTCAAAATGATGTACTTTCTTTGTGTAAGTAACAAACACAAAGAAACATACCATTCCATGACCAAGACCCAACATTACTTAATCTAGCACCATAATTATGTAGAGGACAGCTTTATCGTCAGATCATTATCAGAATCTGCAATAATAAAATTCAAGACAACCACTTATGGTGGCAAGCTGGCATGAGAGAGGGGCTGTGGATGCCAGGTCAGTAGTGTGGGTGGCTTGTTTGTGATGTGGCAGGTCCCCTCAGGTGGTCATCCTCCAGCAGAGAAAGCATAAGTAACTAGCTAGCCCCTTTTGTATTGTCTCCCCAACCTTCTCCCCAGTGCTGACTTTGAACTGCACCAGGACAGACAATCCCACTCCTCACTTGGGTCAATTCGCAGCTGTCAGCCATGTCCCACTACGATGCCTCATGGGCGGCTTAGAGACTGACTGCGGGGAAACTACGGTTACTGACTGCCTGCGTGGTGCTGATTGGCTGCTTGCATTTTTTTTACAAACTGGATTCCTGGTTGTCTGATTATATTTTAAATTTAATATTAACATATCCCCACATGAAAAGGTTTAAAGTATGCTTGCATGGAAAATGTTTTGTTTGTTCGGCATGACTAAGATATTATTTTAGTATCTGTGCTTTGTGCACATGAAATATATGGTAACGCTTTACGTTAACTGCACCTTCATGATGCCTTTATAACGCATTCATAGAACATTCAGTGCCCCTACATAATGCATTTATAGAGCATTCATAAGAAGCATGTAAGTATACCTTAATATCCTAACATACCTTAACAGCCTTAATGCACACTAATAACAAACATTATAATCATTTAATCTGATAATGTTTGTTATTAATGTATATTAAAGCTGTTACTGTATTTTTGGATGTTAAGGTATAGATACATGCTGACTATGAGTGTTCTATGAATGCATTATTAATGAATTACGACAGTGCACTGAATGTTCCATTAATGCATAATGAATGCTTTATGAAGGTACAGTTAATGTAAATCGTTTCCAAATATATTTTGAGAATGCTATGATACTGTTGATATCTGTATATAAAAGTTAACATGCATTATGCATTTGTAAAAGCTATAGTAAGCTGAAGTATCAGATGCTTAACAAAAAGTCCTCGCGGCCACTTTTGAGGTAGTCTGACATTCAGCAAATTCAGCACCAATAATCTGAGACCATTTGAAATATCATTCTTCTATTCTTTGTTTAAATCAACTATAAACACACATTTTTCAAAAACCTGTTTTTTGCTGGAAAATTGTAAGAAAACACATTATAAACACTTCTTGCCTAGACCGTTGAGCCCTGGAGTGTTTATGCATAGGGGTTGTCTTGTAATACTGGATCAGCTGGTCAGATAAATCTGCATTTTCCATGTGTTGCACAGACATAGTAGCTTCAGACAACTTACTTGCAAACTGCTTTATAACAGAAGTATTACGCTACATGAGCCTGAGAGGATGATGCATAAAATAATTCTTCAGTGAGAGAAAGCGATACAGCGACACATATAATAATACGTGAGTGAGAGAAAGCCAACAACACACATAAGGGGGTTAATTAATTTACACAGATGTAACCGTTACATTATAATGTCGTCATTTAAGATTTCCGGGTTTTTTTTATTACTACAGAAGGAGGTGAGGAGAAGCGCTACATAATTTCATGACGTTCGTGTATATATAACGACATTCATGATTTTGTATTATTTTTTACCGGTGTAGGTGTCACTACATAAGAATATGTTGTCTATAAGGATTAAGATAAGCGATTATTTAGTATCCGCTTCAAATTGAATGAGTAATTTATTATGCACGTTTGCCACCTCTCCCAAAGACAGCCACGATCGTGGAGTATAATTAATTTTGTTTGAATAGGTATCTGCTTCCCCCTCGTGGTGAACATAGCTTAAGCATGCAGTTTCATCTTATCATGACGGTTTTGAATTAGAAATGAATCAGGGCTGAATAACAATGTTCTGTATTCACGAACTTGGAGCATTAATGCAATTTTGTATTATCTCAGGGAGCAGTATTAAAACTCGTCACAAAGTCATTTTATTTCTTTCAAACAGTTCAGTCCAAGACAATTTCTTTATGGTAAAAATAGTGCTTTTTAAAATCCCAATTGTGCTTTTTAAAATCCCAAGTGCGTCTACGCCATTTTCCCAGCACAGAAATAAATAAACCAAATAACCCATAATTAAGATTTTTCAGTGACTCATGTTTGTTGACAAGCAAACAGAAACATGATAGTAAAAAAGGTTGTGCAAAAGCCATACAAAAACTTCACATAAGAGCACATTAATGCAGAGGAAAATAGTTCCTGTGAGATTTCTGGATATGATGGAAGGGCTGACATACAGTCACCTACTGTACAGTTGCTTGTAGTCGCATATAAGCCATGAAAAAGCTTAATTTCCCAGAATTTGTAATATTGACAGTAGTACCAGTACCGTGTAACCTGCTGCGCTGATAATGATTGTGCAACTTTGACTTTCCTGATAGACTGTCTTTAAAAACATATGAATTCAGCACGTGTTTTTGTCTAAAGTGATATACAAGATAGCTTAGTGCCAGAGACCAGGGTCGGTGAACAGCCCTGGAGCAACTGGGGTTGAGGGTCATGCTCAAGGGCCCAGTGATGATGTGATTACATTAGTGGCAATGGGATTTGAACCCACAACCACCTGGGCATGGGGACATATTCCTAATTCACTGAACAATATGATATGGGAAACACATGTGCAGGGTTGTGAACTTGGGTCAGCTGGCTGGAGTGCAGTTTTATTACCTTGTAAATAGCCTGTAGGGTTTGCAAATCACCCCAACGCTTTTGATGTAGCCGATTTTCAGTTTGTGATGGATTAATGTAGATTTGCTGTAATATTTCTTGTGTGGGCATGAGAGTCTGAAAGCATGAGTTTCACACCAGATGCGTGAGAGTTGGCAGTTCTGCATGCATTTTTTGCAAACACTTTATGTGTTATTATGTCAGTTATTGGAGAACTGAAGGATAGTTGACAAGAAATATGACCATGTGCATTTGGGGGGGGTTAGGGTGCCACTATCGCCGCACACCTCCAGCGTTGTGGGTTTGCTTGTTCCCCCTGTGTATGTTGCATGTTTCCTCGTGCTTGCAACTCCTGCAACTGCAGTTCTAAGACATGCAGTTCGGCTGATTGGTGCCCCAGCCTGGGATAGACTCTAGGATAGTTAGAAGATTCATGTCAATGGAGATTTACATTTAGACTCAGTTGCTCAAAGTTACTTCAAGTTCCAAAAGGTGTCAGGTGCCACTGTGATTAACCTAGATTGTTCAAATCAAAAACAAGTGCAAGACCTTATGGGAAAGACGCTGGTTAAGCAACATAATACAACAAATAAGAATAATAATGGAGCTGCAGGTTAGATAAGTTCTTTGTGTTACATAACATTTCACACACCGGATATGCACACCTAGTAAACATTACAAGCCGTGGATTCTCAACCTTCTTTTGAAAAATAGCATAACAGGAGCATCTGAAGTGTTTCTTGTTTCTAGAGCCATTCGTCTCCTTGCATACATGTTCCTGTTTCAGGCTTGAAATGGTGTACACAAGGAATGTAGAGAAAGGGTAAATACAATAAATGGACTGGAAACTGATGTTTCAGTGCACTTACACTCTGATGAGCTGTAACTTAAACTGTTTACACGCTAAAGATCAAAGAGCACTTCATTAAAAGATCTGGAGAAAAAAAGAAGAAGAATGTAATTCTTCAGGAAAGATGAAGGTACTTCCAGTTACATATAAAACAAAATGCTTTTCCAGTCAAGAGGATCAGACGTAACAGAGATTCAAACAGTGCGACTTTTGATTTCTTCATAAAAACTTTACGACGCTGCCTAACCCTGTCTGAAAGTATTTGTATTTAGATTTTAAGCTTTTAAACTTCACCACAGCTTTTCTTTTAAATAAAAACGATGGTCTTTTTCAAAGGTTAGATCCATTACGCATAAGTATTAGTGAACAAAAAATAGCAATAAAAACACTTATCAAAGTAAAAAGTTTCAAAACATGATTCTTTGTGCCTTAGAAGCATGTATAAATGTTTAAATATCAATACATCTTCTGTAACCACTTGTCCAATTCAAGGTTATTGTAGGTCCAGAGCCTATGGGTGCAAGTAAGGGCACAACCCAGGAAAGGATGCCAACCCATCCCAGGGCGCACTCACACACCCTACATTCACGCATACACATTATGGACAATTTGGTAACTCTAATTAACCTCAGCATGTTTTTGGACTGTGGGGGGGCTGGGGGGAAGCCGGAGCACCCAGAGGAAACCCCACGATGATGTGGGAAGAGCATGCGCACTCCACACACATGGAACCGTGGTGGGGATGTGAACGCTGATCACAGAGATGTGAAGCTAACCACTGCGCCAATCATGCCGCCAATCCGGTTAAATAAACACTGAATAATGGTTATACTTTTTAAACATGTATGCAGTTAATGGAACGACAAGTTGCTGTGTCGTTTCGATTTTGGAGAGTCGTACTGATTTCCTTCTTGTAGACGTGGGTTGCTCTCTGCAGATGAATGTCCGCCGTTTCTCCTGGCAGTCCTGTGACCCACCAGAAGCAGTGGAGATCACACCGGCTTATTCCTGAAGGGTCACAATAAAGAGAGAGGGTAGGAGAGAGAAAAGCAGTCAGGTGAAGTCAGATACTAATGAGACTGCAGTGTCTGGAAATCAGACCCGAGGAGGATCCAGAGTGGCGATGCCCTCGTGGGTTACATTGGCCACGTGATTTTTCATCATAGAAACATTTCTGTTTCTCTAAAATCTGCCCGGGTGACTCCAAGTTCAATGACAAAGCCAGACTTTTCACCGTAACCATATCAATCTTAGGCTGACCTTTAGAGAGATGGTTCCATTTTTTAAATCTCGAAGATTAGCTGAGCTTCGATGACCTGAGCCAATTTGGTGTGACTCAGGCTGCAAACGCCTAATTTCTTAAACAAACCCTTCCCAAGAGTGATAATTGTACGAGGCCTGCACAGCTTCAGACGATAGTAGCCCAGAAAAATGTAATGCTATTTTAAACATTTCTCTCAGAAGCCTCTTGCTTCTCATTCAGACTGTAAGGATAATCCCCAGGTCAATATTGGAGCCACTGGCAAGTAATACCGTTTATTCATTAGTGGACCTGCTGACCCAGACGTCAGATTTGTTTATTTAAGGAAACATTTAGCAGACTGGTAGTGGGCAGAAGCGGTGCAGATGGTGATACCAGGCACATGATTAGACAGCAGACATCATCCACTGCATGGTCATGCTGAAATGATATTCGGGGGATGTATGAGTGTGATATGGTTTTGGCGTACATATACAATCTGATAATCTGCGTGCATCTGAAGGTGATCAGTGTTTTTCTGCATGTAATGTGTGTCAAACTGCATTTCAGAAGAACAATCATTTCTGTGAGCACACCTGGTGAGCGTCGGGCAATCGGACATCATGGATCAATATGTCAGAAATGGAAAAATGAATAACATGATGCAAAATAAAACTGCACGGATAATAAACACAAAAGACTTGTAACAGTGACATGGTTATTTATGTTTCTTTGGGGGGAAAGTATTACAATTTTGGTCTCCATTCTTTGATCATAATATTCAGTTCACTTTAAAAAGTACCAAACACGACAACATGAAGCAGTATCAAAATACGGAACAGATAACAGTTAATCAGTAAAGCCCTTTAAAATCTTAAATAAAATACATTGGAAAGACAAATATTTGGCAACAGGTTGAATAAGTTAACGTGCGAAATAAAATTAACGAAACTATAATGAGGCGGGACACTGGGACGACACTGGGACACTGGGATTCTGGAAACCAGGCTCTAGCTACTAATACACAAGTCATTCAGTGACTTCGAGTCTTGTCGAGGTGAAAAAGCTCTAAACCTTTAAGGGTACAGATGCTCCTCGACGTGATGGATTCATCGGAATGTAAGTTGAAAATAATGCATATAAAATTTGGTTAAACACAGAAAAGGGCATTTCTACAATACGCTGTTAAAGGCGAAGCTGCCGGCGTTTCCCGTCATCAGTAGAACGTGTCAAACGGTACATCGCTAGGAACAGATCAAAATTCAAAGTTTAATGACAACTTAATGCATCGCAATCACACCATAGCAACAGGAATGTTTGGCAAGTTGAACCATCATAAAACTAGGAGCATCTGTATAATGAAAGTTGAATATAACTTGTTGCTTTTTTTTTAGACATGAAAAACATTAGCAAACTTAAACAGGAAACAATTTTACATAGACATACATAACTGTATGTCTTTTTTTACATTATGCAATATATTGATGCAAATTGGAATTTCACCCACAACAGCAGTGCTTGCATCACATACCCTTATTAGGAATGTTTCTCCAAGTAGGGGAAATAGCATTTTAAATGTATTAGCGACGTCATACATGTTGCAAATCTCCCAGCCGAGTGGGTGAGGGTTCTATGCAAACAGCAGTTCATTTTGCTACTGAAATTTCAATAAAGCCTTTCAAAAAGCCTTTTAGTGCACAAAGCACTTTTAGTGAAAAGCACTCTGCCACCACAACACTAGATCCAATAACTCTACACTACACTGTCCTGTCTTATAAGACATTGTTCCATATATTTTTTTCCTTGCCAGTTTTAACAGGCATTAATATAAATATATTTTTTTTAAAAAAAGCACAACTTCAATCCATTCATTCATTCATTCATCTTCTCACTGCTGGGGTCTATCCCAGGTACAAAGGTACAAAGCTGCAGTGCACTGCGGATGGGATACCAGTGTACTGCGGATGGGATACCAGTCCACTGCGAATGAAAATGGGTCCAGAAAAGAATAAATAAATAAATAATAATGAAAACAGGGCATGAACTGCTCATACATTTCGGTCACTTTTGTATAAACGTAAAGAACTCTTCACATAATACTTATTATGTTAAATTAACGGATACAAAAAAAAGCTTTGTGAATGGATACATAAATATAACTGTGTGGTTAACATGATTATTATAATTAATGTTTTATAACGCAGCTTTGAATGACGAGCTCTTACTGTAGGGTGCTATCACAGGGTAACACTTACGCATTACTGTGGGACAGACTCGGCTCTCAACAGCAGACTCGTCACATTCCTCGCATGCTTACGGTGCCCCCAGCTTCAATCTATACACCCCAGACTGTTGTCATCTTTCCCTCTTGTTCATCTGACAGCTATTTATGTGGCATTTCAAATCTGCACTTTGGTTAGCACACCTGCAGAAAATCTGATTTAAGTGCATGTTGTTTCATACAGTGTGCATTGGGAAAAAAAAATCAGTCTCCTTTAAAATATTCACATTTTGTTGCTTTGCAGCAACATACATACAAAAAATATACTTTTCCAGCTGTATTTACTCAATGCAACTTATAACGGGCAAGTGAAAGATATCAAAACAAAAAAACCCATTGAGATAAGTTAAAGGATCACCCTTCCCCCCCTTCATAAAAAACTAGATCAGGTGCAACTAATCACCTTGTCCGTTGCACACCAAGCTAACTGGCTTCCGCCTGTGATAAACTGTAAGTATTATGATGAGTTCAGCATTCAGTCCAGCACTTGTAAATGCAAAAGACAGCAAACAATCAAGTATGGGTGGCATGACACTTTCAAAAGATGTCAGGCGTAAAGCTGTAGACAGGTACATAAAAAAAAAATCAAAAGCTTTAACAATCTTTAGAAGCACAACAAAGTCCTTAACCAAGAATAGGAAAGTTTTGGGTAGGACTTGGACCGTGACTGGACCAGGCCGTCCCTCAAACCGGATGGAAGAGTGAGTTTGGTCACTGGTCAGAGAGGCTACCAAGGTGCACGATATCACAAATGCTGCAGAAATGTGGCTCGAATGAGTCAAAAAGCGACACTGCTGAAGAAAAGCCACACGAAGTCTTGACTGAGCTTCGCCAAAATGTATCTTAGGAGATTCTGTGACCAAATGGAATAAGGTGTTATGGTCAGATCGACCTATTTGGCCTCAACGTCAAACAGAATATCTGCCGGAAAGACGACCCAGCTTGCTATCCAAAGAACACCACACCTACAGTGAAGCATGGCGGCGGCAGCATGCTGTCTGAGGGTGTTTGTCTGCAGCACGGACTGGGGCACTGGTCAGGAAAAATGGATGGTGCGAAATACCGTCAAATTCTTGAGGGAAACCGGCTGCCCTCTGCCACCAAATTGTGGCAGAAAGGCGGTTCACCTCCCAACACGACGCTGATCCAAAGCACACAGCAAAGTCGACCACAGAGTGGATTAAAGGAGAAGAAGTTAGATATCTTTGTGTGGCCAGTCAGAGCCCAGACCTAAACCCTATGGAAAATCTGTGAATTCACTTGAAGATTGCAATACACCCACAGTCACCATCCAATTTGACTGAGATTGGACAGTTCTGTATAGATGAGTGGGCAAATATTGCAGTTTAGTTGTGCAAAACTGGTCCAGAAGTATCCCAACAGACTCATGGCTGTAATCAAAGCAAAAGGCAGTATCTCTGACACAGATACTGTAAACCTAGAGAGCTGCCATAATGCAGTCAGACAAGCACCTTATAAATGACCCCTGCAGCAAGTGTGTAGCTACTCAAGGGAGGGGGGGGGGGGTGATCCTTTAACCATCTCAGTGATTATTTTTTTATTTTATTTTTTCTGAACTGTTGCTATGACATCTTTCGCTTTGCTGTTAAGTTGCACTGAGTAAATACAGCTGGACAACATTTTTTGGACGTCTTCATTTCAGGATATTTTGAAGGGGACAATTCATTTCTAGACCCATCTATGTGGAGTTCTCCAGTGAAGAGCTTCCAAAATAACTTTCTTTTTAAAATGTGTGTTCTAGAAAAAGCCACATGCCCCATAACTTAACAGCTCACAATAACCCTTGCAAGCAGACAGACAAACATAGAACGTTTAAAAATACCTGTTTCACTTTCAGTTTCATTCTTTACGCCACTTGCAGTCCTTGTCATATAAACTATAGTTTATCTAAAATCCCTACCTATAAAATTTAAGAAAATATTAAAATGAATTAAAATATGTACAGTCATATAACGAATAATATACTAATCAATATCAATAAGCCCTACAAACCTCTCTAATCAACAATGTGGTCATTTTCACTAGGTTAGTAGATACGATGACATGTATTAGTTAACCAAATATCTAATCTAGCTTTAATTTGTCGCTTTCACACCCTTAATTTCATTCTTGTTCTGTTCCAAGTTGATCCCCTGGATTTCAGGGATGAAAAAAAAATAAACAGCCACTTGGATGGGGCTGGTAACAATGTGCTTTACAGCTATACACTGGCTTCCATAAACGGGTGTCTGCAGTCACATCTAGGTGCCACAGGGAAGTCTCAGTGGAAATGGTGCCTGACTCCGTACCAGTGTTGGTTGAAATATGACGATTTATGTGTGTGTGATATGGTGCAACACACCCAGCCCAATGAAGAGGCTAGCAAACCAAGGCAGACACAGTGAACATGTGGGCAAGCGGTGAGAGAACGACATCAGAGATTTGCGTTTACATTGGAGATCATCTCTTTGGGGACTTCCTTCACGGGGAGGTCGGCAGGGTCCCCCAGACCGTGGTCTGTGCTCTCACAGCTGCTCTGCGGGGACTCTGGAGGGGGATGGTATAGAATGCATGCCAGCAGGAAGAAGGCTGTCCCTAGAACCTGACGGAAAGCAAAGAACCACAGTTACATCTGAATGGTCCCAGAACTTGACAGAGAACCACAGTCAATTGACAACAGTCTGAATACTCTCTCTGGGAAACAATCCTCAAAATAATACTCTATATAACTCTGAATATCGATCATTTCTCCCCACCACCATAAACAAGCTGAAATTTCCTATCAAAAGCACACATCCCTATTAACAATCATAACATAGCTACAATACTATGTCAAATAACCTCTCTGACACAGATACAGTAAACCAATGCCTAGAGAGCTACAGTACCATAATGCAGACAAGCACCTTATAAATGACCCCCGCAGCAAGTGTGTAGCTGCTCATGGCAGAGTTCTGGTAGAGGTAGCAGGAACCCTGTTCTCCACACTGGTCTTGCCACAGGATGCAGGAGATGTCAATCATGGATCCAAAAGCTATGGGGCCAGGGATTCCCCCTGAAACACAGCACAGGGAAAAACATTATAGTCAAATCATTTGTCTTTTGTCAACTTTAAGTCTGAACTTGATTTGTTGATTTATCTTTTTAAAAACATTTTTTATTTGATTATTTTATTTGGCTGCCAGAGAATAACTTTTGGAAGGTACTTATCCAAGTCTGGAATGTTTAAAACCTTGTAAATCTGATCATTCAACAAGTGAAACATACCAAGAGTCCGTACAACAATCCACTGAATGCCCAGTCCAAAGGAACGCTGACTGTCTGGTACACACCTACAAGTGGGACAAAGGCAGGCTTTCAGAAGCACAGTTTGCTAGGGGGACAAAGGGAGGCGTCACAAAGCAGCTTGTTTCTCAGAAGTATCCTAAAAATTCACGGCTTCAGCTGGCCAGAAATCGGTCTGCTTTGCTGGGAACCTCTGGCAATATTTTCCAGCCATGCAATGCTGTCAACTGCGTTGTAAAGACAGGACTTTGGTTTCGGCTGTTTTACAGTTTGCCTCCGATGTTTTGCTGCTACCTGTGGACCTGGTGGCATCTGATATCTTTCAGCTGACAGTGACTGCTATATAGTACAGCGAGTAACATTCCCAAAAAAAATTTAAAAAAATGTACCTGAGGGTGGCGGTGAGGGCAGGGATGCTGCAGAGGAAGGTGAAGAAAATGACGATGAAGAGGAAGACGAGTAAGACAGGCATATGCTGGCACGAGGAGCTGCACTTTCCCGCGAGGGCAAACCCCTCCTCCATAGTTGTATTCCCCATTATGCAGCTGCAGCTGGAAAACAGCTGGGTAGAGCGACAGAAGGGCCAAGGGAGAAGTACAGAGGAGAATGAGAGTAAGAAGTACACAAACTGTAGCACCAAATATGTTGGGGTTGAAAGCGACCTCATGTGCCCATATCAGCCCCTATATCTCCACAAACATGCTGAAGGGCCAAACACTTTAGGACACACTCACAAACACACACACTCATCCACGCACATCTCCGTGCACTGCTGCCTGCTTACCTGTCGGTCGGTTGTGCGCTGAGAGTTGTTCACGGCGGCGCAGCCAGCATGGCAGGGCGAGTAGTACATGATCCCGTCAGATCCACACACCGGGTTGTACAGCTGCTCTGTACAGTGACATCCAGAATTGCACCCCACTGTAAGGTTCACTGTCAGCTGGGACCTTTGACAAAATGGGATTTTATAAGGCAAGGCGAGGCGAATCATTTGCATAGCACCATTCACACACATGAGTAACTCAAAGTGCTTTACAGAAGATTAAAAACATATCTACATTAGTGGACAACACTGTGGAAACACTTTTGCCATTATGTTTTAAAAATTACTACACGGATATTGGCGGTAATGTTTATACTCAAAGAATATTTGTAAACATCATACACTGGATGATTAAATAAGTTCCTGGAGTAACTGGAACAAAGTTCTGCAATTTCTCCACAATTTGGGCCACTACTGACATAACACTGACATAATGTATGAATTCTCTGGAGGTTAAAATACAATGAAATACATTTTTATTTGCAAGCATTAAAAGTCTTTAAAATGAAAAAAAAAAGCTAAGATTACAACACAGTATACAAAAGCATAGTGAAATAAAAAGGTCTTAAGCCTGAATTTATAAATGGCTAGAGCTGTATCATGTCTGAGATTCTCTGGTAGTCGCTTCCAGCTTCTGACAGCATAGCAGCTGAAGGCCATTTCTCCCTGCTCAGTTCTAGCTTTACAAACTGCTAGTTGACCAGTTCCAGAGGAGAAAATGGCTTTGTTTGGTTTGCAGACTTCAAGCATCTCAGAAATATATTTTGTGCCTTGACTGTTTAGTGATTTATAGGCAATTGGCAGCATTTTAAAATCCATTCTATAGCTGACTGGAAGCCATAAACCTAACAATTTGGGAGGTGTGCTCTTCTCGGTTTTAGTAAGCAATCTTGCACTGGAATTTTGAATAAGCTGCAACTATATAATTGTCATTTTAGGGAGACCAGAGAAAAGCATAAAAAAATCCACCTTACTGGAATGAGATCGTGGATTACTTTCTCCAAGCCTTGATTGGACATAAGCCCCCTGACCATAACACGGAGTAACTGCTAGAATGCAAGCAACCGTCCTGTACTGTCCTGTAGCTGACGCCCTTTGCAGTTGTTCAAAGTGACAATTCTCTCCGAGAAAGAGAGAAGCTTGTGTGATTATCGATTAACTTTAGGAACAGGAAAATGGCCAAAAGGGCAATATTTAATATCGCTATTTGTTTATATAATATTGGGAAAAAATACAATGATTACCAAATATGAGCAGATAAGGCACCATTGTCCTAGTTTATGAGGTTAATGGAAGTAGCATACTATAGTTTATTCAAGGTCATAGGGTGGTCTTCTGTTCATCGTTGAAAGCAGTGCTATTTCCCACCTGTTTTTGGAGTCCTGGAACATGGTGAGGTACTGGTTCTGGTACTGGATTGGGCTGGTGTGGTAGGCTGTGGTCACGCCGGCCATGGGCACATTGGGGCAGTGCATGAGGAAGATGAATATGGCCAGCAGGCTGACAACGGCGCACAGCATGCAGAAGCGGATGATGCCGCGGCAACGAAGGCCGAGCTTCTTGACGAAGTACCCGCCCAGGAAGGTGCCACCCCCACCTGCGGGCACCACCATGTAGCCTGCGGAGGTGGCGAACAGAGACGGGCCCGCTTATTCTTCCACTCTTTGGTTTGTCACGCGGCGATTGCCGCCTCACAGGAAACGCGTCAGATGCCTCTTTTTCTTACCAAACCAGGTCGCCGCTTCAGATGCACTGAGGCTGAACTGAGACTCCAGGAATTTGGGCCCGAAGGTGGACATGCCTGCGATGAGGGTGGCCTCCGTGGCTCCAGCGAAACACAGGAAAATGAACGTGGGGTTTTTTAACAGCAGCATTACTGACCTAGACAAGCACAGACAGACAGATGCTGACTCAGACTGAGGCTGTGCAGCTGAACTTGCGGTGTAACATTTAGGGCAGAGACAGAAAAAAAGGCTTAATCAGGACAATGAAGGTCTGAATGTCTGGCATCTGGAAAAAACAATTAGCTGTTTATCAAACAGGCTCTGTAAGCTCTGAGGTCTTAATACCAAGGGTGCTATAGGCCCCTTTTCCACCACACCAGGTACCATGCTTTTGGTACTTCAAGAAAGTATATTTAAGGTATTTGGCAGACGCCCTTAGCCAGAGCGACTTGCAGAAGTGCATAAACGTCCCATCAATGGATACATTCTGATGCTGGTTCAACAGAACCTGGCTAAGAATAATATCACTCTAAAAAAGTCTGGTATTTCAAGGTGTTTGTTTTCCACTGGCCTTTGAACCGTTACCAGCCCAGAATGACATCACAATGCGAGGCACGGTATTTTGTACTGAATTCGAAAAATGGCTGCAGTATATTATAGGCCTGGATTATGCATGACTAATACCAACATAGCATGTTATACACAAGCAATTCTTACATGGCTAGTTAGCTAGATTAAAAATCAGGCTTTTTCATACTTTCAATTCTTTACAGAGATTATAGTGCAAGGGGTTAAAGTTTTGCTAAAATCTTTTTAATCTGTTACTCCGTCACAGGAAAAATACTTAGCAGGCTTTGCGATTTTAATGATTACTCCTTTTATAGATTATCTGTACAGAGATCAGTTTAGGTTACTTCTGCTGTTTTTGCACGACCGTTGAATGTGTTCTCTGAGACAATCTTAAATAATAATTTTCATCCTTGCCGTTTACATCACTTGATGAGTTTGTGAGATATTTATGAACTCCTTTTTTGTTTTATAAATACCCCAATATTTATAAATATTAACGATATTAAATATTAACATAATGACAATTGCTATATTTACAACAAAATCACATCCATAGGATTCTAGTACATTTAAACACATCCTAGTACATTAAAGAAAATTTTTAAGGCAAATTTCTTGTCATGCTCTGTTTGTTATCTTTTTGTCGCACCTGTTCTCCCAACCAGATCACAATATTTATCTATTTGTTTGACTTTGTTTATCCTTGTCTTCTGAGTTCGCTATTGCTTTCCCGGCGGCGTTCGCATTCTGTTTCATCGACAGGCTACTTGCATGACCAATCAACAAAGAAAAGAAGTCACACTTCAAAGTACCGAAGTACTGCAGAAGTACCCCAGCTGGTGTGGCACTTTTGGAACTGGAACTTGGTACTGGTACTCGACCGGAAGTCAATGGAAAGTAACGGAAAGTACCATACTAAAAACATGGTACTTGGTGTGGTGGACAAGCACCCTAACACTACCATCAAAAAGAGGATTATGAGGAGGCAGTGCACAGAAAGGTCTCTGGGTCTACCTGGGCATGTCTTTCACTGTCTTCCCAAACTGCGGGTCGGCCGCCCTCTCCTGGCTCCCATCCTTCATCTGATGGGCCTCCGATACACGCATAGCCACATAACGCTGAGAACCTGGCACCCATTACGACAATGAAAACACCGAAATTAAAAGCCCAGCAGTCCTACAGAGAACACCCGTAGCAGCTCTTTTACGAGCGCCATCTCTCATGTAACGATACTACACAGATTGCAAGTCACATGGTAACAGGACTTTCAAAGCCTGCACAATGCAAAATGAGGGTGGATAATTACCTGGAAGTTGCCGTGGATATCCCAGAATAGGGAGCGCGATGACGAGCGCGGCAATACCTCCCAGGATGAAGCCAATCCACCATGCCCCCACCCAGAGGGGATTTTCTGGGGTCAGTTCAGTCCTGCGGAAGATAGAGGGCAACATACGTGAAGTCAAGAAGAGTTAAACTGTACAGCCTGTATTAGGCCCGGAGTGGTCAATCAGGAGACTCTGGAAAATTCCCGGTGGGCCACTTAGCTGTCATGCTGGTCAGAAACAAAATTACTTGACAAGTTTATAACAAAGCTCAAGAATGTTAAACAGCAACTTGTGTGTGCAGGCATGCACAGATACACAGACACAGATTGCTCCGCACAGATAAACGAGCAAATATGCGGATTATCAGTTTGATCATCTCTTATTTAGAACCCAGTGAGGACAGTGGATGTTTGGGGAGGTGCCACAGCTAATTGGGTGCTATGGGTAATCACTGGATGTTTCCCAAACGACGGGATGTTAGAAAGAGACCGTGCAGGGCAGGGCTGAAAAAAATCAGACTGCTTAAATAGTTCAGTATGCTGTTTACTACTTTCATTATTATTATTATTACTGCTATTTTCTTCTTGGAATGTCAGTAATAAATTTATCGGCCTAATAACAATCATTTATCAAAGTTCTCCCAGAACAAGAACAAAATGGGCTGGTCTTGGGCAGAAAACTCCCAGGCTGAAAACGAGTCCCCGTCTGTGCCTGGCTGGTATGCTGCTCCGCATGCATGGTGCTGTAGGAGGCAGTGTTGGATTTTCCATATGGCATTGCTCAGGTTGTTTTTATTTTTTGTCTTTTAAGAGACATCGTTAGAATTCTGCACGACCAAAATGTAGTCTGGGGAGCGCTCGATGGGGCAGGATGTCCGGGAGCTCGTCCGAGTCGCTCCACGGGACGTTAAAGTCTTCTTCCTCAGGTTCATAAAAAAGTTTCTCACGATGTATTTCACACCTGACGTGCTCCATGGGAGAGTCCCCTGAGGGTTAGTCTGTTTACCAGGGAACCTATAAAACTGAGAATTAACAAATCATGTGGAAGGATTCCACACATGTACAACAGCGGGGTTAACTTCCACTGAATGAGCAGATGCAGGTTTCCAGAGGTTTGACTGGAGGCAACCGTGCAAGGATCCATAAAAGGAAGTGGGACAGGAGGGGCACTTACGTCTCGTGGATCTCTGTATACATGTTAAGGAAGATTCCCCCCAGCAAGTATCCAGCAGCAGGTCCCACGATGGCTGCCGTGTAAAAAATTCCTGGGAAGAGGAGGATAGTCAGTCGGGACTGACTGCATTGTTAGCTTTGTCCTGTCTGCATCCTAATGAACTGTTTTTGTTTAGGTCAAGTGCATTTGCTAAACTTCCTTGATAGTCTTTGATAGCTTTTTAACTGCTAGGAGGAAAATGCAATTCAAGGACATGTTATTGATGTCTGGGCTGGGACTGGTGGCCCTGCTGAGAGGACTGGTGTATTGCTGGAGGCCTAAAAAGCAAAAAGGATAGCTTTATTGTGCAGGGAAATTAAACGGATCAACTGTATCCCGTAAAGAACAACGTGTAAATCACAGATGCATGTAAGCCACAGCTACAATGTCATTTCGAAATAGCGACAGAATTTAGTATTTTTAACCCGTGTTAAAATAATGACGTTATAAACCAAGTAAGGAAAAATGTTACCCATGAGATCAACTATTCTTCTCAATAAAGAACAAAAGAAGCAACGCTCTAGAAAAAGAAGTATAACTAGATGTTATAACATTTGCGACAAATGGACAAGCAACCTGCTTCAACCAACATCAGTAAAGTTTATTCTAAGATGGCTGGAGACTGGTCCTTCTGGTTCTAAACTGTGCTCAGATCCGTGTTTACCCTGTCAACTGGCATTCTGCCTTTGTTTCCTTTTTAAAAAAAAAAAAAAAAAAAAGAGCTCCCAAACAAAAAACAGGTGACTAGTGTGTTCCCTTTCCCATAGTGAAAGTGTTTCAGTTCTGTGTTCCTACAAAGCATGGATGCCAAAGGTCTCAGCATGGCCAGTGGGTCTGTCTGGCAGGGGTAACGTACACAAACACTGGCAATTCCCTTATACATCACTACCCTTCACAATAACCTCCAACCTTCTACAGCTCCTTTCAGTTGCTGCAACAAACTAGCCCTACGAAAATAACCGCATATGACTGCAGTTCTGAGACTCACTTCCTTAATTCAGTTTGTTTTTAAAGAAACAAGATTCATGCCAATAACCATATAATCCATTACCTGCTATCATTATTTTACTCAAGTCTTAAATAATGCAGCTTACAACAAATGTAACCCAGAGACACTTAATAGTTTGTCATCCAAATTAAATAAATAAAAAAAGATGCAGCTCACATGTGGTGTCAGAGCTTTTTTGTAATTCTTTGTAGAATAATTAGGATGTATTTTCTGCTCATTCAGTCTTCTGTTGAAAGATTTAGGCCTAATCTCTTAGGGCCTGTGCTGGCTTACGAATACATACTGGTTTGGACTCCTCTGATCTCTGGCAGTGACTTTCCTCCGGTCATGACAATGATGAGAATAGAAACAACAATATTTAACGTTCTCCTCTTTGTCGGAGTCATGTCCAGGGACTAGACTACAGAGTTCTTAACACACACAGCAACCCGTGACCACATTTCTCAAACGGTGGCTGTTTGGCAAACACAATATTAAAGAAATTTCCATGACACAAACCATGAAGCAAAATTTCATGACTGTCTTCATTCAATGATTTACTCCTGATTGTCAGTTTTAGCTTGAAACTGGTGAAAGTGATTGGTGCCATATGCAAGCGTGTGTGTGTGTGTAATACCAGATGAGATCTGATCCACTATGCCCATCTGGAAACCTACTTACCAATGTAGACTGGTGCGTAGCTGGATTTGACGTTCTCATCGAGGTACGTAACACCCAAGGTGTAGAGCGGTGTGGCCCCCACACCATGCAGGAACTGGCCCAGCATGAAGACAAATCTGTAGCTAGACAATCCGCTCCTGTTCTCATGGCAAGGACCGGTTCTATTGTTCAAGCACAGGCTGGTCTGCTCCGCCATGCTAACCTGGTATGTGGGGGTGGTGAAGTGCGGCAGGGCAAAGACCAGAGAGCCCAGGGCCATGATCAGCACACCCCAGCCAAGCCACTTGGGCTTGTGGCCCGTACCTCCAAAGTAGCTGACAAAGGTCAGACAAATGCAAGCGGCGATGTCATAGGAACTGGCGATCAGGCCGGTCTGGTAGCTGCGCAGGTCAAAGCGCCGCTCGATGGATGTTATCACCGTGTTGATGAAGCCATTGATGATCATCCCCTGAAGGAAGGAGGCCACGCACAGGAAGAAGAGCACCCAGCGGGGTGTGTTGAAGGCTTGGATGCACTGGGGAGTCAGGGCTCCCCAGCCGCAGAGATGCTCCGAATCTGTAGGGACAAACCTGACCCCATACGAACCACCTGTCTCTTCCCTGAAACCCTCTCCTAGAGACACCGTGTCAATTTTCTGGTTGACTGCACTTGAACTGCCAGGACTGGAACCTTCTGGGGAAACATCCTGGATCTCCGCTGTATCGTGATCATCCAGGGAGCCAGGAGTTGACCCATCTTGGAGATCCAGGAGTTCCTGCCTGGAACTGAAGGAAGTGTTGGCATTTTGCAGGTTGGGCATAGCTGTAAAAGTAAGTTCTCTTTCTTGGAGGAAGATTTTCCTGGGTCGGTCACTGACTCTATATCCCTGAGCACCATAAGATACTGGTGACCTCTGCCTGTTGGATGCTGTTCTCCCGGTAGAAAAGTTCTCTAGGAGGGACACTTGTGATGGACAGCTGCAAAAAAGCCCTGCAAAGGAATAAATGAATTAACTAATTAAACAGACAGACAGACGGCTTAATTTCACTAGCAAAAAATACACTGAAGCAAAAAAAAAAAATAAACATTTTTAAAATTGTGCTTGTGTATTTTTATATATACAGCTCTGGAAAAAATTAAGAGACCACTACAACATTTTTAGTTTCACTTATTCCTCAGTTTATGGGAATGCATCTGCATAAAATATATTTTTTCTGCAAACTCTAGCCTGGCTCTTCCTTGCTTCTCATTGATGAAGGGCTTCTTCCTTGTTTTATAGGTCTTTAAGGGCTTTTAGGAGTTCTACTGTAGCAGTCCTAACTATCCTACCAGTGCACTTCACACCACTTCACGTTTCCCATTCTTTTTGAAGGTCACTTAAGGTCGTCCTCCAATTTATGAGGCACTGTTGAATAAGTTGATGGTCATCTCTGGCATTAGAAAGTTGCTTCTGCCCTTAACCTGGCTGGTTTTTGGTTATTGCCAGTGTCTCCTGCTTCACCTTATTCTTGTGTACTGCTGTCTTAGAAACTCGAGGTCTGGAAGCAGCCTGCCTCACAGTGTAGCCTTCTGCCAGCAGAACCAGAAGTAGAGCAGCATTTAAAAAATGCAGGTTTTTTAAAAAAAATTCCACGGCTGTATATGAAATAATGCTTTAATTTCCATTTGCAGAGGTATACTTGAATGCTTCTTGTTACATATCACTAACTTGTTCTCCTATGAAACATACACAGCCATATACACCGGTCATGAGCAAAGCTTTGGGGTACAAGTCCAGCCATTAATCTAGAACCCCGGTGCATTATGTAGTAATTACCCCCAAACTCCCCAAATACAGCATGAAAGGTTTTCATTCATCTTTGTCATCTTGATATGATAATATCTGTTCAGTCGTTTGCCATTTACTGGGATTATAGCTATTATTTTTAATGATGTGTTATTCTTCTCATCACCACAGTATATATCACCCTGACAGTAACTCTGATACTATAACCAATTGTGTACATTTATTGGAACTCTGCTCTTTAGAAAACACAGAATAACATTCTTTATAACTGTGTATATATACACAAATTGGTTTACTAAACATGGTCTGTAAGAAGTATTAACTATCCAATATCACAGAAAGGGAACCGTGTTTCTTACTGGCATACTTTCATCTTCTGGGCCGATCTTAAGTATTTGCAGTATTTCAGGAGACAAAGTGTACAGAAGTTTGCGATTGTGTGTATTAGCGGTAGTACTGCCTGGAATCTGAAGCAATTAGTAAATGCATTAGAATGAAAATACAGCACGAGCAGGAACAAAGTTTGTGCAGTTCTTTGGGTTTCTGTCACAGTGCCCAGTAAGGCCTCTTACACAATTACAAAGCTTTAAAGTGAATATTACAGCCACAGACAACCTAGAACACTGCCAAACAGTTATTCTTGGTTATTATGGAGGCCTGTAATCCATCCATCCATCCATCCATTTTCCAAACCGCTTATCCTACTGGGTCACAGGGGGTCCGGAGCCTATCCCGGAAGCAATGGGCATGAGGCAGGAAACAACCCAGGATGGGGGGCCAGCCCATCGCAGGGCACACTCACACACCAGTCACTCTCACACACACACCTACAGGCAATTTAGCAAGTCCAATTAGCCTCAGCATGTTTTTGGACTGTGGGGGGAAACCGAAGTACCCGGAGGAACCCCCACGACGACATGGGGAGAACATGCAAACTCCGCACACATGTGACCCAGGCGGAGACTCGAACCCAGGTCCCAGAGGTGTGAGGCAACAGTGCTAACCACTGCATCAGCCTAAGGTAATCTTTAAGTAGAAATAAAACAGTAGCTGCAAAATGACATGTAGAATGATATTAGCGCAGCACAAACAGAAAGCTGTTCAAGGATGAAATTGGAACTTCTAAATGAAGTTTCACACTCCTCCCCTTCGTCCGGCACTGCCTTCTTCTCCATTTCCACTCTCCAGGTCTGCACTTCATTTGCCCCATAAATACCCCAACTGGAAAGGCAGACGGTAACGCTCCTCGCTTGCCATGTGCCGGAGGGGTTGTGCAGTTATTACTAAGTTCAGCGTGTGACTCCCACAGGATTTCATTCATTCCATAATCTCTGCTTTGCGATTGTGGTGGTATGAACACCACACCTAGTCTGTCGCCACGAGTATCACTATGTACAAGGCATTAATAAAAGATATGAAGGAAGTTGGGGGATGTCAGTCGAGGTTCATGGGGTAAGTGGCTCACAGACCCAGCTCATAGTGATGGAATGAATTGCCTTTCCTGTAAAAGGAACCCAATCCTCTTAATTTCTCTGATTGGAAGGTTCCTATAGCAAAAGCAGCTATAACTTTTGCTATAGCTATAGCTAAGGAAAAAGCTCTTCATTTCATATGTAATGCTTGATCATAGTCTACAGAAACGTCTGCCACATTTCATCAAAGTTCATCACTATTTGTGAAAACCAATAACTTTCCACTACAAATTATTATTACAAGAAAATGTTGAGCATAGACCAAATATCTTCCAGCTAGGCTGTACCAGAGGACAGAGAAGGAATAGGGTTTAACTTTAATTTTTTCCAAGACATTAGTTGAGTTCTTTTGTTGTGCCTTAAACAACCATTTGCAGCTCTGGGAACATTTCAACCACCAGGAATAGAATAGAACACTTTACTAATGCCTAGGAGGAAGTATTTTTGCGTGCCTCATTTTGCTCACTATGAGACACACAGAGACGTACAGTATGTAAGTAAGAGCAAGACTGGAGATCACAGCGTGGAGCAACCAGAGGTTAAGGCCCTTGCTCAGGGAGCTACAGATGTGTGACTATTCTACTGACAGCAGGGCTCAAACCTGTGACCTTCCGATCACAAGCACAGTGGACTAGCCTACTGAGTCACATAGCCTTTGCTGTGAGTCACAGACCTGCTGCATGCCTCGATCATACACGAACACTCATTATACACTTCATTTTGTCAAGCGAGTCTTACACAGATTGATGTTATCCAATTAAATGCAACTTGCATGAGGACATCAGCACCCCACTGCATATCTGATACATCATTAACCTCATCACATCACCTAACAAGGTCTATACAGTCAAGCTATTCAGGAAGGTCACACAAGGTTACAGAAATGGTTTTAAACAAACAACAAAAGCAAAACTGAAAAGATAAATACAACACTTCCTTCCCATGAACATACGATTTAAAAAAAAAACTTCCCTAAGTCATTGTCATACAATAATGAAAACGATTATTCCAGCAAGTGAGGCTTTGGCTGGATTCGATTCTGAATACATGAAAATGTCAATGAGATAATTTCACTCAAATAACCATGGCAAAGTTACATTCCACAAATAAATTTGTTCAGTATTGTAAACATTTAAGTTTATTTAATATTTAATATTAAACATTTACCATTTTATTATTTATCTGTACCTACTGCACGAATATGAGCAGAGACAACTGGAGACAAAAATCCCTCTACGTGTGAACATACTTGGCCAATTAAACCAGTGGCCTGTACTACAAAGCAGGGTTACTGGCTTATCGGGGTAACTTGTTGTATTTAAGGTACCACAGTTTAAACAGACTTCATATTCATTCAGTTACATTTTGCTCAGACTACCTTAAATCCGACAAGTTACCCCGATAAGCCAGTAACCCCACTTTGCAGTACAGGCCACTGATTCTGATATATGCTTTTTCCAGAACTTAATTTTGTTTGGAAAACCTAGTCTATGGATTACCAAAGTTAATATTATTGATATTAATAAAAATATTAAAAACTGGCCTCCATACCGAAGCCCCTTCCCTCTGTAAGCACTGACTAAGATCGTTTTAATTAACCCTCAATTTCCTCCAATTGCAACAATTCAACACACGAAAAAAAAATTGAATAAAAATACTGTAACATTACAGTCACTATTTTAAGAAACCATTTTCTTCGAATTAAATTAAAAAAAAGAACAAAAAGGTTTGCAGGTGAATAACACACAACAAAACCTTACAAAGTTCAGACTTTTGAAAAACAATTGATAAACTATTACATACAGTTTTTCTTTAAGGAAGTATTTAATAGCAAATCCAAAATTCACTGACTCTGCCCCTTTTGACTGATTTATAAGTAGCTTCCTTCACTTTACTCAACATAAAAAAAATTCAGCATGCTCAAGCACCACTGACTAACTTAGTCTATGACAATCATCCTGAAAAATCCACTAAAACATAGACCTATGCATAGCCTAGTCCATTCAACAAACTCACCTGTGTCGTTCCTTGTACTTAGATGATCACCCAAAGACAAACGTAAATGCTGACCACAAGCCTGAAGGCTGGAGTCATTATCAAAGTTGTTTGTGATCCAGGTATGACATACTGTAAAAGGTACTGCTCTCTGATCACATTCGCACTGAGAAACTCACACTACTTATCCAGATGATCTTTTTCAATGACCTCATTGCTCAGGGAAGAATCATGCACCCAAACTTAGCAGAGCCAGGAAAAGGGAAGGAAAAAAAATAATCACTTGTAGCAGTTCAGATGTTGGTTCTCAATCCACACACCAAGAATAACAAACACTTTGCCTCAGAACAGCTCCAGATGGGGTAGAATAAAAAGAACATAGGAGAAGTGCAGTAACCCGCTCACCATTCCTCACTTTCCCAAGAACAAACTGCTAGTGTGACAACTGTCAGTTGTATATACAAATATATCATCATATTAAACAAACTGTTGTCTTTCTCACTCCAGTGGCTGTACCATGGAAGACATTTAATTTCAGGCATACCTAATGCAAATACAATAGTTAAGCTTTTCCCGGAATGCTTTTTTTTAATGACAGATGGCATTTTTAATGTTCAGCTTTATATCATGCAAACCTCCATCTAGTCAATCCATATGTAGTAACCACCCCCAGGCATAGATCACACAGCAGAACATAACCCTAAGCAGAATGTTGCTTCATTCATAAACATAAAAAGCTACTCAGGTATTGATTGTGTAACAGTCAGTCTGGGTAGGAAACGACCTGGACAAGCTAAGAAACAGAGTGAAAGAGGACCATGCTGCCACTGTGCCATGTAAATTCGGGGGTTTGAACTCCCCACTTCCCGCACAGACACAAATGTAATGAGGAAGGGCAAGACAATATGGACAGTTCTTCATTTTCACAGAATTAACTGCCATGCCAACGAAAATAACAGCTGGAAGCTTTACTGTGCAACTTTTCCCACCCACCAAAACTCAGGGGTCAATGCGCTTATGGAAAATCGCGATACCATTGAAAAGTACTATTAATAATTTGCATTTGCCGCAAGTATTTAACAAAATACAAAATCTAGGGCAACAGAGGAAAAAGACTATTTATGTGTTTCCCCTCCCTTTATTAGGTCTTCCTGCATATTAATAGAAAGGCTTTTTACAATGGTGAGAATCGCACTTTTTATATCAGAAGACTCGCCATTTAGCAAAAGCGGGTGTGGCAAGACTGTTCCGGAAATATGCGTTTGAAGTGTGCTCTAGACAGAGGGCCCTGCTTGTGTTTGTTTTGCAAGGAATTTACTCAGGATGCCGAGAACAAACTAGGCCTATGATCTATAAAAATCTGGCACCATTTCTCTTTCAATTTTCTATTTATTATCATCACAATAAGACTTCAGGAAGTTAAAATCCACAAGAAACAGTGTATATTCTAAAAACAGCTGTCTGCACTGCAATTATATGTCTTTCCTTCAGCAAACAGGTGCTTTTGAAGTTCTAGAATACCCATGCATGTATGCAGACTGGGAATTTGGCTGTTATGCAAAGCTAGATTTAGTCTTACCTAAAAAGTTTATTCTATATTGTTTTTTCAGACACCCCAGGTGAGTTAGCGCTACAGTGCTAACTCACCACAACAGGCTTGAAGGTGTCAAATAAAAACTGTTCCTTAGTGCCTTCAACAGACCTGTACTTTTCTCTCCAACTAGTATTGGTGAAGTGTTGCTTGTCAGTTGGTTAGAGCCACATCGAGAGTTTTGAGCCGGGAATGTCACCGACACTAGTAACAATCCAGCCTAAAACCAGGGAGACTTATCAGAGATTCTCCCAATGAGATACTCCCACATTGCAGCTGGTATCTATACTGTTTTGCTTGTCAAGGACTGTAGTTTTATCCTCTATTAACACCGAGGCCTTGAGCGAGGTATCTGCTACATCATTGACACAGGCCCCTGATCATCAAGCATCAAGATCATCAATTCTGTTCCTCATTTTGCAACTTCATGGACCAATCACAAACAAGAACAGTAAAGGTGACAGTAGACAATCTTGTTCAACTGCAGTCCCCACTTCGAATGCGTCTTTGAGCTACTTGCCAAAGACAACTTTGCAGGTCGTGTGATGGAATGTATTGTTGATACTATTAGTATCTCTGCTTTGATTCCTTATCTTTCACGGCTCTTTCCGTGTTACTGTATTAATAATTTGAGTGGGTTGTGGTTTGCCAAGTTGGTGATCATCTGATGATTGAAAAGGGGGATTTTAAAAAGAAGATACTTATTATCAAAATTAAAAGGGGAAGATGCTCAGGTACTCAATGTCTCCGATTCTACATATGGCTGACCCATCCCCTAGCACAGAACTTATCGTGCTCCCATAGCTGTTCGACAAAGCAAAGCAAAAACATTTAGTGATACAACTTTTTGTCGTTACGCTCCATGCCGCTGGAACAGCCTTCCTGAGGAGGCGAGAGCTGCTGAAAGTATATAAAATTTTTTTATGTAAATTAAAAACACAACTGCATAGTCTACTTTGTATGCAGTGACTCGTCAGTCAATGCTACATTATCACACAATTACAAAGGAGTGCCGTGACAATGAAGACCACAAAATAAGGCCGCACTCTGTGGCTACAAAGCTGACTCATCTTTATAATTACTGCTACTCTCAAGGGTTCCTGTGTTTAGAGATCTTCATTTTTTTATGGTATAATGTCTTACAGACATTGACAGCTGCTCGATTCTATATATTTATTTTTGCATATAGAGAAAAAATTAAATTATCTACTTCATTTTCCCCCATTAGCTACACATGGTAAAATTTAAGCAAACTTTATTTCTGGTCAGGTTAAACACCTTTTACAAGGGTACAATGGACAAGAGCCTGCAGAAATTTACCATAGTCAATAGGTCAGGTCTGTATACCTGTTGGCCCACTTTGGCACTACAGGAATTAGCAGATACAGGCTTCTGAGAAGCCAGGCGAATTCTGCCACATACTGTGCCACCTCTTTTAAGCCTTTCATATCCTTTGTTACCAAAAGATCAGGGCATCCTGCCACTGCACCTATTCATCTAGCCAGAATGCTGGCTTTGTCTTCAGCCTTCTTGGGTTACCACACAATAACTAACGTCTACATTACAAAATGGCTTAACTGAAACACATCCAGTTTCACACACTTGATGCAGTCAGACAGGCATAGCGGGCTTTTACAGTTAATTCTGTAATATAATAATAATAATCTCTACAGCAAATGCAATTTTTATTTATACCATTCTTTGGAAATATACTGTACAAAAGGTGCAAACTCAAGGTGCTACCGGACCATATATGGTGGCAGTTCGTCGAACAAACTAAAAATAGAGTTCCCTATATTAGGTACATCTAAGTTTTTCAAAGTAACATGCACAGCAATGCCTTCCTGTTAAAATGGTTGTGTATATTAAGTGTGACAAGAGAAAAAAAGTTAAGAGAACTGAAAATGGTCAGTTTAATGCCTAAAGTTCATAATAAGCTAAAGACAACCAAACCTAAGAGTGCCTGCTAAGGTTATAACATTATTTTTTCCATCTCCTGAAGCTGATCAACCTTTGCATCTTTTTAATATGCATCCACTCTAATCAAGCTCCTCCTGCATTTGAGGCAAGTTGGTTAGGTTTGAGAATGACCAGGCAGAGGTGATTTGTCAGAACAGTCAGCACCGATAAACAGGGTCCGTACCACAAATTTAACTCTACTTTACGCAGCAGTAAAGTTGTCACAGCAATGAGAGACTCTGGCTTGACTACTCCTACTTCCAACAGAGCCACGATATCGTATTGTGACCCCAGGCAAAGTGGAGTAGTGCTGGGTGCTCTGAATTAAAACAGATAACCTTCTTTTTTTTCCTACTAAAATGAATAGGAGCAATTACACAAAAAAGCTGAAGTTTCATAGGCATACAAACAGTAATAAGTAAACAAGCCGCCTGCACTGGTATAATGTGTATAATGTTCTTACATTATATGCTTAAGTATGCTTAATAAAGGTATGAAGTCATAGGATCAACGATAGGCCTTCATGCAAAAAATACCTAATTTTTCTTGTTAGTTGTACTTTCAGAATGATCTTCCTACTTCTTGAAGCATACATATTAACTCATAGGCAAAAGTGGATACTCATCTTTACCAACTGCACGGTAAGCTCCACAACAGTACAGTGTTTATGCTATAATTATATAAACCAATAAATGTGATAAGCAATCCCTTCTGACAAGGTACACATAAAGTACGCTTGGGTGATAGAAAACACATCATCAACTGTTTCGTTCAATCAATCGATCGCTTTTATTGTCACATCACATTGCTGGTACACTGGTACAGCACATGTGAGTGAAATTCTTGTGTGCGAGCTCCACAAGCAGTAGTGGTGTACAAAATATACAAATACAAAATATAAGAATAAATATGTACATGAGTGAATACAAATACAATATATACATTTATATACATATACATATATATACATATATATATATATATGTATGTGTGTGTGTGTCTATATGTGTATTCAGTAATCATTATAGGTCAATAGATGCAGCTCTCCATTTAATTTGCAGAATAAATTTATTTATAAATATAAATTTATTTAAGATGACATGAAAAATTTTTTGTTTGAAGTCTACGAGTAGTTAAAGTAAAACCGTGAATAATGGTTTTACTCACTTGTTGTGGGTCATGAGAGTAGATGGGGATGTTTCTGATGTGATACACATCTTCAAGCCCTGAAAGTGAAACTAGTTCTGTCCCATAGGCGAGTGAGGGGGAACACAGCCTCATTCATACTGTAAATCTGCCCTGGCTGAAGATTCCCAGCCAGCTGCTCTGCTTACACACCTCATCACATGTTAACTAAAGCACAAGAAGTACAAGGCACTAGGAAATCAGCCCATTACAGGGCACACACTCATACTATAGGCAACTTAGAGACACCAGATCAACTAACTGAATGGAGAAACCACAGTACCTGGGAGAAGCCTGCATGACCCGGAGAAAATGCGCACACACAGAACGGAGATTCAAAGAGATTCAAGAGATTCAAGAGATTCAAACCCCGACCCCTGTGAAAGTATGATCAGTCTTACATACTGAGCCAATCTGTCGATCTGAAAATAAAATAAAACATGAAACGACGGGCAAAACATTTGGACGACGGGCTAAACATGTGTCCGCATGCCAGCTTTTTAGTACTATATGGGTAAAACAGACACATAACCATCTGAAAACTGTCTGTGGTAACACCTTCTCTGTTTAGGCCCAACACTTGTGGAAGCACAGGTGTACCGCACTGGTTTTCCCAATAACCCTGTACTGATTCATACTGGCTGCCATAATGATCATTTAGTTATGTTGATACTTAATGTCACGCCAGCAACTAGGACTACATTCATGGCAAGAGCACATGGATATTAAACCAAATTCAAGAAGCAAAAGGGTAACAACTTCATAAATAACCAAAGCATTTTCAATAGATAAAACAATGTAAATACAATGCTACGTTTATCCATCGATCCATCGATCCATCCATTTTCCAAACCGCTTATCCTACTGGGTTGCGGGGGGTCCGGAGCCTATCCCAGAAGCAATGGGCACGAGGCAGGAAACAACCCAGGATGGAGGGCCAGCCCATCGCAGGGCACACTCACACACCATTCTAAATAAATAATAATAACAATAATAATAATAATATATAAATGTAAAAGGAGTGTTACATACAGGACATAAAGGTAGATCTTCACCTGTAAGTAAAGACATGTGAGTCAGCCGGGTTCGGCCCACATAACACTTTATACGACCTGGTCCCATCGATTTCAACTAATTTCAGCTTTCCAATAATTGGACTTTTATCATCAACGTTTTCATTCCATTCTGTTTGTAATATTTCCTTTACTTGAGAAAAGAGCAGTTTTGACATCTGAAGGTGATATAATCATCAGTCTTACAAAAAACTAAAAGAAAAGCCAGCACCAGACTTCAGACTCCCCTGGTCATCGGGAGGCAAGTGGTGTGACATCTGCATGCTACGGGGGAGTGTGATGAAAGAAGGGCAAGAGGCTTGCGCTTCCCTAAGCATGGTCAGAAACTGCAGTGTAAGTACAAAGCAGAGACGGAAGGAACGAATCCAATAGCAGTGTCACCTTCAAGGGTGACAGTTACTGTATACGGCCACAATTACCAAAGAAATACACAAGACAGACAGACATGCTCAGGTCATGTGGGAAAGGTGGGAAAATCTCATCTACTGTAGAAATGGCCTCGGTGAAGGTGTTTGCTGCAACTCCCTAATTAGATGACTAATTAGACTACTAATTGGCTGAGAGTCCTCACACCTGGGTTTGAACAGTTGACCTAAAGGTTATCCCACAAACCTACATACACACCGGCCCTCTGCGGATAAGATTGCCCACCTCTGTTCTGAATGATGCAAAACACAACAGCTTGTTTAATTTTCAGCTCCTACAGGTAGATCTCCCTCCTGATCTTTGCCCCCTCCACAAAATACAGGCTCAGAGTTTGTTGGAATACCCTGGCCCATAAAACAAAGCTTAATGACAAAATGATCTGGAGGACACAAAGTTACTTCTACATACACAGCAGGCAGCTCTGTTTCCTAGCTGTCTGGCGATCAGTGGTGTCTACTGTGGTACTGTGTACAGTGTAGCCTCCGGTAGGGTTGCCACTCATCCTTCATTATACAGGATTGACATTTCATTTTCTAATATAGGACAATCCCATATTATAAGGGATGGGTTGCAGCCCTAGCCTCAGTATAATGCAATTAAGCAGGTAACCATGATAATTCCTACACAATAACTATGCATCTGGGGTCTGTATTACAATGCAGGATTTCTTGTACCTTGATTTAAGGTATCCCAGTTTAAAAGGATTCCATCTTCACTTACATTTAGCCCAGACTACTTCAGATCAGATAAGTTATCTACAGTGTAGCCAAAAATTATTAATTTGTACACTTTGAAATAAAAAGTCAAAAATGCAAATGAAATTGAGGATATTGAACAATACATTTTAAAAATGGTCTTAAAATGTTACAGTTATGTGTGAGTTATGTAAAGAAACAAGAAAAGCTTTTATTCAAAACATATTCTGGAACTGTTTTCAAATTATGAAGTTTATTGCCAAACAATTATTTGTACACCTAGCAATTGGGAGTTTTCTTAAAACCCTGCTCAGTATTTAGTAGGCCCTCCTTCGGCAGCAATAACAGCATGTAGCCTCTTGGGCGTAGTTTCAGCAAGCGTGCTGCAAATGGCCAGATCAAGGCTCTCTGATGTGCGGTGGAGCGTGTCCTTCAAATTCTCTTTGTTTTTTTGCTGGGTCTGCTGGGTATTACCTCTCTATCTCAGCCCAGAGGTACTCAGTAGTATGGAGATCCAGACTTTGTGGGGGCCACTCGAGCATTTTCACCTTATTCTTGGTGGAAAAAGGCTTTCATATGTTTTGCAGTGTGCTTGGGGCGGTTATCTTGTTGGAAAATGTAGTGACGTCCAAGCAGTTTAGCAGCAGATGTGATGATATGGGTAGAGAGGATCTCAGAATTCATGATGCCTTCAATAAAATGCAAATTGCCGACACCGCAAGCAGCCATGCAACCCCAAACCACTACTCTCCCAAGACCATGCCTGAAGGTTGGATTTAAGGACTAGATTCCTCCTTTGCGTTGCTCTCTGACCATACAATTAATTTCCAGAAGTTGACAGGCTTCTTTGAAGATGTTCTTTGACAAATTTCAGATGTTTCAGTTTGTTCTTTTTACTTATAAATGGCTTCTTACGAGGAACCCTGCCATGCGGCCCACGTTCGTTCAGCCTGCTCTTTATTGTTTGTGTGCAAACCTAAATCCCAGTAGCCTCCTTCAGTTGCTTTGCTATTTGTGTAGCAACCTTTGGTTTTTCATTGCAAGCTCATCGATGTACCTATCTGTCCTTGGGCAGGTCTTTCTCTTTCTCCATCTTCCCTCCAAAGTAATGATTTCACCAGTCTTCGTAAATTTCTGAATGATGTAGTGCACGGTTGCGTGCCTCATATCAAGTCTGGTGGCAATTTTTTTAACAGAAAGACCCTGACCGTGAAATTTTATGATTCTTTCCCTCAGTGCATTGGGTATTTCAACAGTTTTAGCCATGTTGGGAAACTGAAATAAGTCTACAAATGCTTGTGTGGAGAATGACCACCAGGGCTACTTGTAGAAACTAAGGGCAGGCAATTACCTGCCTGTTTGAAACATCTGCCGTTTTATGTTGGGTTAAATAATCTCTATCGACTGAGAACTCCTCCCATTGTCACCTATTCGTCCAACTCTAGGAATGGCCAGGTGCACAAAAAATTATTTGAAGGAAATAAATGACATAATTTGAATACGATTGCACAATATGTTTGCATAAAAGTTTCTTGATTCTTTAAATAGCACACAAATAGTGGTAACATTTTTGACAATTTTTAAAGTTTGTTCTTCAATATCCTCTATTTCATTTCCTCTTTTGACCATTTTTTCATATTGCACTAATAATTTTTGTCTACACCGTAGTTAACCAACAAATCTCACTTCATGATACCGGGCCCTGGGAATATCTACAAACCTTGTCATATAACTGTTGCTTGACAACTGCAGAAAAATCCATCCATTTATACAACCATCAATATGCCCCTTATTCAGTCTGGTGCCCATCCCAGGGAGCAGAGGACAGATTGCCAATCAATCAGAAAATGAAGTGTATATACATAAAAAATAACAATATGGCTATATTAAATGATTTCAATTGGTGTAGAGTGGAATTAATAAGCATTTTAAACTATCTGTTCATATGGATCATTGCCATTTATACACAAGAAACAATGACTGTTAAAAATAAGGTTGCCTTCCTAGGATGGCAAGAGGGCAATAAAACCCAGTGAAGTATTTCAGATAATACATTTGTTGCAAAACAGGAATGAACCCATGCAAAAGACGGACTGACCCAGAAACTCTGAAAGGACCAAACACTGCTCAACAGTTTTTTCCCCTCACTAGAAAATTTGACACCCATTTATCATTTAGTTAACATAATGTCGGTGACGTGTCCTTTTGTCCTGATTGACAGTTTCAGCTATGCCTTTAGATGGCGTTTGTTAAAGAAACAGAGGACACCATTCCATATTCACGAAGGCAATAGTATATAATTCTGTTAGAAGAAACACTCGCAAATACCTGGGTATGAGGCGCAAATCGCTTCTGTAGGCCCTAAATAACTGGAATATCGATTCATAGGTTCACATGGAAAACGATCTGCGACGATGACAGTTTGGTACAGGTGTTTAACCGGCAATAACCCCGAGCCGGAAGGTACAATACACAGCCCAAAACGGCTTTCATTTCTTTAAACACAAAAATAGCACTTTCTCCTTTGCTTAGGTGCAGCACAGGCTACCGAATTTCATTCGACATAGAAGCAGCACATATAAACGATAGATCTCGTTCGCAAGAAACGAACAGAACATCATCAGTCTCATAACCATGTTAGCTGTATCCGCCTGATATGTACACGCAGAGTCAATCTCTGATTCCAGTGGAAAAATTAAAATAGTGAATATTACACGAAATATTACGATCCTCTCAATCACCATTATTATTGTTGTTAGCTTTACCTCAATAATCTTAATTCCAGAAAACGCGACTCTTCAACGAAAGACACAGAATCGTTAAAAAACCACGCTTTAGTCAGGTGTCAATCTTGAATGGTTTCCTGGTGTCTACTGACAGAGCTCAACCCAGATATTCCATTTATATAACCTAAATATTTAGCTTTTTTTTATTTCCCCGGTGCATGCACCTAACACTTCAAGCGTCTCGTGCTTCAAGCACACCCACTTTGGCACGAAAGCGCAAGAGCATCGCACGAGCTGCTCCCTTGTATCTCATGCGCCCCGTGATTTCCCCATCAGTGGAAACTTAAAGCGTGACTCTGCTACTTACAAGATTTTGCGCACGGGTCTCTTTATCGTCATCGTATCATCGTTTTAGTTCAGATTTCGTAAAAAGAAATATGCTTAATAAAGATCTTCCATCCGCTACAGCCCATTCATTCCACAGACAATGCTGCCAGCAGATTCATTTCGCTGTGTACCACTCACTTCCTAAGACATTGCTATCCAATGAGAAAGCATGCCTCGATGGCGCTATAGTATTTGAACCAATAGATGTAATATCACGTGACTCGTCTGCTTGTACTTTAAGTATCATCTATAAGCGGCAATCTGCTATCTATGTAAAAAATTGTGTTGGTCACTGTATAAGGCCTTTTGAAATTGTGGTAATAATAGAGGTCAAATCACACTGTAGGTTGAAAAATTCTGGTTTATGGTTTAGTGATGTTTTTGGAATTTTTCCACATTTACTTTGATAAGATCTTTTGTGGTTTCAGTTCTAATATAGCACAGAGAAGGTAAATAAGGGAATAACATCACACTCCTGTTTCACACACACACAAAACGTATTTGTCTTTTAAGGAAATTAAACATGCAGTCTCAAGTATATGAAAAAAAACACTACCCTCCTCTAATTAACAGCTCAGATATAAGGGATATCTTTGGGAAAATATCAGCTAGGTCTGATTTGGACTAATATAATTCTTAACCAATTTTAGCACTTTCTCCATTGTTAAGACATAGACAAGGAAAGGTCACCACTAATCAACTGCTTGATTGACTGACTGATTTATCGATTGTATGAACAGATAGGTCACTGTGTGTGTGAATGTGTGGCACAGTGTTGGCTGCCTTGTGCCCTTTGCCTCCTGAGAAAGTCAGAAAGTTTCCTGTCACCCTGTTTAGCATAAACAGTTTGAAGATGGATAAAAAAAAAGTAATTTGTGATGTGTGCAACGAGAGGAGGGCAATTACTGGATAGACAGGCATTCATTTTCTGTTGACTAAATTAACCAAATGAATTATGTATTATAATTCATTTGTTCACTGCTTCATATATAATATACAAGTCTTGTTTAAAGATGTGACAACATTCAATATTGAAAAATGTAAACATCCCAGATCTGAGTAAATCTAGCTGAATACCTCATAGGACTAGACCCAGCAGTCCTTTTTACAGTCAGTATAGCTGAAGCAATGCATGTTATTCCAAGTCTTTAATGTGCTGAGAGAGCAATAAATACTACAGAACAAATTATTTCCATACATTCAAAGCTACCCCAAAAAAACAACAGAAATGTTTGAATAAACTGAAACCACTGACACAGCTGTAATGATCTTAGAAGAATTCAGCTTATGAATGACAGAATTATGGACACTGACTCTTTTATGTGAGGCCACGCTTACTAAGGGGAGAAACGGTTCCGTCGGTGTCAAACTGAGATGGAAACTTTATTCAGTAACCTTGCAGTAAAAACTGTAAGTTTCTCTGTATGTCCCTCTTTACATGTCATTTGCTTATGGTCTCACTTAAGGCTAACATGAGGGTATAAGTGTTGCCTTTATAGGAGCGGACAGTGCAGTAACTGTAGTATTCTCCCCATATTTGCATGAATGCTTATACATATGGTGGTTACTGTCTTCCTCTTAGACTGCCTGGGTGTCTGTGTCAGTTGAGTGACGCCACATGCAGGGTATCTGTAAAGTATGCATGTTATTCTTGTGCATTTAATGAGGTGGATGTTTAAAATACTTCCTCTAAAATGTGTTGTGAATGTCGTGCAAGTCATGCAATTCCAAATAATTCAGTGTTCCTCACATGAGTTTTCGTTGATGTTGGCAGACTTCTTGAGTGGCCAAGTTTTGCTTACCTGCACAATAGGATGAACTGGTCTTACTGGTCTAATAATGAGTGGTGCAAGAGTGACATTTAGCTTAGTTCATTCACTGAAATTTTTTCAAAGTATACAGCCGTGTAAAACAATTTAATTTTTTTTTTTGCAAATTGCAGCCTGGTTCTTTTCTGTTTCTCATTGATGAAGTGCTTCTTCCTTTCCACATGGGACTACAGTACCTGGGAGAAGCCTGCATGATGCAGAAAGGGCACTTGATGTCATACTACGATAGATGAGAAACTGTCAGATAAGTTACTGGTTATCTCTGGCATTAGAAAGTTGCTACCGCCTTTTACAGCACGTGGCTGGTTTCTGGTTTTTCCAGTGTTTCCTGTTTCACCTTATTCTTGTGTACTTCTGCCTTAGAAATGTTGAACCTTGAAGCATCCTGCTGCTCAGCGTAGCCTCCTGCCAGCAGAACCAGGATTATACCAGGATTTAAAAATGCTGAGTTGTTTGTTTTGTTTGTAAACAGTGGTCTCTTATTCTACGGCTGTATATACTGTCTTCTGAAACTGAGGCCCTAAATAAATTGATGTTCATGTATGAACAGGGGAACAGTGACTTTAGAATTTCATAGTGTGCTCTACTGCCAGTACCATGGACTTTGGGTATACCATTGAGTCATCAGGCCTGCATGGAATATACAGCATCTAGAACAGTGGTCTTCAACCCTGAATTTTTCCAATCCTTCAACCCCTGATTGTTACAATCAACTAGGAATGTCTTTATGATCTCAGTCAACCTGTTGGCAACCACTGATCTAGAAGGTGGGGGGTGTGAATAACTGACCAAATGGGGGAACAGTGTTCACAGACTGTTCCTTGTGTGACTGGGTAATTTTGCTTGTGCACCATCATTGTCATGTTTTCCAGAGTATTACAGAAAAAGCTCATTATAATATTTACCCCGTACAGATTCAATACTAAGCTGAAAACTCAAATTCAATTTAAATAGGAAGCTGGATGGATGGATAGAATTTTAAAAAAAAGTAACTTAGTGAGTAAACAAAATTTACTACAGTGGAGTATAATGAGTGAAGCTATCTGTTTGGCAGGCTGGACTGAACTGTATAGCATGGGATTGGACAGGGAACAAAATTTTTATCTGAGCATCAAATTTAGAGATAAGATTTGGTAGGAACTGGAGAGACAACCACAGACAAAACTCTTGTCTGAAAAGACAAGATGCATAAGCATGCCTGGACGTGTGACATGCCCCCACATGGCGACATATTTTGTGGCTCCAAGTCACTTTAGAGTAGCTTTCCTGTTTGTCTGACTACAGCAAGTTCATCTGACTCAGTATGTTACCCTACTGCCCCTAGTATTTGCGGACTATAAATATGTTAACTTTCAAAATGACATTGAGTACAATGATTTATTTTTAAAAGACTGTTATATCCATGGTTCTCCACATGTTGTCGTGGGGTTTCCTCCGGATACTCCGGTTTCCCCCCACAGTCCAAAAACATGCTGAGTCTGATTGGAGTTGCTAAATTGCCCGTAGGTGTGCATGTGTGAGTGAATGGTGTGTGAGTGTGCCCTGCGATGGGCTGGCCCCCCATCCTGGGTTGTTCCCTGCCTCGTGCCCATTGCTTCCTGTATAGGCTCCGGACCCTCCGCGACCCAGTAGGATAAGCGGTTTGGAAAATGGATGGATGGATGGATGGATGTTATATCCATGCTGAATTTCATTCAAAGTCAAAGTCTCGACATGGAGCTAGATATTATTAAGGAAATGGTACACAACATGCATACATATACAGTACTGTGCAAAAGCCTTAGGCAGCCAAAAAAAAAGAATTATGTTTAAATAATCATGTTGATGTAAAACTATGCTGTTACATCTAGCAAAGTGTGTCAGCTTAGCCATTTCAAACCCTCTGCTAAAATAACCCTGTTATTTCCAGCAACCATACAACACACCCGTGTATTTTTTGACCTGACCACTAGCCCACCTCATATATCTATTCAATATCTCGTTCACTTTTTTTTAACTAATTAAGTCAATTAATACAATGCTGAGCTTAAAGCCGACAAAGGCGATAATCACCTGTCAATCACTGTCAAACACTGGCACTGTGTAACTTGTTCATCATTATCGATTACTGATGATATCGTAGAATTATAAATGCTCAGTCTCGAGTGCTGAACGCTGCTGTGCAGCCCAGTGCTAGAAAAAGCCAGCTGCTCTGTTTACACACATAGTCACATGTTTTGCAGTGACTATTAATACGATTCTTTTAACTAGAGAATAATATCTGACAAAGACTTTGTTATTCATCCATCTTCCAACAGCTTATCCATTACTAGACCATGGGGAACCCAGAGTCTACTTCAACAAGTACAGGACACAAGGAAGGGAATACCTTACCTTACAGGAAATCAGCCCATTACAGGGCACACACTCATACTATAGGCAACTTAGAGACACCAGATCAACTAACTGAATGGAGAAACCACAGTACCTGGGAGAAGCCTGCATGATGCAGAAAGAACACACAAACTCCATATACTCAGAACAGAGGTGGAATTCAAACCTTGAGTACGATCAAGTACGATCAGTCCTACTTGTTGAGCCACTCTGCTGATGTGAAAATAAAATAAAATTTGATTTGGTGATCAATGATGACACACCACAGCATACAGTGTACAACAACAAAATGTGTCCTCTGCATTTAACCCATATGTGACATTGTGACATAGCAGGGGACAGCTAACTCAGTGCCTGGGGAGCAGTGCTTGGGGGCGGGCCACCCACTGCTCCACCACATGAAACAAAACAAGAAATAATCCTCAGTTTTTCTGTGCATTGCACAGGGGGTAGAGGCATGATGCAGGGAAGTGGTGCAGAGATGACTGTCAACTTATCCGACAGTTTATCATGAATTGGAGGATGACATCAAGTGATCTTCAGAGGGAATGGGAAACATTAAGTGCAGTTGTGAAGTGCACTGCTAATACAGTTTATATCAGGCTCCTAGAAACAGGACTGAAGACCTATAAAGCAAGGAAGCAGCCCTTCATTAATGAGAAGCAGGGAAGAGCCAGGCAGTAGCCTGCAAAGAAATATACATATTTCACAGGCACATCCCCATAAACTGAGAAATGAGTAAAACAAAAAAATTGTGCTGTGATCTTAAATTTTTTTACACGGCTGTATACTTTGAAAAAATTTCAGTGAATGAACTAAGCAAAATGTCACTCTTGCACCGCTCATTATTTCAAAGACCAGTTCATCCTATTGTGCAGGTAAGCAAAACCTGGCCACTCAAGAAGTCTGCCAACATCAACGAAAACTCATGTGAGGAACACTGAATTATTTGGGATTGCATGACTTGCACGACATTCACAACACATTTTAGAGGAAGTATTTTTAACATCCACCTCATTAAATGCACAAGAATAACATGCATACTTTACAGATACCCTGCATGTGGCGTCACTCAACTGACACAGACACCCAGGCAGTCTAAGAGGAAGACAGTAACCACCATATGTATAAGCATTCATGCAAATATGGGGAGAACACTACAGTTACTGCACTGTCTGCTCCTATAAATTGAGAAATGAGTGAAACAAAAAATTGTGCTGTGGTCTTTTCCAGAGCTATATATCATGTTAATTTTGATTATGTTCATCTACATATTATACCGAATTAACTCTATTCTTAATATGCTTACCGTATGTGAAAAATATAATGTGTATATACTGGAGGTGTAGCAATAGTAGCAATAATCAATATTTATGTATAAGGACACACTTTTTCCAGTTTATCGTGATCAACTTTTATCACTTTGAAATGTTTATTCCCATTTTCACATTTATTGAACATGGAATAATATATGAACAAAGATATCTTAGTGCGTGATGCCCTAGCAGGAAATTTTAGGAGAACTGAGGGGCCCTGTGCAAGGAACCTTGAAAAGGTAGCAAGATAGATAAGAGCCAAGCTAAAAGGAACAAAAAGATCAGCAAACAAGAAACATCTGGCAAGTTCATGTAGGGACATCACCCGCAGTAGAGGTATAAAAATGGATCTTGATTTGGGATGGGGGGCTTTTCCTGCATTGCTTGCAGGGAGCCCCTGTGCACACAAACTAAATAAACCAGACACTTTTTAACTTCCACAGTGGCTCTGTGTGCATACATGTGTGTGTGTGTGTGTGTGTGTGTGTGTGGACATTGTTTGTCTTCCCTGTGTTCCTGTGAGTTTCCGTAAGGTACTCTGATTTCCTACTACGGCCCCAAACATGCAGAATTGTGTGTCCTGCGATAGACTGGCATCACATTCAGAGAGTCTCATGCATCCAGGCTCCAGGCTCACCATCATCAAATGGTCTAGTAGACTGATTGGTGAGTCACAGCTCAACCTAGAATCCCTGTATACAAGACAGTTGAAGCAGACAACTGAGTTGATTTCAAATGACTCTATCTATCTATCTATCTATCTATCTATCTATCTATCTATCTATCTATCTATCTATCTATCTATCTATCTATCTATCTATCTATCTATCTATCTATCTATCTATCTATCTATCTATCTATCTATCTCTATCGCTTTACTTTTAAGTTGTTTAGTAAGGTCTGAAACCATCAGCTCGTATTGTGTGTCAGTTGTTTGCATTGTTCATGAAATGTCTGTCAAGATGGATAATGACCGCTGTAAGCCAAATGTACCTCCATGTATCTGAACCTCACCACGACCCATTTCAGTATAATAGCTATGGATAATTGGTCTTTAATATTTTATTTGTTATGTATGTAACTTAGCAAGTCACTAAAACGATTAATCACTAAAACACGTTTCATTACTCAATATCTGAAAAAGATTAAAGATAGAATTATTAATAATGAATGAATCAATTTTTGGTTAATCTTATTTATTTGACTGAATCAATCGATCATTTTAGAAGATAAATCGCTCATTTGATTAAACTAAAAAACAAGAATCACTTTAGCAACATACTGTAGTACTAAATATGTTCTTCCTCTTTTGACTCTTCACTTTTGGCCTTTGGAACTATTCTCTGTCCATAGCAGCTTGGCTGCTCATTGAGCCCAGGAGAATAACATTCATTTCTGCCAACAGAATTATAGCATAAATCACTTGAGCACACAAGTACTGTATTAAAAAACATTTGAGGACAGAAGGAGTCCTCCAGACTCCTGGGCGCCAGGTCCCAGTTTCGTACTTTTCTTGCTTTCAAGCCTCAGGTCACTGGCAAGCATCTTAGGCCAGGAAATATAATTTCCGTCCATTCATGTCAATCTCTCCTGTTCACTCTAGTGTAGTTATAGAGCATGAGGGAACGAACAGTTTTTTTGTTATGTATCCTATGTCAGATTGCATATTCACTGTGAGGACTTCAGATAAGGGCTCTGCAACATTGCCTGCCAGCACTGGTCCACCTCACAGGAGATACCAGAAATTTCCAGTAGTGTTCCATCAGACCCCATAATTTGCAGGAGGTTTTTGGACATTGGCAGTAATTATCAAGTCAACCTTGTGACCTCACACAACTAGGAACACTTAACTTTAATCCATAGTAACCCATCCATCCATCTGTCCGACCATCCATCCATCCATCCATCCATCCATCCATCCATCCATCCATCTATCCATCCATCCATCCATCCATCCATCTTTTGTACCCACTTGTTCCATTCAGGGTTGTGGGGGGCCCTTGGACATGTATCAGTTGCTTTCATACAATTCTCTGCCGTTTTATAACATTATCATTGCTTATGTCATGTCAGTCAAAATGAATTATACTTTTGGATGCTGAATAGTCGTTTACATTTTCATTGCTTCATTCATTAGATATAGAATTGTTGAATTAGTTATCAAATTCTGTCAAGCAAATTTTATACCTTTATGACCAGCAGAGTCATGCAGAGGGTGGATTCGCCACTCCAGGAGATACTTTCCTCGCTGCATTGCAAGGGATGATATCCGTTGTGATGTAGATGAAAATATGTGGCCAGACAGACAGGAAGGTCTGGATGTATTAGAATGATTTATGTATGTTCAGTTACAATATGTGCTGTTTATATTGTTCACATTTGTGTACAGCTCTACCAAAAGGGTGTTTCTTATGTTTATTCTACATAAGTGACTGTAGAGTATTTTTCTTTTGCACAATGTTGTAGACTTACTAACAGCCTACAACAGTACAAATGTGAAACATACATATTCAGTGTCTTGTGCTCACTTACTTCCCTAACTACAGGAATGTCTAACTTTACTGTAGATTTTACTGTAAATAGCTGAACAAAAAGTGTATAGTGCTGTCTTGAGCATTTTCAGGTCGTGTCACCGAGTTCTGACCTTCTTTTTGTGTTGGAAAACACTGAGAGAATCCTGTAAACTGTCATAATAAAAACATGACAAAGCCATTTGACTTTCTTGTTCATGAAGATGGTGTCAAGACTTCTCATTTTGATGACACTGGCAGTTTCATTGACATGAATACTTGCTTTTGAGGAATGGATTATCGATTCTGAGCAAGTGACCTGCTTCTGCAGGTTATCCACTAGGTTTTGCAGTTTGCACCAATTGTTTTGAGAAATACACTAACTGCTGTGCAAATGTGATGTGAGAAAAGCACCAAAGCGACTGAGAAAAACTGTAATTGCGTTTCAGTTTCTCTAAAGAATATTCAAATATTTTTAGATTTTATATGAAAATTTCGAGTTTTAGTTTACTCTTCATTTAGTTCCATTATTGATTTTAGTTTTCAGTACTATGTGTTAATACCACACTGGAAGTGACAATATCCCGGGTGTAGAACAAAGTAGTTCTACATCCCTGTAAATGCATGCTGGTAAATATATGCTTTGTAAATCCTTACACATTAGAGTATCTACACCAGGCTTAATGTGGCATTCATTAGTTCAACCAATACGGATTACTTTCAACTAAAGGTCATTTTGTTTCTTTGAGACCATAAATTGGATTTTGTTTATCTCTAAATCTGAGGCTAAAGTGGCCTTTTGGGGCGTGGGATCTTGGTAAGTCAGATGTAAACCTGGATTCACCATACATCATCTATGCACAGCACAACTAAATGGTTTCTCTACTAGAATGACATGATTTTACATTCTTTGGAAAGTGATGAACTGCAGTATTTAAACAAAAGGTCTTAAACAATAACTCTAAAGTGCGAGAAAGAGAAAGTAAAACCATTACAGGATAAATAAAAGCCCATGTGTTGCGGGACAGCTTAGTGGTGGTGGGAAAAACAAGCTTTTCTGGGAGGTGATGATTCAGATTTATTTTCCCCAAGTGCCATGACAGATGGACAGTGTCAAACGAAAGAGAATGTGAGGAAGAATACTTGGAAAAAAAGGTTAAGGCAGAATCATACGCTAATGCAGAAATCTTGGTGATCCAGGATCCTGACACTGAGCAACAAATAGTGAGAAATAAAAGATAAGAGACAGAATTTTAAATACAAGCCGAGGTCAGAAAGCTAAAAAGTCTGTCCTAGGAGCAGAGGCAAAGGCAGGCACATGTGCAGAGATGGGAAAGTGGGGACGCACATGTCGAGAGTAGTATCAGAAATCTCACTTGTAGGGTTTCGGGGCTTGCAAACAAAACAGAAGCAAACAATAGGCACTTGTGAGAAAATAGAGATATAAAAGAATTGTAACTGCTCATGGGTCGGTTCCTCGCACTGCTTTAGAGTGGTTTGACTGGTTTTATAGCACAGGAGACTCAACGGAATCAGTACGGGAATGAGTTGCATTTGTCAGTATTCTGGGGAGTAAGAACAGCAAATGGGCATAGTTATGGCGCAGGTGGTTGATTAGAGCTGAACCTTAATGTAGCCCCTCCTCCCCCAGACACCCAAGATCTGTGTCCTAGAGGATGGCCATGAGCCAGAGTGTCAGTCTGGTCGCAGATGGTGAAAGTCCAAGAACAAGACAGGATCCAGTATGTTGGTGGCTGGCACCCAATGTTCTTCCAGGCCATCGCTCCCCTAGTCTATGAGATACTACAGCTGACCATTCCAGTGTCTGAAGTCCAGGAGGGTGTGGAGTGTGTACGCTGGGGTACCGTCAATGTCCAGAGGAGGTGGAATAATCGTGGGGGTGATCAGAGGGTGAAATAGAATATAATGAAAAGATTTGAGCGGAGAGACTTGAAAAATCAGGGAAATACGATAATGATTGGCCAACTGACATGGTATGTGACTGGGTAAATAAGGTTTCTAAATGGGCCAGTGAGATGGGGGAATTGCTCCTTTGAAGAGTGACAGCTGTACCTGTTGTGTGGGATGGAGGATCGGTATGGGGCGTGATCAGTTGGTGTCTGGTGTGGGTTAGAGCCATGAGGGGAGCCCCAAGGTGCATGCAGACCCCTTGTAGAAGTTGGCAAGCCTTACCTTACTATGGGTGTCCTAAAACAACAGGATCATAAGGAGGGGGGGGGGAATTGTCAAAAATAACTCATTTGTCAGTGAGACAGGCTGAGCTGAAGGAGAATGGGATCAGTGCAGTGGCCAATAAGACTAACAACCATCAGTGACCTGTCCAAAGTGTGAATGTCCAGTGAAGGCTCCTCCCATTGTATAAATGGGTCCAGGTGGTGACAGTGAGGGTTCTGGCAGCCTCAGAGTCGATCAGGGCTGTGGACGCATTCGACTTATGAGCCAGGAACAGTGCTTACACTAAAACAGGCAAACAAAATCAGGACCAGGACCAAAACCAGGACCAGGTAAACAGTGCACTCAATTATGGCAATGGAACTCAATCAGTGCCCATGACTGATTCCATGACTCCTAAAATGAGAGGTTAGACTTCTAAGCAGAACTATAGGCAGCTTAATTCCCCTAACTATTTAAACGTTTCAAGAAACCAAACACTGGTAGTGTCAATATCAGGTCAGGTCAGGTCAGGTTGGGGAGCACACACTGGTGCAGTGTGTTGCCGCACCTTCTTCATAACTAAACATCTCCAGAATACAATACAATATAAATACATAATTTAAATATTCTGTTTTGTCTATGACCCACCAAGGTACCCCATTGTTGGAAGAGACCAGTAAAACCAAATATTTCATTAACAACTAAGACTTTAGACTAAAGGCTTACTATTAATTTTGACTATCTGGCAGGGAGCTGGGAGTGACCAAAACGTGGACTGTTTGGGGTCCCTGAGGACTGGACTGGGAAACTCTGCTCGAGAGTCAGGAACAGCTTCTTCCCCGACAGACTTTGCCTCCCACTGATGACACAACAGCTCCCCCCCATCCCAACATGAACATTGCACTCAGACCACACTTCACTCTCACGTTACAGCCCACAATCTATCAGCACTTTATATTTATTTAAAATATTTATATCTTTATTATTTATTCTATCATTTTCACTTATTTGGCATATTTTATATTTTTGTACTGTGCACCAGGATCCAAGGAAACACATTTTGTTCCTTTATGTTTCACAGAGTGTTATGGATAAATGACAATAAACCTTTGACTCTAAAACTATGAAAATTACTTCTGCTCGTGATAGTCTCTGATAAAACATTTGATGCAATTAAACCAGCCAAATGCTCCATTCCACCACACTTGCCCTAAACCCACTAAAAGTCTGTGGAAACCTTCGTCATAACTTCCCCCAACTGGCTCTTTAAATAACCATAACGAACATTTAAAGTAATGAGGGTTATCTGAGTTTCAATCACAGCGTTCCCTGTTGGCCTAAACCTGGTGATCATGCCCAACCTCAAACGATCACTGTCTGTAACTCGAGCCTTTATTATCACCCCTGTCAACACACAGGCATCATTGCACCTCTTCTGAATCAGTATAGCCTTCCAGCCATATACTGACTCTTAATCACAAATGTCAGGGATTGGGCAGTGTCTTATGTATGAATGGGTTAGCTCACGCGCAGCTCTTTGAGCATGAGGGTGCAGCTCATCTCAGAATGATAGACGCATTCATATTTTCATACCTTAACTTATTACAGTCAAACCTCGGATTGCGAGTAACTTGGTTTGCGAGTGTTTTGCAAGATGAATATTATGTATACGCTTTGTCTGCCGAGCGTTGATCACAACTGAGCCAATGGCTCTTCTCTCTCTCTCGCTCCGGGATTGTGGGTAATCGTCTCCCATGCTCGGTCTCACTCGTATAGTCAAAATTTAGTAGAAAAGCGCCACCCGAATAAGGGCGCAGCAGTGCGAGTGATGAATCTGTTTCACGACAATGCAATGTCCACATTTCCACGAAATCGAAAAGGAGGCAAAAGCGGCTGTCATTGGATAGGTTCCTTGTTAAAGTCGCACAAAAAGAAAAAGATTCCAGTGAGCCAACAGACAGCAGTGATTCCGTTAGTTATAGTGAAAGTCATGCTACAAAATAACCACCATCCGCAATTCTTTTCAAAGGTAAAGTGCAGGTTAATTTCTTTTGCGTATTTTTACTTTATATTTTGTATTAATCATTTTGTATGAATATTTTTGGGTTTTGGAACGAATCATCAATCATTTCCATTATTTCTAATGGGAAAATTCGTTTCTGGAATGAATTATGCTCGCAATCCGAGGTTTTACTGTATAATAATGTTCACCACAGACCCTGTAATACCTTATATGTGTATGGATTAGATTTATACCTTATCTAAATGCACTAATAAAATTATGGATATCATACCATACTTATATCATACCTGCAAAACTGATAAGAGCCAAAGGGAGGCAGAAGGGACAGGGAAGTAACAGGGAAGGGAATGGTTGAACACTCATTTTGCCACGACTTTGGGATTAGAGGCATCCCAGCCATGGGAACCCAGCTGACTCGCATCGCTTTTATGTAGAAGGACTATTTACAAGGTCAGCTCGTTGGATGCTGGGAGATCCACTGGGAAGCATCTGTAATATCTTTAGAATGCATGGGTTTATATTGGCTATGTTTCTTTCTGTTTATAGGTGGGGATGACATATATTATTTTTAAGGGGTTCTCCATTGACTTTTGTTAAAGGGACGGCATCCCTTTTTGTATTGTTTTTGAAAATATGAAATATGAAAGTATGAAAATACTTTACATGAATTAATTCCTGTTGTCTTGTGCCTTTCTCCTACCCTGTGGCACTCCTCAGCCTTGTAGCTTACCACACTCTGCTTGCACATACTTTTGGACAGGTAGTGTATCCTCTTTGGTGATGTTGATGGCATTCTATGCACTTTCAAGACTTGTAAAATTGTGGAACATGTCACGGTTTACACAAGGCACAGACCGAGGAAGCAGAGGCAGGACTCAGGGAATCGGGAAAACAAGGGGGTTAATTCCGGACGAACACAAGCAGGACCACGGAACAGGGAGTGAACACGTAATGACAAAATGACGTTAATGACCAGACTAGGGAAAACATACCTAATGCAGACTTAAATACATCAGACTAATTAACAACAAAGAGAAACAGCGGGTAACACGGGGGGTCCACACGAGGTATATGAGAAGGCGTGGAACACGGGAAGATCGGACGAGCAGGTCATGACAGAACAGGCTCCAAAACCGCTAGAATCAAAGGAAGAGGATAGGGGAACTTGACTGTCTTGTCAGTTAGGGCTTGGTGCAGTCCAGCATATTCCCTATAAAGAAAAACCTGGCTGTGACTATGTGTCTCTTCAGAGTACTTATCCATAGCTTTGGACAGAAGGACAAGAGAATAACAAGAAAAAGATATGTGGAAGGAAATTGCACATTCTAAGAAAAAAGGCTACTCTTCCCTCCCTGATATTACCAGGTCCTGTAGCAATAGCCAGAGATGTCCAGATACCAAAAGGCGTTTTGGAAAAGGGATAACAAGCAATATCTCATGATTCAGGACACCAACATGTAGTTATACATAATCTGTTTGGCGAATGACGTGGCTGCTTACTAAGGATTGGCCATCCAAAGTTTGTACATAAAGTGGATAGTTGGACTGATGATGGACCCTAAGACAGTCAGCCAGTTTTACGTCTATTCAACTTCTTGCAACCCCTGAATCCACCAGTGCTGTGAAACACATTGATGCAGAAACGTGAGACAACCAAAAATGTACTACAGGCTGTTTATGGGAGTCAATTAGGAGGAGGATAAATAGGGAACATGACATCAAGAAGCCCTTACATCCATCAGGATTGCCATCATGCATCTCAGTGTGACAGTTACAATGCGTGGCTGTGCAATGCTTGGTCTCGGACAGTGGAGGACCAGCAAATATTTCACATACAGAGACAATTGACCAGCTCCACAACTTGAAGTAAATCTACCATGGCTAAATATTCTGTAATGAATCAATCCAACTATCCAAATGCAGAGCAGATTCTTTAAAAGGAAAGCAAAGTTCATCGATAAGAAAACACCTTCTATCGCTACTCCAAAGGAAAGGCTAGGGTCAGATCAGGTACAACTGATTCTGACTTAAAAATTGCCAGGAGTAAGTCAGAACAGAATACAATAAGGTATAACTATGGTTCAGCAGAGCAAGCACAAAATTCGAAAAGGACTGAGAACACTGAGATCCTTTTATATACTTCCTAATTAATAAAAGAACGATGGTATTTGCTTGATTCTGTAGTGAGATAGAACATGGCCTGGTTGGCAGTAACCATGGGGAGCTCTAACTTGCTGCAGCTTAAGGTTTGTTCTTCCTTTTTACACATTTACCTTTTCAGTTTATAAACTGTAGCAGCCTTGAGTCGGACAAGCATTTAGAAGATAAATGGATCATGATAAGCTGTCAAATGCTGTCTGTAGTTTTTAATCCCTTAAATATGAAATTTGGTGAATAACTGTACAAGAGTTGTTTTATTTTACTTGTTTGTTACATGACCATGTGAATTCATTGTAGTCTTGTATCCATCCATTTGCAGTTTCATGGCATGATTATAATTTTCTGAAGTAAATTCAGGGTAGCATGACAGGGGGTAGTGCTGAGAGTATAAAATAAAGGGTTTCCCAATGTTTTGTGTGCTGTGCATTGGACACAGTAAGTGGGCACAAGATTTTCAGATATAATGAAATCAAGTCATGTAACTTTATTATAGTTCATTTAGGGTGACAATACAGAGGGCAACTTTTCTGACCAATGATGCTCAGGCATTTTCCCATTGATACTGGGAAACAAATTTCTATTTGAAAAACTTAAATCGGCAGTGGGAAATTTTTCGCGATCATCTACATCCAGATGAGTTTGATTCGAAGTTAACACGTGAAACATATTTGTACGGTAACAGCATTAAATGAGACAGCTCAATATTTAGCTATGAAAGGAACCAGCAGAGGGCGATATTATACTTTAAAAAGCATCTTCCGGTGCAATTCAAATACCAGCTGCCTTTTGGCAGGGGAAAGCATAAGTTATTGCATGACAAACTTAAAGAGATTTATACCACGTATCTCACACATTCATACCATATTTTAAAACAATTGCAAAACTGTTGATTATTTGTGTTCAGCATGTTTGCTGTTGGTGCCAAACATTGCCAGACTGATATGGTGAGAATTAAAATTTTGTTTAGATACACAATTAGGTGCAATAATACCAAAGTAACTGTGACAGCACTGCAATAACAAATGAATCTGATCATGAACTGCATGAGATATTCAAAAGTTGTCAAATTTTAAAAACAAACAGCACGCACGAAACTATGTGTCTGTTCAAACAAATGACAGAACCATGTATGGTGTAATTAACAAATGAATTGCATACTTGCATATTTCCCATATATACCCCTCCAAAGACTTCTTTCTATAAAAAATGATTTACAAGAAAATCTACACACATGTACAGTGGAAATGCTTCAGTATGCAAAGGGAATCTGGAGCATGACAGAATGACTTTGTTATCCAGGTATTTTGGTTTCTTTAGACCTCTCAGACTGGCATTTAGGTTTCTCTAAGTGTCTTGAGATGTTTATGAAAATGGTGCATTACCATTCCCAGTTCCATTGTAATAGAATGTGCTGCACTATATTCTTAAATCAAATTGTCCATACTCCATATTGCGGAACAATATTGGAACCCATCAACTACATACAAAAATATTTGATCCAAGGGTATTTTATAAGTGCATTCAGCTTGAGATATTTTTGGAATTGTAACTTTATTTGATTTAATATTTATATTTCAGAAAATTTTCTGCCAAACGTTACTGCAGCAGAAGGCTGTTGGCCGATAAATCCTTGTTCACTAATCCACTAGAGGGAACTCACATCCATATCAATTATAATTTCTCATTTTATATATAAAATTATGCAATCTAATTAACATTTTTTGTAATATTCTATACAAACCTATCTACATCCCAGTTTAAATAACCTTAAAATAATTTACAGTAGGTTTTACACGGAAAAATTTTAATGGCATAGTTTTTAAAATCAATTAAGTATAAACAATTATATCTATATCCTTGAGGGTATATGAAATATTAATTCTGAACATTTATTCAATTGTGAAAATTAAGCAATATATGAGAAGATTTTTGTCCAGGTGTAATTGATTTACTTTATGCATTTTACTCATATTCTTGTAGAACGCATTCTCAATCCCATTTGGCTTTGATTAATACCCCATCACTAGTTACCAAAGGGCCTAGCGGAGAGGCCTCCAGTTTATTGTTGCGAACTGCAATCGCATCTCCATTAATCAAATGGGGGGGGAGCCTGTCGAGTTAGTATTCATCAGTGTTGCATTATGATATTTAGATGATTCAATACCGGGTGAATTCCACACTTAGAGAAGGAGCGAGAGGAAAGAAGAGAAATCAATGTACGCGGGGAAGGCTGTTCTCAGCAGTTAGGCTGGCCCTGCTAGGTTATAAAGTCTTTCTGTGGAAAGGGGTGGCAGTGGAATTAATGAGCTGGCTTTTTTTAATGTTAGGCTTCAGGGCCTCCATTCACCTTATAAAAGTCAAAGAGCTAGTTGAGAGGTAGGGAGGGACAATGGCACTGTTCTGCGCAATATATGATCGCAAAGGTTCAGTGGATGCCCCTCCCCCCTGCTAATGTCTACTTGAACGTCTCCCCACCCGGGAGACTGGATCAGTGCGGCAAATCAGACAACCGCAGACTCTGAAATCTGTGTTGACTCGACTTGACTTTCTTGTTACTCATACCTCGTTCTGGGGGGCTTGGGTGTTGAGTTTAAAACCTTTAATTTCAAAAGCAGGAGGGATTCCACTGCTGGTGTGCTACTAGACTCAGCTGACAACCAAACAAGGGAACTGCTGATTCAGAATTGCATTTTTTATTGAATATCAATGCAGGCAGTTGACAAGGCAATTGTATGATCTGTGGCTAGTGGTTGAATCATAGCAGTCGGCTGAGGAGCAGTCAGACATTGTTGACAATAGACATTGTTCTGAAATAGAATCCTACCAGATTTCCTGGCCTGATATAAGCATTTGAAAATGTGACTTTTTTTGACAGTTTTTAAAACACCGACAGTGAAAATTTATTTTATTTTTGTTGTTGTTCACGCTCACGATGCACACAAGTTGGCATGGCTTCTACATTACATTAGCAATATTACTCTGTGTGTCACTGATAAATACATAAATAGATTGACTTTTTGATGCTGAAATTGTCCAGTAAGCACTAGTGTTCAGCCTGTTGGTAAGACTGACTGTAAAGTATTAGTCTGCAGATGGACAGTCCATTAAAGCACATCTTATGAGAACAGTATGATTTTGGGTTAGTTCACATCCTCCAGAATTTTAGGTTCCTGGTTTTCTGCTTGCAGTGACTATCTGCCTCTGGTGGTTGAGCCTTGGGTAAATGACAGCTGTCAGGACTTAGCTGCAGATACTGTAAGGGTTACTGGCAGATTAACTGTGACCAGACCAAAATGCAGAATCTTCTGCATCCACCAGGAGTAGGTAACAACTGCCAGGCAGAAAATCAACTATGGTTGGCTAACAACAAACTGAGCTCACAAATAATGGATACAAATGGACTCTAGGGGGAGCAGTGCCTGGCAGTAGGCCAGTAGCCCAATCGGGTATATGTGTAGAAGGACGGCAGCTCAGCAACTTTTTCTTTGCTGAACACCTTCCTCATCGCTCCAAGCAAATAAATCACCTGAATTCTGTGATATGTGGGTACAGTGGGCTCTCAGTCAGGACAACCCTAAAACTGATTGGATAGTGTGTATATAATTGAGAGCCAGATCTGCTCCCAGTGGACCCTGAATTGTAGCACCAGGAGACGGATAACTGATATGAGTCACCGAGGTCTCCTGGGCCTTCTAAAGCCCTCATGTGCAAAGGAGTGTGACAATGTTCTGCAGGAATCCTTGTGCATTGCAGAGGCTGACAATCAATGAAATGTCCAGACGAACCAGAAATGATACAGGCAGCAAATGGGAAGTGCTTATACCTCCAGATGAGACACATGGGTAGGCGAACTCATGAGGAGGTCATCACAGGAAGAGTTCACTGAGATGTTCCACCCCCCTAACTGGGGTGCTTCCCAGCATTACAGAGCATGACTGACATAAATGGCCTTAGTCTCACAATATAGACTGGGGGGTTCTTTTCTACTGGTTGACTCTCTTAGTAACAGCCGTCCCCAACCTAATTGCATAGGTTCTGCTACAGGAATGTTTTTGGGCTGAGGAGAATGATGAACTCTCCTTATTAGCGCGGGATCTAATACTCTCCAGTTTTCTCTCTCATAAGCTCATCCAGCCTAATAGAGAGATTTATCAAACTATCCAGAGTGCCTGCTTCATCACGACATACATGTTCCTTTTTAGAGAGTTTCAGTCAACTAGAACTGGAATAGCATCATTAAGGAGGGCTGAATCCTACCACTCTCTGCATCAGGATCATGGAGCTCCACCATAACAAAACTGGGGCAGTGAGATGACTATACTGCAGGAAACAAAACAGCACTGGGTAACAAAGTGAGCTAAAATTTTCCTGGTTGTATAGTAACCGGTAGGTAACCATAACTGTCTGAACGAATGACCTTTTGCATTTATGAGATGGTCTTGGCAGGCTAACGCAGTATTATCCCAGTCACCATTGGCTGGCTGATGGAGATGGTAACAGTTTTTTTACTTAAAGAGAAAGTTAGCATGCGCTAGATTAATGTGGGATCATAATAGACAGTGAATCATAATAGACAGTGAGAGAATACACACACAGACACACTACAGATGCCCATTAGGTGCACTGGCCATAATAGCGTGGATGGTAAACTTCACAAGGTTCAGCACAGCCTGATGAAGATGATAGCCACTTTGGCTATTGTTTCTGAGCAGCATTACAATGATGTAAAAACAGAATAGGGAAAACAAAGAGGGATTACAAGTCAGTCTTTACAAGGTCCAGGCTTTCATATGCATTTTACTGATGTGAGACATCTCATATTAACCTGATATATGGCTGCTTACTCTGTGTGAGTAGAAGCAAAATGAATAGCATGTACCTTATACCTGAAGGTCATGGCCCATTTGTTTTAAACATGGTGTTTTCTGAACTTGGGATGTTTGGTGTATATTTGTAACACTGTGGATGTTTACCTTAAAAAATTTAATTTATGTCTTAGCTTTATTTTTGTCCTCTTATATTTGTTTACGTCATCATCTTATTGTCGCATTTTGACTTAAGAGCAATTTTAGGGTCCCGAGCTCCTCTTGGCAGCAAGTCAGTGTTTCCCAACCCAGTCCTCAGGGAACCCTGGACAGTCCACATTTTCGCTTCCTCTCAACTGCCAGCGCAGCTGTACCAGGTATTCGGTGTTCCTGATTGGCTGGGTGCTGGGAGGGAGCAAAAACGTGTACTGTCCAGGGTTCCCCAAAGGACTGGGTTGGGAAATACTAATCTAGAGGACAACATAGAGTGTCTGTGGGAAATATGTGAAAATAGGGAGAACGTGCAAAGCCTTTGGCAGCGTTTGAGCCGCCTCGGAATGGTGACAACGTTCAAGGGCTACTGTGTCACAATAAAAAGTGCTGTTAATGGGTAAACAATGTATAGATAAAGTATAGATCCACAAAGTATTACTTATCTACATGGCAGAAACCTGAAAATCAGACAAAAAGTATAATGACTGGAATTCTATCATGTCCAACTCATTTTGTCAGGGAGACCCTGAAGAGTGTGTGGAAGTTAAAGTATTAGATACTTTAACATAGAGTCGTATTTCAGTTCCGTCTATCTTCTAACCTCTTATACAATACAAAGTCGAAATATTTTTTATTGTCAGCTTCAGATGTATGATGTACATTGAGCTGAAATATCGTTCTCATTGGGACAGGATTCAAACCCCTTACCCCTGAGGTATGAGACAATAGTGCGGTCCAGTGAGTACAAGGAATTGCTGCAATATGGTTGCAAATTGTGTTTAAAAGGATATAGTCTTTTTTAATGTCTCTTTGAATAATAACAACAGTTTGATGTTTGCTCTTATGAAGTACTTGAAGAAAAGTCACATCTGCCAGCTGGCATTGATTATGCATGTCATTTAAAGCATATCCAGGGGGACTTCTAAGGAAAACTGTAGAGTTTTCAAATGTATTAAGACAGCTGTACTGGCTCACTGACTTGGGTTAGAAATAGCAGATTTCCCATATCGGTAGCATTCACATATTCGCTGGTGCATGAGTGATGCAGGCTGATACAAGTCTGCTGAGATGCCCATTGATAACATGCCCAGAAATGCCTATATGGGAAAAAGTGCTTATGGTTTATCTCCTCGGTGGGCAAAGATTTCGAATAGCTCCCTCAACCTCTCCCACAATGACGTAGAGTCAAGACAACAGGACAGTTACACACAATCAAATTTTATTACCCAGCTCTTGAGCATAGTACACAGCCCTAGATAAAATAAAACTCCACATTGTGCACACACTCTTCAGCTGGTGAGAATCAGTATTCAGTGAAGAGAGGAGTCAATCTCCAATCTACAGTGGATATTACTAATGACAGAACTGAGGCATTAACAAAGTTGGCTGACCAGTGAACACACCAGTCTAAGACCAGGGACTCTCAAGCAAATTCAAATCACAGAGCAAAACCAGAAATATAAACTGAGAAAAAGAACAGCAAGACAATTACCCAAGGGTGCAGGTCTGGGTCATTATGCATTTAAGTCACCTGGAGGTGGGCGTGGCTTTGAAAAATGGTCACACCTCTGATAGATGGCTGGTGAACTGGATGCTGGACTGGATGCCATGCAGAGCTTCTTCACCTGAGTTTGCATTTGTACAACTAAGCCATACTTTTTTCTCCATAGGCGGAGCTGTCTTTCTGTCTGTTTGTGTTAGTGTTACCACAAGCATGTGTCCATCGTTTTTGTGCTTTTTCTTCAGTGTGTGTATCTAATCACCGTCCTACCTGCTTGTGCCATGTGGGTAATCTTTGTATGAGGGCCTGTGGGCACCGTTGTCTCAGAAGTGGGGGTTGCCAGCATAATCAGTAGTGGCTCTGGTTTAACCCTCCACCCCACCCTCGTCACCCAGCTATGCCGCTTCATCCTAAATCTTTGGTTGGAAGGAGGTTATATCCGTAAACTTATTAAAGCAGGTGCAGCACATTGAAAATCCATTCAGTGTTGCTGCCACAGCATTTCTGTTTCATTGAATTAAGTGGGGTCAATCCAACAAATCAAGAGATTACACTGAGGGAGAAAGGAAAGAGCATGCTGTCGCTAATATAGAAAATACACACAAGGGGATCCCCATGCACAGATGGAAAAACACTTACTCTGTAATACTGTGTGTGCTCAATATGCAGAGGTCCAACAAAATGGGAGCAATGGCACCAGCTGAACGGACCACGTATGTTAGGTATCACCATGGCAAGAGTGTATTACTAGATGGTGCAGGATTTCAAGAGGGCCTTAAAAGACTGTCTCTTATTGAAAGTTCAAATGCAAAACTTGTTCGTGTCTCATTTCAAATGCAGACTCTTCTTGACACATAAAAGATGGCAGGTTGTCTTTTCATTTGTTATTTGAAATAGTCAATCTGTTTCAAGATCAAATGCGACCACATCCTGGCATACAAATGCATTTCATTGTTTTCAGAAATGTTATCTATTATCTAGCAATCCAAGGCCTGCTTTTGAGTTCTGGAATCTCTATTAAACCTGCTGGTGTTGATGTACTAGGATTCAGTTTCACACCCAGTGGGCAAACTGAGTCTGGGTGCCAGGAGGTAGCAAGATGTTTTGGCATCTGGTGTCATTACTGCTTGTATGCTATAGTGCTGACTGAGCCACTGAATACCGGGACTTTAGCAAAAGTCAATTCAATCCCCCATTCTGACTTCCTTTAATTATAACACACCAAACTTAACTGATCCCATAATGCAAATACATTGTCGTAGTTTTATATTAATTTGAGCTGCCATTACTGCTTGCAGTCAGTAATTCACTGTCACAAGTATTTTGTGGGGAGCATCTCTGTGTATCATTGCTTCTGTAGGTATATGATTATGTGAGATAGTGTTCTGTAATTATTAGTATATTTAGTGGAAATGGGTACTAAGACTGATCTGTGTGCAAAGCCATCCACTCATTTATTGTATGATTTAAGTCTTCTGCTGATTGCATGCGTCTCAGTGCAGTTCCTTGTTATTAATGAGGAAGTCGTGTAGAACATGTTTTTTTTTTCCACAGCTGCTAGTTTTTGTAGTCCTAGTACCACCACAACCTACTTTTTGTACCCTACTTCAGAAATGACTCATACAGATATGCAGGTAGCGGCTCCTGTATATATGCATTAAAATAAAAAGTTGCATCTGGATGTTTTCTACCATTAAAAAGAGCCCCTATTTTATCTGTTCCTCTAATGTAAATTTCTCAGTTGTGAGACTTCCAAATGAATCCATTTTTTTTATTGAACTAATGAAGTCATAAAGTGTCATTTCAGGTTCAGGCCACTAGCTTCTCGGGATCTTATAGTCACACATTTCTGATTATTATTCTTCACGTATTGACATTAATCTCCCAGCTGCTTATCCAGTACAGGGTTGTGGGAAGCTGGAGGGCAATGCCAAGAAGCACAGGGCATGAAGTAGGACACATTCTGGATCAGATTGTCCGTCACATGGCATACACACATATATTCATAGTCTATGTGAAATTCAGAGATTCCAATTAACCTGTGTGTCTTACTGTATGAAACTCCTGGAAATACAGGGAGAATGTGCTTTCTCCACACACACACACACACACACACGTGTGGTGACAGGATGTGAACTTACAAGCCTACAGGTGGACATCCATAATGCTACTCATTAAGCCAAATCAAATTATTCTGTGATCAAATGACAGCAAAACATTTTTTTCTCTCTTCTTCGATTATTCTCACATTTTTGTCACTCTCTGGATTCTCTCCAGCTTTGGTCAGTATGACTACCACTTCGTTATAGAAAATAAAGCAGCGTGAATAAATCGTAAAAGAGACGACCGGTAGCAAAAAGGAGGGGAAGATGGTCCGCTGAAGAAAACGGCCTCTCATATCTCAAGAAACACCTGGTGAATTGGGGTCTCTACACTGCACATTATGTCTATTTGCCTTGTGAAGGGCTAGCATCCCGTTCAGGGTGTCCCCTGCGTTTGCCCTGCTTGCAGAAATCGACTCCAGGCTTACTGTAAATCTGACATCCCATGAGGCATCCAGCTGTCTACTTTTAGAAGTGTACTTAGGTAGGAAAAAGCAGCAAATGCATAAAAAAAAACCTACAAATGAGTTATTGTTTGGAATTATTGCCAGCTGTTGATCAATTTCTATTTTCTCAGAAAATGTCTCAGAAGATGATGATAGTAAATTTATTTCTCTGCTTAGTGTAATAGATTAATCACTGGTCGTTGCTCTTCATATGCGGCCTTTTGTCCCAGGTGCAGCATAAAGGTAACGGTGTGAGGTAGAATGGGGGTGTGCTGGGGGACCTTCATGCCAGCTGAGCTGTGTCGCAGACACAACGGAAAGGAGGGGAAATAATGGGCAGTGATTCTCCACTTTAGCTTCATATCGATTTCACTTTTCTCTGCTCCTCCTGGGTACTGCCGGGGAAGGCGTGCCCCCACATGGAGGGGGGGGGGGGGGGGCTCTTCAGGGAGGAACCCAACATGTGTAAATGCTTCAGGCAGCATGTGGGGCCACAGCGACTCAGTGTTTACAAAAATGAGAATGTGTTTCCTTCTGGGGGAACTAATCCCTTTGACCTTTTGATATGCAATTACTGCACACAAGAGATGAATTTCCATCTTTATTTCCTAGAGGTCCATGAAAGGAGTTTATTTTCAGTATCAATTCAAGACTGAGAGCCTTAGCATAAGCTCAGCCTCGCCTCCTGCTTACAGCTGAAGCTTTTTAGAAGCAATTTAGTTTTCCATTTTTCACAACCGGCCCAGAAAATTCCCTTGAAAGAAAGGCACATGTTCTTCCTCCAGAGATTAACCCTCTGTAAGGTACAGCTGTTTGCAGTATCTGCTCCTCAGGGGCTAAAAGGCCCTCCTCATCATTGCCAACAATCACTGTAAACAATGGAGCTAATTTTGTCCGATCTGCACAGACGGTATGGACGTAAGCATTAACTTTATTTACAGCTTTAATCGTCATCCAGAATGACCCTTTCCCACTTTTTTTCTGAGGTTAAATAGGAGTAAAAAATATAACAGCTGCCAGCAGCTTCAAATGATTTTCTTTTTCTCCTGGCCATTTTCATGTCCAGGAACGGGCACTGAACATTAAATGCACTGACAAATTTCTGGGGTGGAGGAACATAGATCTTTGCCAATTTCAAAACAATTAATTGTCTTAATCTCATCATCATTAGGTTACAGACAATTGTCTCTAACTTTGTGTCCAGAGAATTATAAAGTACAGATATAAGCTGAGGCTCTCATGCACCCTCTGGGCCAGTGTAGAATTAGCCGTGGTCATAAACACCTGAAGTGACCTGAAAACAGTAGCATGGAGGAGATTTACTGCTTCTCTTCAATTATTAGGTTGTGGAGTCAGTGTCTAATTCAGTGTATTATAAAACTAGAAATTACAGATATGCTACAACAAAGCAGTCTTTATGTCTCAGTTATATTTGACTCGAGACATTTATATATTTCAGGCAGCCTCTTCGGGTAGCTATCATAGTGACTATCAGTATCTCCACAATCCTTTGTTTCCTCCCGGTTCCTCCAGATGATGCTTATTTGCTAAGTACTTTTTTGGTAACTTAAGTGTTCAGCTTGAGACACATGCTTGCTTTAAAATACTCACCAGTGTAGTTTCCCAGCACAAGCAAACACAACCTTTCTGAGTGCTTTTAGCAGGGAGATTTTTCACCTCCACCAACTTTTGTATCATACAGCATCATCCACCTCCATCACGGAAACATTGGCATTATTCTCTTGCTGCCATAAGCTGATGTGGGATGTGATGTGTCACTGGAACATGTAGATGGGGTCACGTATGGCATTTTTCATTCTATGTTTACTGTAGAACCCCCCCCCCCCCAAAAAAAAAAAACCAGAATATTTGTTCCTAATCCTACTAGTGTACGCCATTTCAGATTTATCAGCATTATTTGCTATTTGACATGTTCTCGACTCGTTTACTCCCATTTCTCTTCCCTTTTCCTTGTCATTGTCTGTTTTCTCCCATTGATTCACCCTTTCCTCACTCAGCGCTCTTAGCAGATCGGCCGACGCATGACCTTGTCAGGGTGTTTCCTGTAGGAGCGTGTGCCATCCCGCCTTGCCTCTGACTCACGCTATCTGAGCCCCGCTGTCAGTCCTGTCATTTCTCCACGAGAGGCGCGTGAAAAAGCCCACTCTGCTTTCATCACCGGCTTCGAGCGGCGTCCATGTGACAGTAAACAAGAATGCCATCAGTTCCGCGTCACACAATCTGAGGATACGTGCTGCCACCAAAAGACCAGTTTACATGATTGACAATTAAGTGTCAGTCACATTAAGGAAATGGCTGCACCTCTGTGATTTAACCTACTTAGTCAGACGTTTTTCGATTGCCGTTCCGAGTGGCCCTTCCATATAAGGGTATGGAGGCATAACATTAATAAAAATGCAGAGATACAGCTGATACCACACTTTCATTTGGAACCCGTTCCAGGACAAGATCCAGTCCTCCATTCCTTCCACACGTAGCACTATCAAAACAGAAAGCTAACAGCGTGACAGCGGGGGGGGGGGGGGGGCTTTGACTGTAGGTGGTCCCAAATCAGTGCTGTGTGGCAACGGGCAAGTCACATGTGAAGGTGGGTGGGTACAGGAGCATCCGGGAGGGAAACGACAGAATTTAGCGCTCTGTTGCACCCTCAGCTCTCCCCCGGGAGGGAGTAAAGGGAGCTTCGTTTGACCCAAGACGTAGAAGCAGGACAGCAGAGGACAAGAACATGTGGGGAGGGGGGTTGTAGTGCAAGGGGAGGAGTGTGTGAGTGCTGAATCTGCTTCCTGTACCACACTGTGGGGTTGACACTGAGCAGCTGAGCACGTGTGTGTTTGTAATGATGAGGATGTGTCATATTGACTCCCGCCGCAGACTTTAGCTCCCAATACACTTTGCGACATTCAAGTGCACCTCAAATTAAGCGTCGTGCTCCTGGGCGTGATGGTTGGAAACCGCATTTTCTCTTTTGTCTCTTACTGCAACACATCCAGTTCCAGTTCTCTCTTATTGCATAAATTTAACAATTTAATTGACACACCTATTAAGCCTGTTAATTTTTTTTCCAAAAGTTGGGGTATGGCATTTTTTTAAAAACTGATTAACACCATTGACAGGGTAAATTTTGGTCATTGCTTTTCATCCCATAAAAATCTGAAACAAAAGTGTAAGGTAGGGCTGGGGGGAACAGTTTCACTGGTGGTGGCGGTAAAATTTTGCCCTCCTGACATAAAATCCTTGCATTTCCCGACCATCTTCAGCAGCGGCCAACCAGGGCAGATCTTCGGGAATTCTCCCAATTAGCCACTTCGGCACTGGTGTATGGCATGAAACTGGTGTGAATTAAAACATTACGGCTGTTGGGGACACTAACTGGTGATTCATTTGTATTGTGTTCACCTGTGGGTAGAAACAGTACCTCTTGCCCTGCAACTTTACTGCGCCACCCTGTGTGATGCCCCTTATCTTAAACAAAAATGAGAAAAATATTGTGAGTGATGCGGATATCCCCCCCCGCCCCCAGGAACCCCCTGGAGGTTCTGGTGCACAGTCAGCTCAAGGACACTGCTTGGCTCTTGCTTGTTGTCTTGGAGATGCATAGAGTTTGTCTAATTCAGGGGCCTTTTGTTTTTTAACTGCAAAGGCATCAAGAGAATGAACTCTGAGGCGTTCGCTCACAGACGCAAGCTTGTTTGTGCTCTGCTGAGGGCTTGGGGGGGGGGGGGGTCAAACAGGGTTCACGGTTAGAGTTTAAGGTCAGCTTTTGTTGCCATTCATAAATTATGTTTCATGTAATATACCTATAAGTATCTCTACAGAGCTAATAATAAGAACACAACCAGAAAATGACAGAAGAATACATTTGACCTTGGAGTAAACATCTTTAAGGAAGCCGGGTGTGAGTGCACTGCATCTTACCTCAGGTGTCCGTCTCACTGACATCTGTGTGCCCATTTAGCTTTTGACCACATGCCCATCTTCCTGTCTGTCCACCCGCCTGTCTGGAGAAGACCGGGTCTGCAGAATTCGCACTGGCTAGATCCTTAACTGCAGGAATTTAGGTGTGCTTGGAGAGGGGATCTATGAATAGCTCTCCTCACCCTCATCTCTGGGACATGGGAACTCATTATCACAGTTCTCACTGGAGCACTGTGGACCTCTAAAATACAAGCGGGCCAACATACAGCCTACAGTCACACTGCCTGAGCTCACTCTCAGCTAGAGACAACAAATACTGCACTAATACGACACGGATCATACCAGAATTGACTTGTATTTGGAGTGAATGTGTGATGTCTCACTTTTATATTCTGTAAGATTTTTAAAATAAGCCGCATTCTCTATTTTTCTGTTATCTTTGTGCATTCACATTAAAGAAAGTACCAGTAGTATTTTAAATTTACCCTCCGATAATACGTTTCAGGAACAGATGGATGTGTATGTAATACTTGCAGAATGCCATTCATTTTCTTGCCTGTATTAAATACAAAGCAACTCCAAGTGCTGAAATAACTTGCGTTCATTCAACATTATATATTACTGGTTCAACATTTTAAAATACTGTATAGCGAATGCCCAGGAATACTACTACTACTACTACTACTACTACTACTACTACTACAACAACAACAACTACTACTACTACTACTACTACTACTACTAATAATAATAATAATAATAATAATAATAATAATAATAATAATAAAAACGGTTGAGAGGCCTATACGAAAGACCAAGACTTTAATCACCATCTCTGCATTTATTTTTGGTGTGAATTAGATGTAATTTCAAAGGTTTTAGCAGCACTATTCGGTTCAATGAATTAAACCCCCTTTACTATATGTGAGTGTATTTCGTTCCTTTAACAAAATTGTTTATCAGCTTCACCCATTTACGAGCCGTTTGCTCGAACAACTAAAATGCATAATTAGTCTTGCACAAGTCGGCAGACCTACAAGTAGCCTAAATAAAGAAAAAGCGTTGCAAACACAAAGATATTGCCTGTTCGCTACAATTACTTAAAATAAAAAGAAAAAACAGCGCTGCAGCAGGATGCGCGAGCGTTCTCCTCGCGGATAAGCCGCACGCGGCTAAACCCGCTTTGGACCTTGATTACCGTGAACCGCTCAAAGGGGAGAAGGTACCAGGGTACCGGTCGGTGAGTCTTCTGTCTTTTCAAGCTGCCTTCATCTTTCTGGGTTAATAATAAGGCTAATTTTTCCGACCAGCTAGCAGCTATACTATCAAATTGCTCACGGTAGATTAATTTTCACAACTTGGTGGAAACTGCACGAACCGTCCGGTTTATAATCTTTCGGTAGTTCCCATTCCGTCAAGTACATAATTACATTTAGCTACCACAGAGAATATGTATTTAATTATATACTGTAAAGCCTTTAAAGCCATTCTCCTCTGCACTCACACCGGTCTCCCCCCGCATTTGTCTGGTTGCCTGGTATAATCCATTTTGGTACTACAAAATTTTAGAAAAACAATACAAATGAGAATTGTGAACAAATAATATTAACAAAAAATAAACAATTAAATGTATACATATTAAGTTATAAACAGCCCCCCACAAGCTTACATTGGGTGGCCAGAGGAGACGTCAGGTATGTGGAGTAGGCTATTCCTAATGCTTAATTAATTGTTTCGAACTTAATTTATCGTTTAATTAGCACTGCGCAATGAAAATTTGTCTCAAAACAAACACACTTGCCAAACATGCTTTTCCATATTTGAAGGCTAAATGAGGTTAATTATTAATTAGTGAAACTTACAAATGCATGAACGAAAGTAATTAAAACTATCACTGAAGGAACTGTGAAGTGACTCGGCTGCACTTCTGTCAATTGTTATCTTTTGCCATTGCCATCTGAAAAAAATGATGGGAGGGCAAATTAACAGGAACTGAAAGAAACCCGTGTTGATGAGAGTTCATAAAGGAATTGTTCATTGGAAAACCAATCACATTTATTGACACCTGGCATATGGAAATGCATTCTGCATTGTTCAAACTTTCTTCCTATCAAACGAAGGATGATGGAAAAACTAAATACAGTTTAGTTGCATGTAGGCTTCAGACAAAGGAGAAATGGAAAGAGCTCATTGGGAGTAACACACTTCCAACCAAAATGTGCATATTTGCCAGTTTGCAAGAAATTTTTACAACTTAATTCCAGAATTTTATGGGCAAAGAAGGAAGGGTCGTGAAAATAATAATAATAATAATAATAATAATAATAATAATAATAATAATAATAATAATAATAATAATAATAACAATAATAACAATAAACTTCATATTGTGTGGTAATTTGTAAAAAATAATAATAATTTAAGGATGATTTAGTTATTCATCATATCTTTCATTGAAATGGGATGGGTATGGAGGATACAAATCATCTGCCACGAAAGAAAACACTCTTTTCTTTCATTGAGTTTTATGAGAAGATCCGCACGTTTCCAAGGACAGTGCGCATGCGTTCCCCAAGGGTAAACTTTTCAATCCATTCATAATAAATCAGGGAGAGAAAAACCCCTTTTAGCTAAGAAGTAGCTGACCGGTAAGCTACTGTAGAGCAAGCGAGTGCCATTGCCACTCTGGCAGCAGCTGAATTTAATGCCATGTTACACAGGGGGAGGGACGGGTGGGCAGAGGAGACAGGACAGAGAATTACTGACCCATGCACTGGAGGCCACATGTCACACATCGTTCAGTCCCTGGGAATGGCAGCAGGCCTTCCAGTTCCTTATATTTATTCGCAGACTGTCGGGGGACTCTTCCATCAAGAGAGATGTGTGTTTCCAAGTGTTTTTATTTCTCCTTAAAATGATGCCGTGCTCTTGTGGATGGGGGAAGATAAAGTGGTTAATGGGACAGCGATTTTTTTTTGTCATACTTCAGGACATCTAGTTGTGAAACCCACTATATGTTTTGAATGATGCTTCTCCAGAAACCCTTGGTAATCTTTACTTTAGTGGGGTTGCGGACATGTTAATAGCTGACTTGAGAAATAAGCAGAGTGCTGTATTAATCCAAGAAAATGTAGCACGATGGGAGAATATAGCTCATCTCCTTAATATGGTCAATCCTTCATCTGATTACTGGTAGTCTACCTTTTTTCCGCCATGCAAGACATTCTGCAGTGGTCTGTGGAAAAAAATGCTTTGGTTGGGCAAGCGAAGAAACTGGCCAGAGGACTCTCAGAAACACCGACCATATCACATCTACCCGAGTGTATGTTTGTGGTTGTATGTCTTTCAAAGAACGTTCCGAACCCCTTGAACATACCCCTTCAAAGTATGGGTGAATCGTCTTCCTAAGCCTTCCCCACCCCTCCCCGAATTTAAAGTGGAAAAATAATTGGTAGTTCAGTGACATGTGCTAGACAGCCACAAATGAAAGAAATGTGGGGACTGCTGTGATGTTTCAGTCATGGATTTCAGTTTTGCCAGGAGAATCAATGAATCACTCCTAGTTATTATGCAGAAGTTTACTCCGCCTTCGTTTGCTCGTGTGATTAAATGTAACGCTGCAGGTGATTTAGGCATTCTGATGCATAAGAGTCGATACGTTATACTTTCACTCTTTATAGTATGAGTTTCGTATATAGTACTCTGCTGGCTGTTTTATATTCATTTTATCTAATGCAGTTCATTTTTTTGACCATAAAGTGAAAAGTTGTCATTGCTGACGCACAACAGCTAAATGTGTCCTTTGCATTCAACCCATATGTGACATCGTGGCATAGCAGCAGACAGCTAATTCAGCGCGTGGGGAGCAGTGCCTTGCTCAAGGTATCTCAGTGGTACTTTTGCTGGTTGAGGATTTGAACCAGCAGTCTTTTGATTACAAGTGTACTTCCGTAACCATTAGGCCACCACTACTTAAAAGTCAGTGCTGCCTTCTTAATTATTATTTAATTATGTTTTTATATAGAGCACTGTATTGTACAGAATGAGAAGCTTTGCATTCTATTTTTTCCCTTCACTACTTATCCTAATAGTCTTTTCTCTTCTCCACAGTATCCTAATATTCAGTTTAAGTTGCCAGAGAAGTCATTTTGTATAATGAGATTTTGAAGTGTGAAAATAATTAGCTAATTGAACTTAACCTGTGAGTTAATATTCAAACATTCATAATTTTATCATCAGTAAACAGTTCTTTTAAAAGTAAGCAGTTTTTTTCCATTATAGCTGGAAGTACCAAATGTATAATCCATAGAGTCAGATTGACAGAACTGAGCCAACTTTACTTGAATGGTGGAATGGTCAGAATATCTGCCAAATCAATTTGACAGTTTCTTACAGAGTACAGTAGTAGCGATAGCACCATGGAGAAAACATTAGTACATACAGTATAGTACATACAGAGAGGAACACGTTTGAGGTCACTTTCAAAATAAATAAAAGTCAAATAAGTACATCAAAATACATCAAAAAACAGTTATTTAGTTTTCACCAAATATGATTGTATTGGAGATCAAATCATGCCAGTTTCTCTAAGGCCAATTACCTAGTAATTTGTGTCAGCCACATATTGGTGGAGGGGACTTCTGGTTTGCATCAGAGTAGCAAAACACATCTTTTAGCCAGGTAGATTAGCATATTGAAAAGACTTTCTGAATCCTCACTTGCCCCCCTTTGTGATACACCCCAGGTGTATCTCAGATAAAACTAGGATCTCTTCTCAAGTTACCCATGTCACCTGTTCTGTTCACCAAGCCACCTGGGCTTTCTTATGGAGTTGTTGCTTCCAAGCCATTGCACAGGTCTCCGTGGGTCTCTCCCAAAGTTTATCACCCAATATGTCCCTGCACCATGTCCCATGACCCTGTCAAGCACAAACTCAGGGTGACAGCGAGGGAAATGAAATTGTGTGTATCTCTGAGGGCTTCAGACATTGGGCTGCACAACAGAACCCTATACAGCTACCCTGATGGATAATCATGCTGGTTTTTATTCTCTATATACTGCAGTACAGTGTATAAAAAACTATATTCTATACTGAATAAATTGACTACTTAGCTGGATCACTGGAGCAGCTAAAAGGTACCCTGTAAAGTTGACTGGACTAGATTTTGTCTCCAGTCCTCCCATGTTTCATGTTTAATCTTATTAATTGTTTGATATGTGTGCTTGTTCAGAAAATAAAATTGCAAATATCTTGTTTCATCTGATTTGTTGGTTCGGGTTTATGTATCACTAAAGTGTGTGTACGTGTGAGTGTGTGTCTATGCGAGCATCCTGTGATAGACTGGCATCTTCTGCAAGGTGTGCTCCTGACGTTGCCTAGGACAGATAAATAAATACAAGTAACCTGAAGGGTGTGTGCGGAATGGTATTCATGTGGATCCAATAGATGAAAACCTCCTTTCTGAGTGCCATTGACTTTCACTTTGCTTGATACAGAATGTCAGTTTAGTGGAGTCAATTGAGTCTGCCGAACCCTTATTTATGACACTCTGGATGAACAGTTACTACTCTCTTCTCTGTTGAAGACGAAGTTCTTAAACGTGAGAGAAGTAAATCAATGCATTTTTTTTAAACCCTGTCTGGAGTCGGTTTCGGGGGGATGACAGGGTACTTATCACTGTAGCTCAGCCTACCTGCTACACAAGATTTATCAGTTTACATTTCACCGAAGGTATACTTAATTATATTAATGTTTTGGTGATACGTTCTGTTTTTTTTTTTTTATTTTAATAATCAGTTAAACTATACATGAAACAATTAAATGACTATAAAGGACTATGTCTAATGTCACTGTGTATCACAGCAGATGCGCAGATTTTTAATGTTTGTCTTTGGCAAAGGGAGGATCTTGAGGTACAGCTCTGCTGACACCACTGCATGGCCACGTTTACTGGCATTGGCGCTGCACTGCATTAGCATTTCTTTCCCTTAAAATGAATTAAACAAAAGCTAACTCTTAATTCCTGGACCTTTTCCAAACTTGATTGCAGTGTAATTTTGTAGAATGCCTAAGATACTAATGTGTAATATATTGCTAGCATTAATAAGTGATCATATGACACCTTTTTTTAGTGGGAAATGTTTTAGATAATAGCTTAATTATGTGGCCATTGCATTAGGAATGAGTCGTGAATGCTCCACTCGTGTCAGCCAGCTTTGTATTGTACCTCTTTATTCATATTTATTCAAAGGATATTACACGAACCATTGTAAATCAACTGCTTGATATATGCAGCGTAACCCAGTTTACGGCTGGCCTTTGAAGCTGGACTTGTGGGGCTCTGGTAAGCGTTGTGTGGACTGATCATTACGGTTTTCTATTCCAAAGTTTGAGATCAGATTTGCGTGTAGCTTTGAATATTTGGCGCTTGCGTTCCACCTTCTTTAATATCATTTTCCTGACTCCAGCACAGATTCAGGACTGAGATGAGACTGCTGCACAATGTTACTGTAGTTTTCAGTTTTCAGTGGTGGCTTCGTCATTATACAAGCACTGCTATTTTAGCATTTATAGTAAGACAGCAGTCAGTGTGGAAAATATTCATTATCTGGAAATTACATCGTTCTTAGATTGTATTTCTTATAATAACCAATACTGAGATGTTAGTCATTGCTTTATGTTGCTCTCCAATGTCATTCCTTCCGAAATAAATCGATGCACGGTAAAGGGCAATGTTGTTATACTATATTATGGAGGGTACCAGTGTTGTCTATATTCTCATTTCCTCTGTGAAATCTCATTGACTGTACAGTCAGTAGGGGTTTCTTATTTCTTCTGACGTCTTTATACAACAGCTTCCACCTGAATCAGTTTTATAGCTAAATCTGTGTTTTTTTTGTCCTTTCTTAAACCAGGGCTTGGGATCCCCTACCAGTAATATGTGATTTATAGGTAAGTAAGAACTAAGGAACTAGTATTAAATACCCCCCCCCCCCCCCCCCCCCCCCCCGCTCAAATAATTGAATAATGAATAATCCTGGAAAGAGTACCCCCCTCTTTCTGCCATGAAGAAACCAAGTTAGACCCTTTCTCAGTGAGAGTGCTGTAGTAAATAAATAAAAAAGTCTTCAGTTTTATAGTTCAGGCTTGGATCTGTCTCCCAGCTGGAGGCTGACAGTCTGATTTATTTGACTTTTCCTAATAAGGTCTGTGCATTGGCTGAATAGGTGTGCGTGTGTGCGCTGTGTGTCAGCTCTACAGATATTTTGTTTAAAGCAAAATGTATAATACAGTGCAATATAGTATACATTAATATTACAGCCAGACAGATTATAGGCTTATAATGATATGCACTATTTTGCTTATCATCTGTCTGAATCTGTTCCAGTCTTGGTGATTTTCAGTTCCAGCTAATACTCCACTAATATATTCTGTCCATTATGTGGGAAAGAGAAATTAATGCAAGCCACATTTATGCAGTCAACATGCCGTCCTGCTAGGAACATACACTGTCCAGTGCACACCCCCATCGTTCAGGGCTGAAAAGCACATATTTCTGTGAATGGTTAATGGAGTCTTTTTTTCAGTGTACAGTTGGTAAGGAACTTGCTAATAACTTGGTAGTATTTGAATATGCAAATATACAAATAATTATAAACTGTAAAGAGTCTTGGGGTTCTTCTTAATAGGGTGTCAAATGCCATACAAAAATACTTATTCACAAATTTACACAATATGTTTCATTTTATTAAGAACATTTACGCTTAATATCAAAGTCCTAACACATAATTATTTCTTTGCGTTAATGCAAGCAGAATTTTGTTATCCGAATGGGAGAATAGTATGAGCATAGATTGTAATGGAGACCTATTATATTCCTTCCTGGTTGTAAACAACGTGAGAGTTTAGGTTGCACTGATTCCCAGAATTTATAGCTACAATCAAAATATTCACTTAGGTCCTCACGAGGAAACTGATGTTACCTGGTTTATTTTATTTTTAAAAACTGCCAGCTGTAGGCATACATAGGAGAAAAATATCTTAATGTGCAATATTTGTCTTTATGTTTTTGAATTGTTTTATCTTAATATCTTAAGATCTTTCATGTTATAAAGTGTACTTTCAATGCTTGTCAGAGTTCTCTTTTTTGAGCCGCTTGCCAAATAGATTTAAAGAATTTAGATAGATCACATGGGAATAAATCATGTTTCCATCCATCTGTTGTTGCATTCACGAGATTATAGGTGTGTCAATTAAAAAAAGTCACTAAGCATCCTTTCTTAGAGTACGATACCCTCTCTTTTCTTATTGCCATCTGGTCATAGACCTTTTGAAATTCAACTTGTACTTGCTTGCAAGCAGTTGGAAATTGATCATTTGTACATCGCAAGTTTAAATTAAACAAATTAGAATATGGGTCATTATCATGAGCTTGAGAATTTTTTGGAAAAAAAGTGTTATAGTGAAATAAAGTGTTGTTTTTTTATGCATAGCAATTGACATTAACTTTTTAGGTATATTAAAAGTAATAAGTAGCCAAAAGTCAGTAACACAAATATACATGAAATGTTTTAAGTCTTTTAATTTTATTCCATGTAACCAAACATGATAACAAGCAATCAATTTGTATAACAAGATTTTTGCTAATTTTTCTCATCTAAGTGACTCTTAACCTGGATTTGATTAAATACATTTCTTAACATTTCTTTGTTAAAGAAATAAATGGTAATGCAACAAAACTGATCCTAGTTGACAGTTTAGGCAATGAAGTTGTATAATTTGAGTGTGTCTTCAATTTTAAAAGGTGGAGAAAAATATGTTACGATGAGTTTGTCGCAATGACCCATGTACTCCCCTTTGTGTTAATTCAACATGAATTTGGGGATTCGACATATTAATCAATCATGATTAATGACAGAAAACTATGAGACTAGTACATTTTTTTAATTGGTTCTCAGACCTAAGTAATATATGGATCAGCAAATGCACATGCTGCATTGGGTGGGAGGGCATCAGCACATACCTGCCTAGGTGTGTAAGTGGGTGTAAGAGAATATTGTGAGGCACCCCAGGCTGCCAGCAGAATATCAGTTATCCTGCTAGGGGAGAGTCATGGATTTACAGCCCCCTCCCCCCCCCCCCAGTTTCCTCTCTCCCATCGCTTCACTTCCCCGACCCAGACCATGCTTTGAAGCAAAGGCTACTTCAGCAGTTTATGAACTTCAGGATGAGGTTTATTGATCAGACTTCTGCATTAGTTATCACAGTTAAAGGATGGCTGCTTCACTTATGCTAGAATTGTCATTCCCACCACCCCCACCCACCACCCATCAGGACAAAATCAATTACTGGTAATAAAAAATAATAAGACCTTACCATAACAACAATAATAATGATAATAGCATTAATAGACCAAATACTCACCTTGATCATAAAACTGCTCATGCAGCCTATAAATACCTTATTATAGCAATAAAATGATTTTAAGTTAGAATCCTTGACGTAAACTTTAAGCTGGTGCAAGAAGCAAAAGATTGATGGACACCTTCCTGTGGTGAAGAGTCTCTTCCTGGGTAATTTAAGTGGACAGGTCCAAGGCTGCTCTGCCTGTTCTTAGAACAGTGAGGCGGTGCTGTTTGTGGATGTGTTTTCAGCCAGAACTGGGGAGATCAATGCACAGCTACAGCTGGTTGAAGGGGACCAAATCCATTCAACAGTTGATTTGGTTCCATTTTACCAGCTTTAGCAAAGCATTTTTGGTGCCTCGGCCAGACTTGGGCTTACTGTCCATGTCCAAGCTGGTTAGGGAAGAGAGAAGGGAGAAAGAGAAAGGGAGAGGGTACAGGAGATTAGTCAGTATGAATCTTTAATTCAAAGTCTTATGGCAGCCATGCAAAAATGATGCTAACATAATGAGTTCAGGCTGAATTTCTGGGTCACGTTCAAGGTCAGTTTTGTAGGCTTTACCTTCCTTAATCGTCTGATGTCAGAGGCATCGTGTCACAGATTGTTTTCACATTTTTGTAAAATAGCGAGTGTTGGAATGTGAACGCTGAATATGAAATTGTACAAAAGAATACACTGTCAATAAAACAAGAGAAACTCCAAGGATCACACATTTGCTTCTGGATGGTAAACATTTTTAAAAAGAAATTCAACACAAGACAAACATCAGAACACAGTTACAAAGCATTTTTTTAAGAAATTGAGTGTAAGTGGATTATCCATCCATCCATTTTCCAAACCGCTTATCCTATTGGGTCGCGGGGGGTCCGGAGCCTATCCCGGAAGCAATGGGCACGAGGCTGGGAACAACCCAGGACAGGGGGCCAGCCCATCGCAGGGCACACTCACACACCACCCACTCCCACATGCACTCCTACGGGCAATTTAGCAAGTCCAATTAGCCTCAGCATGTTTTTGGACTGTGGGGGGAAACCGGAGTACCCGGAGGAAACCCCACGATGACATGGGGAGAACATGCAAACTCCACACACATGTGACCCAGGCGGAGATTCGAACCCGGGCCCCAGAGGTGTGAGGCAACAGTGCTAACCACTGCACCACCATGCCGCCCCCTAAGTGGATTATAATGCAACAAAAAAATTTTATAGGAGGAATTAATTTTGCTATCTTCAAATTAACTGCCCAGTGCAGAACTTGCACAAATTGGCCACTGAGAGCCCCGGAACATTTTTCTTTTATGCTGGTGTCCTTCGTGCAGTATAGAGGAAGAGGGAAAGGCCACCAGGTGCGATCTCTAACAGCTGATAGGACACTGTTTATTAATGATGGTTGCAGACAAACTTCTGAAAACAAAGAATTTATCACGGACTTGTCAATACTGCTAATGAACCAGGAAGCTCTGACACTGCAGGAATTAACTCCGGTTGACCTATATCTCTCTTTTTCCCTCTCTCATTATCTCAGTTCATGCTCTCGTTTTCTCTCATTCTTACTTCTGCAAATGTTTTTTCTTTTGCTTCAATCTACTGCATTAAATAAGCTTATGCTCAATTACATTTTATCTTTATAAATATTTTATCTTTCACTATTAATAATCAGTTTTGCCGGAAGAACCTTTGGTACTCTGTGGAACTATAGTTATTTTGATGGCATTTATTAAATCCTTGCCACCCCCCTCCCCCCCACCCCCCCGCCGCCTCTGCCACTCTTTCTTCTTTGCCCTTGTCTAAACTGCAGAAATCCATTGCTGTTGTGTTTGCTGTGAACCAGTCTTTTTGATGCACAGGCAAGCACAAAAGACATTTTAATACATCCCAGAGAACCCAGTCAGCTCCGGGGAGAGGGATGGGGATGCCCCAGCTGCACTAAGACATCACATGCGGTTATGGCAAACCAGCCGCAATCAGCGAAACGTGGGCCACGCCATGGTCGTGTTTACCGCGTCCATCATAATTGGCAAGAGCTTCTCACAATGACCCCGTGCTCCACAATGGAGAAATAACAAGAAATAATGTCTGGTTTGTTAGTGTGTGATGTTGTGCTGACACATCAGAATGGCACCGCGGTTTTCTATGGTATGGCGTTGCAAGTGAATTTGGAATAGGCGGGCACTTTTCACCCTAGAGTGGGAAGTGTGGAGCATCCCCATATCCTTCACCACACTTATTTATCAGACAATAGCCGACCAGTGTGCACTTAGTAAAGCAAAACATAAACAGACAAATGCAGAAGGTTTCGTGAGCAGAAAAGGAGGAACTCCCCAGTTCCCTACAGGCTGGCTAATAAACTTGTCATCAGAGTACAAAGCAAATTGATGAGAGTCTACTTCCATATGCGTTGCGATCAGAGGTGGAACGGAAATGCTATATAAAGGGCAAAAAAAAAATCTGCCCTGGATTCTATTTATTTATTTATTTAATTAATTTTTGTGGCTGTACTGCAGAAACGTCATGAATGGATTTTTGTCCTTACAGAAAACATCAGGGGGAAAGCTTATGATAGCTGTTATGAAACTAGGCGGTACCCACAGAGTCTACGACGTTTTTAAAGACAAAAGTGATTTATACCCAGTCACAATTAATAGCAACATTTTTCCCGATTTTGTTCTCTGGGGCTCCGTTCTTGGAGCCTGAATATCCCAAAGTCCATTTATATTTTTTATTGCCGGCCCGTCCTTAGATTTAAGCATCACGGCTGTCATGATAAAAGCCACAGATGACTTCTGAATTTTCAAGTTTGCATTTTTGCTAAACATGCCCTGTGCACAGACACCGGAAGCCAATGGAACATTGTGTATTTTTTTTCCTTATCATGCTGGCATATATGTGACAGTAGGTTGAATAAAGACTTTAAGGGCTGATTGATTTCGCTGCCTGACATGGCCTTTTATCCAAAGTTACTAACAAGGTTGACAGTGCTGTACTGGCCTTTTCCCATTCGCTCTCCAGTGGTCCCTGTTAGTAGAAGGTTTGCTAAGTGTTAGTGCAAAACTATGCTGTAGTGGGAATCGTTTAAGAGTCGGGGGGAATTTGGCAGCACTTCTAAGGGAAGGAGGGGCTGGGGGTAGGTGTCTCCTCTGTCAACCTGAATGGGAGGAGGGGGTTATGTGCTGCATCTATTCTGGGACATTGGCCAGGACAGATCCCACATTCTGGGCCTTATTGTGGAATGATGGATGGATGGGCACTGGGGACAGCTGGACACCTCACCAGGTCCCAGGAGTGGTGTGCACAGGTGTTGTTTTCAAGGGCCCTGACAGCTGGGAACGGGGCCACAGTGAATAGTCCCGAGTTGGGCTGCCACCTTGACTCCTGTCCCGTGGCAGACCCAGATGTCTTTTTTATTATTTTATTTTTTGTCGTGACCTTTTTCCTGTTCAGCTGTCTGGTGAACACTCTCCATCTCTCACTCCCCCACTCGCTCCTTATTGGGACAAGGCAGCACACAGGACTGTGAAGGCTGGACACCGCCCCCCGTGCACCCCCACTGACACAAACCCTGGTATGAACATGATGATAACCTTTTGTGTGTTTTTTGAGATCAAAACATACCAGCCTGTCAGCATGTAAAAATACACGTGGCGCTTTCCTCGCCATGTTCTTCCTTAAATAATTTAGCATATTTTCTTTTACTGATTTTCCGATGTGTATTTTTATTCTGTCTGGAGAAAGAAAGTTCATTCGCAAGAAATGAATATATTTTAAAATACACAGCCTTTCATTTGAATTTTTACATAATCTGTGTATTAATGAATAGTTTTCATGAGCTGTGCCTGTCACTGCAGTCACTGCTGCAGTACATGGACACATTTCTGAAAATGCAAGCTGTGCATTTCCTGCCTTCCTATTGTTGCCATATATTTTTTTTTTGGGAGGATAATCTGTAATTTAAACGTCAAGAACACAGGAGGCAGTCTGATAGCAAGATCCTTTGTAAATTCACGTTAATTAGGGAGTTAATCACATCAGATTACCCCCTGTAAAGAAAAACATTGACATTCGATCAGGCCATAAACTTTAACAACGTCTACAGGTGACATTGAGCGGCTTTGTAAAGTAATTTATTTATTCCCGGTATCTAAAAATTGGAAGGCGTTTCATGAGAGGCAAGCGCAGCTGATGGAGAAAGCGAAAGAGTAGCTGTGATTGGCAGAGAGGGTCCGTGGTGAAGGGGCCCTCGGTCATTAAAACCGGGGGCTTGCAGTGTGGATAGAGCCCACCTAAGGCCCCTTGGTGTCAGGGGATAGAGGAGTACTGCTGCAGTGCAGTGCCAGCTCCTCTCTCCTGCATGCGGACGTGAGCTGCACCCTGGCCCTGACTCAGCACTACCTTTCCTTCTGATTGGTTGATCTGGGGGGGAGAGGTAGGCCACCGTACCGTTAGCTTATACTCCGTCTTTGGATGTTGGGAAAGTCCCTTCAAACGCACGTACACCTATGAACATGCAGATAAATCTGGAAAAACTGCCCCTTTCACACATTTTAAATGTCACCCACTCAAACCCAGTGCTCCCTTTGTCTGCACGCGGTTTTAAACCATCGCTCAAATTAAATGATGCTGTTTCTCTAATTTATTTTTGTATTACTTAAAAAAATAATAATAATAATTGTGACAGTGGGTAAGAAAATCAGTTGATGCCAAATGTATTTTATTTTTGTTAGTGTGGAGTGTAAGTCAGGAGCAGGAATCGGCTCTGTTTCCTGTGCATGTCGTGTTGCTGCTGCAGCTGAAAAGCCTCCTATGGGTCAATGCAATCTTGCTTAATAGCAGTTTAGTCTTCGATGCAACATTTTTCTTGTTGGACCCGACAGTTTCAAATGAGATTGCAGAACCCACCCCCCCTGCCTCCCCTCCCCCCGTAATGCTTTTACAGGGGCCGACCTCTGCCTTTCAGATCCTTGAGCAGTAAAATACTTTGCAGCTGCAGACGCAAGGGTGCTGCTAAGCAGGGATATGAACCCCTAACCTCTATGTCAGCTTGGATCCCGACCCCATCACTGTCGCCGCTGCCACTCTGAAGTGGAGTGAATTAAAAAAACGTGAAAAAAAAAATACAGAAATAGGTGGAAAATGGCAGAGAACAAAAATGATGGAAAAGGAAAAAATAAGCAAAAATAAGAATAAAAAAGTAGATGAAGTATAAAATAAATTAATTAAATATGATCATCTGGCTATATCCAGATTTCTGCAGTTTTTTTGTATGTAATGAGGGCTGATGGGAGACTTTTCTTCCAGGCCACTGCAGTTGGACCTTGTATCCTGTTGCTTTACTGTCCCTCGTTCCTTGAAGAGCCCCGACTTTGCTTTTTCTTACGACTGCCCGGCACTGTCTTACAGTGCGGATAACCGGTAACCCCTGCTACCCGCCTTTCACTAACGAAGTATAGGCGCTTAAGCATTTTCAACAGTACATTCAGTACCTCAGCCACTAATAACGTGCCTTTAGACATGCTTTGCTCTGTGAAGTTGAGGGGATGCATGCCGCCGACGTCTGGTTTTACACTGGAGTTTCACTGTAATTTGCACTGTTCATACTTCCCATTCTATTTTATTTTTTACAGTTACATTATGACTATTGCCATATGCAATTAATGGCATTTAAAATAAAAATATAGTTATTAACATACAATATTATGTTTTAGGGCGGCGCAGTGGTTAGCGCTTCTGCCTCACAGCAGGAAGGTCCTGGGTTCAGTCCTGGGTCCTTTCTGTGTGGAGTTTGCACGCTCACCCCGTGTTCACGTGGGTTTTTCACAGGGGCTCCGGTTTCCTCCTGCGGCCCAAAAGCATGCAGAGCAGGTTGATTGGTGAGTTTAAATTGGCCCTGTAGTTGTGTGAGTGTGTGCGCCCTGTGGTGTGTTGGTGCTCGCCCAGGGTTGGTTCCCGCCTGAGCCTATTGTTCCCGGGATAGGCTCCGGTCCCCCCCCGAGCCCAGTTGGGATTCAGCGGCTCCAGGAAATGGATGGAATATTATGTTTTTTTTTTTAATATTTTCTACATTACTATCAATTTCATATATTTTTATGCAATACAATATTTGTTAGGTAACTGAAACTCCTTTAATTCTTATATAAGCAAGAATGCATTGTCATATATTACCGTATATAAGTGTCTACTTTTCAGATTTTTTGTCAGTTTGATGTTTTGAAATTGTAAAATTGTATTTTAAATATACAACATATGGTAATGATTTGATTTCCATTGCTTCCTGATAATCATTTTTCTAAATTTAAATCAAATAGGTTTTTGGAGCAAACTTTAAGGAAACATGCCCGCAGAATATAGCTTCCCAGTTAAGAAATGGTTTGAAGGGATATAAGTGTTTTTTATAATGTTTAATATTTCTGGATGATGCCCCACACAAAACAGCAGAAGTGTGTGTTAAGGTCACCCATCTGTCCTGTGAACACCAGCTCACTAAACCAGTGTTTCCCAGTCTGGTCCTCAGGGACCCACAGATAGTCCAAGTTTTTGCTCCCTACCGGGAGCTGGAAGGGAGCAAAAAAAGTGCACTGTCTGGCAGGGAGCTCAGAGGGAGTAAAACATGGACCAGCTGTGGGTCCCCGAGGACCGGATTGGGAAACACAGCTTTAGACTCATCTTGGTTTACCAATGACTAAAGGCTTGGTCAGAATGATCAAAGAGCTTAGTAAAAACCAGCTGAGAGAGCAGTTTATTGGACAGAGGAAGATACTGTGTCTGCCGGATTCAGAGAGATCTTGTCCCAGCTAAGACTGGTCTCATATTGTCAGCTTTGTAGCGTTTCTGATTGTCAGAAGAAATTTCACAGGATTTGTGACAAGTATAAAAATAATTTTCAGGCCGAAAACAAGTTCCACATAAAAAACAAACTACAGTGAAAACACTCTTATGTAGGTACCTGGATTTGAGGGAATCGAGCAGAGAGCCGTCACTGTGAGGTGCAGCGCCAAAGCGGGACCTCCTACTGGCTCATGCGCTGCTTTTGACAGAGTTCAGTACAGGTGCATAAACAGGTGCTAACAGTTTGCGCGACGCGCCGAAGACCCGAGTCGTCTCTGTCACCTTCAAGCCCCCTTCAGAAGCCTCAGAAGTGCCTGAGAGCTCCTGCCACACCTAAACGCTGTGGTTGTACACTTCCTTGTCAATTAAAGGCCGTCGCTCTGGCTGTCATATTTCTCTTGCACCGAGGCAGCAGCCCTTATTAATATTTACAGCGCGAGTAATTACAATAGTAATTCAGCTGTAAAAACAGACTCCAAATGTACAGCAGCTATTAAAACACTCCATAGCTAGGCTAGACCAAAGTATATTATATACGTTTGAGTAATTAATTTTCGATACATAGCTGTATTTCTCCTCTCGCTCTCTCTTTGTTTTCCTCTCGCGCGCTCCACTCTTAACCCAAGCCCTGCCGTGGCTCTGGAATGCTAACAAGCAGAGCGCGGACTCTGCATTCCCGAAGCATCGTACACTTGAAGGGATGCAGCCGATCAGGGATGCAGGCCGCAACACCACGTCCCCCGCTCACCTGCGTAGCCCCTCTGACAGCCGCCTGCGCAGACACTCATACTTGCTGCTCTCAATTAGGCTCTTCTAACATGGGGGCACGGCAGTAGCTTACGCATAGGCCGGGGCACGTTGGCGTGGATGTCTGAAACAGTGACCCGAAACAGCAGGTCGCATGCAAATGGCCGGGCATGTTGTACAGAAGTTTTTTTTCGCTTTTGCTTACCCGTAGAAATATCGCGCCATCGACAAATAATTATCTCTGTTTGCAGGGAAATTTAAGTGATTGTAAAAATTATATTTTCTTGTTTCGTAAGACCTGTAATCAAAATAATTTGCCAAGCAAGAGCATTTAACAAATGCGTTCAATCATGCTGCAATTACCGGGAGCCCTCTTACCATATGTCGGGCCAAAGATTTTTTCAACAACCCTTCTGTAAAATTTGTAGATTTTATAACACAGCCTTTAATATGTATATAACTAAATTTGTAATTAAAGATAATCAGGTGTGTATACAGGTATGCGTCTATTTATTTGTGTAACTACAATAATCCTGTACATGCAGAAGTGTCAAAGTGCAGCTGAGAAATTTCTCCCTAACGTTGACAAGAGAAAGCCTGTCATCCGACTGCCCTTGTTCTTTTAATTACATCTTGCTGGTTTACAGCTCCACTGAATTTTAATTACCCAACTTGTTAATTTTCAGAAGCATATCAGCTTCATATTGTGAAGTAATTTGAGGGTTCTCGAGTGAATAGAATTGTATGTAATAGTTTGAGGTGCATCTGTTGGTCGTCCCCTAAGTAACCTCCTTGCAGGACTGCACGGACACGCACATGCTAATCTGAGAAGGCAAAGGATGGATGGTGCACTTTTCCCCGCATTATACTGATGCAGTCTTGCTGCAATGCACTGACACTTCTGTAAGTGTAGTTGTTACCTTTTGTTTTCTCTAGCTGCTGCTATTAATATATGCCTGCATGAAGCTTTCTGGGTCTTCCAGGATCCCGTCCTGCTCAAAGTGAAAATAATTTCTAATTTGCGGATATGTATTTCATTATATACTCCCACATTCTTTGGCAGTTTCACGCTGTGCAGCTATCCCTAAACTGCTGGGTTTTAAATGTAACTGAACGTCTCCTTAACTGATAGAAACAAATTATGGATTTATTTATTTTTTTCATCCATAACATGTCCAAGGGGAAATATGGAAGGGTGTTAGCAAGTCGTTGTGTTAAGTCATTAAACTGGAATTGCGGGAATGTTTTCCAATACAGTTGATTTTTGACTGTTGTTACAAAAGTTCTTGTGCTTTTGTTAGTACAACAAAAAAGCAGCCATACCTGGTATAAAGCCCCATATACATGTAGCTGCTGTTTATTATTAAATAATAACGATGTTGATCGAGTGTGGCATGCTGGGAGATGGCTGTGTGTGTAGGCAGCATGTTTGACTGACATGTTTGTCAGACCATTTTACCAGGGTAACATCTCTGGCTGCCATTGGCACTGACTCAGCTAAGGGCCTCCCCAATTACAGTCAAAGTAGTTTTTCTTACAGAGCCGGTGTCCTCAGATAATCGCACACTTTTGTATCTATTTCTTATCACATTTTGCCTGTTTTGGCGCCTGGTGACTGTCACAGTCCCCATGTATCTTTCTGGAACTTTCCGGACATCGTTGCGTAATGCAGCGAATATGAACAGCCGCAGCAGTAATGGGGGGTGTGGAAAGAGCAGCCTGATGCACTCGTCATATTTATCAGGTGCACTGACCCCCGTTAAATGATGTTCTGGAAATAAAATCCCATTCGTTCGCCAGAGGTGCATCTGCCCAGATACATGGAAAGGCAGAAGCATGGACACCAAAAGCTCAAGTGAAGTGGCAGATCAGACGATCCCAAAAACAGGGCCCTGCTCCAGCCTGATGTGCCTGTGTCAGTGGGAGATGTGTGGTTCCTCAGTCCATACAGTGTTCGTATGCTGGAAGACAGGCAGCCAGGGGAATCGGAGGCCATGAAGGTCGCACCGATGGGCCGGCACAGGTCATTCTGGCAGAAGCTGCTCCCATGACTGCTCTACACGCCATTATTATGGCCGTAACGAGGGTTTTCATGCTCCCCCGTGCCCATCAACACCCCCGTCATCTATCACACAAGATCCCTACCACAGCAGTCTTGTTTGCCAGCTAACTCCACCCCCCCCACCCCCCCCCGTTTTTGCTGACTGCCACGTACCGGCACAGAACCGCTGCTTGTAAAACCTTCATCTTTACTGTAAAATTTACTGCCGCAATAGTTCCAGTGATAATAGTACAACATTCGTGGTGAAAAGGAAAACAGTAATAAGGACACAATTGTTTGCACACTGGCTAAAAAGGGCTAATGACGTGCTCTCGGGGCGTCAACACAAGATTGATCACATAGCGTCTAGGCCGCCAGTAGGCCGAAAGCTCCAGCCAGTGCCTGTGTTTCATCCTGTAATCGCACATGGTAAAGTGCGACATACCATGCCACACCCAGTTAAGCAGTGGTGTGGGCCATTGGAACCCGGCTCTCCCCCCCCCCCCCGCGCACTCCCTCACCCCTAGTATCCCCCCCCCACCCCGGCCGCACTGCAGAGCCTCATGTGGGGAACTCCGTGACTAAAGGCGGGCTGTGTGTGAATGGTGCCGACGGTGTCCCAGGCCCCGGTCCGGTGGCTTTGCCTGTCTCAGCACCGTGCCGCAGTCAGCATTGTTGCATATTTAATGTCCTGATGAGCGCTTCCACCTGCTGACACAGGCAAAGTGACAGAACAATACACCCACCCCAGCCCACCCCCCCCCACAACATCATCAATCCAGCCCTTTACACTGCCTCCCCCCTAACATGCACATCTCCTGTTCCTCTCTCCCTGGCTCGTCTGGCGCTCATCGGACCCTTTCCCTCTCCCTCTTTCTGTACCTTTCAGGCTGTCTCTCCCTGTTGTGTCCCTGCAACCCCTGTCTGTCTCCCTCTTTTTAGATCTCTCTCTCCTCCTTCTTCCTCTCTCCCAGTTTTTCTCCCCACCCTTCGGTGGGGAATGTGGCTTTATTAGCAGGCCTTCCCGTGCGTTCCGGTTCCAAGTAATCACAGATAAGATCCTCCTACCACTGCTCCTCCTTGCTGTCCTCTCCTGACTGACTTGAAGGCGCCATCGCTGTCCTATTCAATGTGTGTTTAACCAAAAGTTTCTATTGAATATTTTAGCGGTACTTTCCCACTTTAGGTACAAGCACCAGTGCTGACTTTGCTCTTATCTGTAGGGGCTACATTCAGATGCTTAACTACCCATTTAATTCCCCAATGTTTAATTTTTGTAGTCTGGATCTTTGGTTTATTAGTGATCACATGTCCAGCGGGTGGTTCAGGTTGTACAGATGAGTTAGCATGAGCCCAAGAATGCTCAGATTTGTTTATGCGGCCTGCCAGCTCCACTCAGTCAGCCACGAGGAGGTGACTCTACACAAACAGGAAAATAAACATGATTCAGTTGTGAAGCAGGAGCTGTCTGGGATCTGTAGCCCCTCATCCCTCGTCACTTGGGAGCATCTCGCACGGCATGTATGCCCTGTCTCCCCACCATGCAGTCCCCTTTGTCCGTCTGTGCGCCCTGGTCTGATTTTGACAGAATGCGCTGGATCTCCCCCCACCTGGGATACATACTTCTTTACATTCCATAGTTGCCCTTGTTCATATGGGTATATAAAGAAGTATGTCTCCCAAGCAAGAGCTGTCACTGCACTTTGCCTGTGCCTCCAATTCAGGGCCCCAGCCCCTGGCCCCCCCACAGCCTGTGTCCCCATACCCATTAGCGGGTGACGGGAAGATCCTCACCCCCGGGCCTGCTCCAAAACCCATTGATTAATCTATATTTAGATAAACAGCCGTTACGCGCAAGTTTCTGCGTCATTGTTGCAGATACGTGTTAATTTCGTTAAACAATTCCATACATCAGAAATACTCACGGAAACCGAAACGTTAACGATCCGTAAAATCTTGTTATAACGTTATGTTCCTTAAAACAGCACTCAATGTCAGACAGCTTTGCGAAGGTTTTGAGGTCTTTTCACACCTCACAAAGTTTTGCGATGGTACCCTATCGTTAAAATATTTTTAAAATGCCATAATAATAATTATTATTCCTATTATAATAAAATTAATTGATTTTTATGAATAAACCGAAATGCGCAATTATTTAAGAATTCCATTACATTTACCTTGTACATCTGAGTTGTTTAAGAATATTCCCTTTGAGTTATCTTCTCACAGGTTTTTGCGGTTATGTTAGTCCTCAGATTCAGCAGATTAATTTGCCAGGCCCCTGCCTCTGTGCTCTGTCTGAGGGAGGACGTCTTTCACACAAGTTACACCAAACAACCCGCCGTTCACCTTGAGTGTTGAGCTAAAGGTGTAACAGCAACAGAGGAGGACAGAAAAGATTCACGCTCACCCAGCTGATCACAATCCACGTCGCTTGTGCATTCTTCTGAGTGACCAACACCATGGAGAAATAAAGCTTTGCAGAGTGAAAACACCTCATTGTTCTTTCCTTTTCCTTTAATCACTCAGGTTGACTGCAGTCGCTCTCGATGGGTCCCATTCTCTCTCTTTCTCTCTCTCTCTCTCTCTCTCACACACACATACACTCTCTCTCGCTCTCTCTCTTTCAGCCCTCTCACTTGCTCAATCTCTCTCTCTCTCTAAAAAAAAAAAAAACTTTTAGTCCAAAGTAGAGCTGCTCCAGTTCTCCTGGCCCCCAGCATGGAAATGGAAGCCTCTCTCTTTTCCTGTTCCTCCACCCTCCTGTCTCCCACTGTCGCCTGTCTCTCTGCATTTTCAGATGCCTCTCTCTCTTCCCTAACACCCCTCCTCCTCCTAATGCTCTTTTATCAGGTAGCCAGAGATGAGCTGAATGGACGTTGAATGGACGGCTGTCAGCGAAGGATACATGGAACAGACAGGACTGGCTGATTTATTCTGCATTTTTCGGGTGAAGCTTCTCCATGAGGTACATGATATCCAGTTGTCTCGCAACATCAGTGTGAAGGAACTCCAATCATCTAAGGTTCACCACCCCCACCTTTTACTAGGCCCAAAGCCTTCCCCCCCACCTCCCAACTTTCTCTCCCAATAGGTCAATACCAATTTATAGGCAAATGTGCAATGGCTGACTCATGTTTCTAATTAATTTAACTGAACTGTCTCGTGTCAGGCCTTTAATGAACGGTGCGAGGGGTTTAGGTAAGCGAGTCGAATGGCTGGCGTCCCACAAAGATCACTGCAGCAGCACGTTGCTGGCTATTTCCAATGGGCGTTCAGGCTTTAGTTCTGCTGCGGTTTTGGGGATCTTTCTAGTGCAAATGAGGAGCAAGGGAACCTCAGGCTCCTCTGTGACAAAGAGGCCTCCATACAGAGCACCCCGAGAAGCAGCTGAGCCAACACAGGTGCAGTGATGATCCCGCAGATTGTTATGTGACCTGCTTGGCCTTGATGGCCCATGGACCACAAACGACGCCGAATTCATGGGAATCATACTTGCTTTTGGCCTGGGTGAGCAGGAAACTGGCCTGATGTTTTTACCCTGAGGTGAAAGTCAAATACGGAGCTCGACTTCACCCCATGGCCCGAATGCACATAGGAGGCAGGGGGTGGCCATCAAGGCTAACGCGGTTTTTCAAATGAGGTGGAAATGCGACACGGATGCGACAACCAGCCCATTACTAGAGAGGAGGAGCAGAGAAGAGAAGGAGGTAGAGAGAGAGAGTTAGAGGTAGAGAGATGGGTGAGCAAGGTGTTCTTGCGTTGTGTAATATGTACGGGTGCGTTAATATCAGTTACGAGATAACCACAGGAGACATAAAAAAGAAAAAAAACAAAACAATTTCAGCACCGGTCTTTCCTGTTAGTGAAACTCTCAGATGCGTCTGTCCCTTGGTACAACGGCCCGGCACTGTGTATATCAGCATGTGTAGCAAGTAATTAAACTAAAAGTCTCCCTCATAAATCAGAGCGGTTTCATTCCGTCTCCTCCATGACACTGTCAATGTGAAGCAGGTTTGTGTAAATCACAGCCCAACTGAAAATAACCACAGACAAACCCTGTCTTTGCCCACGTTCCCCCATTACCACAAATTAGGAATGTCCCCCCGCTCCGGCTTGCCTGTCAGACCATTGCTCGGGTTCCTTAGGTATCTCCTCAGAAACACGGGAGACCGTGCCGGTGAGCGAAGGGCCACTAGATGCCACCTTATCCTGGCTGCTGGTGGCTCTGGCTGCTGGTGGCCCTTTACATTCCTTTAGCCTCGCCGCCTTCTGCTATAATTCTGAAACTAATAAGTTTGAAATTTGAAGAGAGGTGTGTTCAGTAGAGAATTGCCATCTCTTCCCTAACACTCTAACCGTAATTCTGCATGCACTGATCCACCTTTACCGCTGGTCTTAGGCTTGATAGCTAAAGAACTGTGTGTAATTAATAATGCTGGCAATTTCTGCATGAGGGTGGTTTGGCATATGTTATATATTTTCAAGGCAAATGCCCATTTATGCAAATGGGGAAGTTTTTGTTTGAATTTGAAAATCACTAAGAAATTGGCAGAGGCCAGACAGATCTCTCAATAGAGGGGACCAGCTAGCCAATCTCTCTACTCCTCCTACCATCTACTCCTCTCAAACCCACCCTTTGCAAACTCCCTTGATCCTATGCTGTCAGCCACTGTAAAGGTTCTGCAATATGCACAACGGCTTCCCGCACCTATAGATGGACTGCACACCTGTTCTGCCTGTCCCCTGCACTGGGCCTGCCCACAGAAAATCAGGCCTCCCCCAGATCCCATGTCCATTTACAGCTCCCCACTCCTGGATCACGTTACAATCATCTCCTGTCGTTTAGCCTATGACACCTGCCAAAGCTCGCTAAAAGCAACCTGAACACACCCACAGATAAATAATCAAGTCCCATAAGTCAAAATATGAAACCATTCAAATTAATAATGTAATTCACCTACTCCTTCAAATAAAGGTAACATTACATTTTAAGTAAGTTCAGCATCACACGTTTTGCACTAAAACACACACAGAAGTTGTGCACTGGATGCTCGTGGAGGCATCATTTTGAGCAGGTCGGTTCAGGTGCGCGTAGAACCGTGTTAACTTAGCGTCGCAGCGGAATGGAAACTCCAGCTAAGAAACGGGGACAACCAATTTGCTGTTTCTAGCTCATTATTTTTCCTGTGCCCATTAAATCGCTTTTATTTTTTTTTTCCGTCAGTCCATAGCATGTCGGAGGCTTTTGGTCACCTCGCAGGGCGATCGCGTGTCAAAGGTCTAACATTTCATTGTAGGTCATTCCACTGGGAACTGCTCGCAGTGCAGATTTTTTATTTTATGCACTGCGTGGTTTAAAAAAAGGAGAAAAGAGCTATTTAACAACTTAACGTTCCCGACCGTTTTGCCCAATACAGTTTTCAAAAATGTTTAACCTTTTTCGACCAAAAACAAGTCAGGAAGAGGCTGACAGAGTAAAAACTGGAAAAACCTTGTTTTGTGTTTTGATACACGACCTGACATCTAGTAATTGCCAAAGGAGCATCTATCTTACAAGCTGCGTGGAGCACGCCACGTCCGTAACGTGCTGCTATGGCACAATGCAGCTGACATCTGTAACCCCTGTAAGCTGGAGCAACTTTGACACACGCAGGACTCCAGCTGATGGATGGCATGCGCCTTACTGTCGCCATGGAGAAGTGACGGAAGCAGAGGTGAAGCGGGAGCACTGCCCCGGGGGTGCGATGCATGTACTGTGTACACACTTGTGCATGCCTGTACGCACGCACACACACACACACACACATACACACACAGAGTCCAATACATGCTGACACACACACACACACACACACATGCACACACGTACCGGTGTGACGGGGATCCAGCTGCAGCAGGCCGTGTGCGGCGCAGTTTGCAGAGAGTCCTTTTGCCGGGAGCTGAATCAGCTTTTGAGAGTTCGGGATGCAGGGAGGAGGGTCAGCAAGCAGAGGAACGGAGCAGCGTGCCTGCTCTCCCCGCAGCCTGTGGCCAGCCCCCACGGGCACACTCCTACGCGCAGAGCAACCAGCAAGGAGGAACAAGGAGGGAAAAAGAAAAGGCTGAGGAGGAAGTGGGAAAAGGCCTGTCCAAAAAGAAGGACACTTTAACCCATAAAAAAAAAAAGAGAGAGCAAAATCTGAGGCTGCTGATTTTTCCCCTAAATTAAAATGCGTCAAATTACTGATGCGGTCGCATCCTCCCAACCTGTCCAATCAAAATGCCACTAATAAAACCAAATAAAATGGATGGGAGAGTGTGAGGCTGGAAGGTGTGGAGAGCTGAAGGACAAAGCTGAGAGAGGGAGCGGGAGAGGGAGAGGAAGAGATAGAGAGAGGGAGAGAGAGAAAGAGAGAGAGGGAGAGAGAGAAGCTGGTGTCTCTGGGGCTTCGGGGTGAGAGAACAACCGAGAGAGGCAGCGCAGAGAGGAGGTTTGTTGGGATTCGGCCCCCAAGCCCTCTGCCTCCCTTTCCCCTCTCCCACACCCCCTCCACGCTCTGCGATCCAGAGGTCATGGCCCAAAACGAGGAAAAATCAGAACCAGAGCAGAGCCTGTGCAAGTGCGGACCAGTAACAGATGCTGAGAAAAAGATAAAAATCGTTCGCAAAAAAGATGCCTGGCGTCACCTGAGTTTGAGATGTTTTGTAAAAAAAAAAAAAAAAAACAGGCAAAAAATACACCACGTATGTTTCGTATATAGCTGTGACTTATTTAGATTTTAGGTTTAAATATGGAAACAAAAAACAAACAAACAGAAAAAGAGAACAGGCCCAAAGGCAAACAGGACAGAACTGTAATCAGAATAAGCCCCACGTTCTTTGGGCTTATATACTGAGGGAGGCATTAAAGACGAGCACACTTACAGCTCAGCCTGCTGCCCCTCCTCGCACACCGTGCACACATTCGCCTGCGCCTCCTGCCCCCTGGCCATATTTAGTGAAACGTGGCAAAAAATAGCAGGTGTAGATTACCAAGTGGAGGGTCGGCTGGAGTGCCCGGGGTGGGCAAAGGGTGTTCCAAACCGCTCTCTCTCTCGATCAGCTGTATGGACTCTCCTGCACCGCGTCCTGGGGTCTGGCCGCCCTTCCCCCGGCCCTATCAGCACCCTTCACTGACATCAATAGCCTTCTAGTAAGCCCCTCCCCCACACGCAAGCATACATCACACACCACTGCTGTCTTTCAGCTGACATGGCCCCCAAGTATTTTTAGTCAACCCAAATAAAGAGGTGTCTGTATTTCCAACTGTCCCATCCTGCCCCCACCCCCCATCCCAGGCCTCTTGGGCTTCCTGGGCCATGCACCATATCATGGAAGCGGAGGATATTGGGTGACACTCACTGGGCCTAAGCTATGTATGGTCAGGAGTGGAAGGGGAATGGGCTGAGAAGGACCGGTAAGTGAGACAGGACCAGGTGGCTCCTGTGCTGGCCCCGTCTGTCTGCTTCCTTCCCCGCTCGCATCTCTTCCAGCCTGTTTCCTACTGCTCCGGGTCTTGCCTGTGTAGTTTTTGTGTGCGTGTGCATTAGGATTATAATATATTGTGGGGACCAAATATCCCCCACAATGTAAGAAAAACTTGTTTTTTTTTTCTCTGTGGGGACCATTTTTCAGGTCCCCATAAAGATCAGTGAATGGAGTCAGAAAATTAAAAATCCCAAAAGTCTCATATTTTGTTTAGTTACTTGTGGTTAAGGTTAGGGCTGGGTAGAGGGTCAAGGTCGTCATGTTGGGGTTTGAGTTCCCCTATAGAAATGAATAGAGTCCCCACAAAGATATAATTAACAAGTTGTACGTGTGTGTGTGTCTCACCCATGACCGACAAGGAAGTTTCTGCAGTGATAAAATGTCTTCAGATGCAAAGAATGAGAACGAACGGGGTGAACAGCAACTGAGGGGAGATGGAAAAGAAAAGATATTGATTTCCACCATAAAGAGGCAATCTCCTCTGCTTAAGAGCTCCTGGAAAAAAAAACACAGTATTCAGCATGAGATTGTCATTGTTTTAAACATCTTTTATGTGTCTACCTTTGCATCCTTTAATATTGCATGCTTCTGAATGGCACGCTCACAGGCCAGTTACCCCCCAAACTCCAAACCCACTGCCCAGTTCTCCAGCACCAGAATCATTCAGTCCTGCCCCCACAGCACCGTTGCCGTGTCACATGCTGTTCTAGACTAATAAATGTTTTCCATTCCTTTTCTCTGGTGTTTGTTGCTCTTACGACTGTTGTCTGTGCATGACTCCAAAGTGTAATTAAAATCTTATTTTAAAACCTCTGGCTAGGTGCCTTTCTTTCAGCGTGCCGGGTGGAGGCTACGGGACTCCCGTCCATGTTATCGGGGAGGCTGAGCTGTCGACCGTCTTCTTTGTGTCTTCCATTGAAAAGTGTCCAGACATCAGATCCCTGCATCTGTGTGTGAAAGAGCAGAGGGAGTCGTACTGATAATGTTCTATACCGCTGTGTGTTTATTTTCGACTCATCTTTTTGTGTGAGAAAGGTCTCGTTTTGGATCAGATGTTCACTTGCTCTCTTTGCAAGCTTGGTCTCAGGTTAGAAGCTTGAAGTTAGTGTGTGTGTATGTATGTGTATATATATATATATATATATATATATATATATATATATATATATATATATATATATATATATATACTTGTATGTAAAAGAGACAAAGAGAGATTGGCTTGTGTTGATAGGTTCAAAGGCTTGTGTCGGAGAGTTTCCATTGGCATATTGGATGGGAACATTATATTTCTGTGCTTATGTATGTACATGTGTGCATTTCAGGCAAATTTTGCAGGTCACTATGAGCATATTAAGTTTAGACTGAATTTTAATGTGTAGACATGGTATGTAGACAATATGTAGACATGGTAGGTAACACTGTGTATGTGTCTGTTAATTAAACACAGAAGCATATGAAGGTTGCCGATAGGCTGCATGGTCATCATTGCTTTCGTATTGTTCATATCGTCCTCAAACTGAAACCCAAGAATAATAAAGGCCTCGGAAAAATAGTTTCATCACCTGGCCTGTGTCATATTGTGCAACTAATAGCTTTGCCATATGCAACCTGCCTAAAATAGCTGGTGTTCACCGTTACAAACTGCACACATGGAGCTTCTGATATCACTGCAGCTTCCATGAGTATCATTACCAGGACCAACATCTGAAATGCTAATTTTACTAACAAATCAAACCAAACATTACGGACCATGTTACATTTTTATCTCCTAATACTACCCTAAAATATCTGAATTAACAGACTAAATTTCTCAATATTGCAGAAATAAGTGTAGCTGCTTACAGTGAGGCTGACCGAACAATCACGGGATGTCAGATATTTATGACAATATATATGTCTGTGTGTGTGTGTTTGTGTGTATATATATATATTTACATGGTATATATATATATATATATATATATATATATATATATATATATATATATATATATATAAATGACCATCACACACTGCATTTCTATAAGTGTGTTTGGGCGTACAAATACATATATATTTATATACACACACACACATATTATTGTTTTTTTTTAGAACGTGTTATCTGGATCTAAATTCTACATTGATTAAGAAACATCATTTGAATACAGCTCAAGCCACATTTTTCTGTATTCCTCATGGAATGCCAAATATAGAATAAAGATTAATTTAGTCTTTCTTAATAACATGTATGACATAACAAGTGGGCAATCGTGTTAATAAGCAGGTAGGGAAATGCACATGAAACTGAACCAGACTGAAGGACAGACCTGCAGGACACGCCGGCCTTATCAGATAGCGTGGCTGGACCCTTGAGTAAAGGCTAAGAATATCAGCAGTGTGGCGTGCAGGCGGAGACATGGTTAGCAAGAGGAAAGCTCCAGTTCTAATTGTGCTCACTTACGGCATCCACACTGCAGTCCCGGTAGTCAGGTCAGCCTAGCTGGGCTTCCCTGGACAGGCACTCTTTGCTTCGCCCTACCCCCCATGCCTGGGTGCCATCATGGAGCTCCTTCACACAGCTGCACCTTTATGTTACAGAAGTGCTTAAATAAGCCTTACCGGCCTGACCTGCTCCATACCATACCTTTATTCAGGGAGGGGGGTGGGTAAGAAGAATGCCGGGATTTGGATAGAGCTGTTTTTGGTGGGGGGGGGGGGTGAAAGGCGATGTTCTCTTGGAGGGTCGATGGTTTAGAACAGCCTTTCTGATACAGACGGCTGCAGCCAAGGCTCTGGAATACCATGCAGAAAAAAATGAAGGCTTTCCTGTACCGAGTTACGCGGAGACAAAGGGTGACGTGAATCCTTCAAGGACAGAGACCCTCGAGGAAGAGTCACCTGGTTAAAATAAGAAAGACACAGGCGCAGTTCCAGCTCATCCGCGCTGTGGAGGAGCATCACTAACAAGCTGACTAGTCAGCGTGTGTTTTTTTTTTTTTTTTTTTTTTGTTTTTTTGCTCTGTTCTTTTTGTGAAAAACGCAACGAATGGATGATAAATGGAAACGACCTTAATGTGTATTGAAGGCCACCTTCGGGCAGCACTGCATGTGAACCTGAGTTTGTTCGCACGCTGTTGCGCTGGTAGCTTTAGCAGAAAGCAGAAGGGGAGGAACAGCTGGAGGTGACAGCATTACCTGTCCCTCACACGGCTCTCCACCGCCCTCGCTGTACAGGGGGAGGGGGTGTAAGTTTGGGGCCACTGGGACTCCCACACAAATCAAGCACCTATTTGTATTACTCCGGAGCCAAGCTGCTGTACTGAAATAAGCTAATGAGGTCATTGATTAATTCCCATTCCTACTGAGCACAGTGTTTCATTAGAGGAACAATTCATATTTCAAGTTTGTTCTCTCACTCTTTTCCCTGTCTGCATTCTATGTATCATACCCAGATTGACTGGCATCAGTTCTGACAATGAGCAATTCAGCGCTCCTCACCAGAAGCAGAGGTTTTCGTGCAAACCTTCCCATAACATGTGTGTGCAGGTTAACATAAGGTTCCTCTTCCTCACCTTGTTCCTCCCTTCTCCTTCTTCGTTGTTGTCACTTGAGAGATCGAGGGAGAAGGAGGGAGGGAGCGTTCGAGTGTCTCCATGTTGCCAGCATGCATCTTTAGACGTGCACAGCTGTTTCTGCCGGGCTCCTGAGGCAGGATGTTTGCAAAAGGGAAAATAAAAAACAAAATGTTTGCTCCGTTTCTTTCTCCCCCTCATCAGAGATGCAGTTAAAGCTCCTTCAGGAATATCCCCTTCGCCGCTGTGTTTTCAAGACGCGGCAAACCGAAGAGATGCAGCAGGAGGTGAAACCTTGGTGAAGCAATGATGGATTTGATATGAGAATTGGGCAGTTTATAAATCAGAAAAGAAAGGCGTTGTCTGTTCATCCAGAAAATTAAACATATTTTACAGGGATTAAACATGATTTGGGAAATGTAGCTTTTACATGGTGACAGAAGCAGTCTTTATGAGCAGAGTGATTTTTAAGTATGATATTAATAAAGTCACACACACTGGCCTGAACATAACATCCAGGATTGGCACAGGAGCCATGGCAACCAGATGGTATTTGTACTCTGAGTCAGTGCAGAACACAGAAGGTTAAGTGGTCTTGATAAAAATGGTCTCCAGTTCCCAGTTGTGTTGGTCTTTAGTGGTTTGTGGTCATCCTCTTTCCAAGGTGGACATACTCTGATATCTTCGTACTATATAACCCAGCACAGCCATGTGACATGCTGGATTCCTCTCCTTTTGCTCAAAACTACTTAAATAACTTATTATATTTACAGAATAATTATTTCATGTTAATTAAGTTAGCAGCTTTCTAAAGAGTGTAATAACAGCCAGTCTCTTTGGGCTTGCAACCTGCAACCTTTCGTTCAGAAATCTATCACTTTAACCACTGCATTGTTTGTTTCCCTGCTAATTACTAAAGGCTGGTAATGCGCTGGGCTCAAATACCTCCTTCAATGTCAGCGGCTTCTGCTGCCTGTATGTGTGATATGCCGTAACTCTGATTTAATGGCAAAAAAGGTTTATCCAATCTCTAAGACTGGCTCTGAATTACATGTCCCAGACAATGGCGGTATTGTATGTCGGCATGGGATCAATAAAGAGGCCTAAATTTAAACTTGCCTCTTGTAACATATAATTTTTTTTATTAATGCAGGATCTAGCTGTAATTATAGAAGGGGATGGTAGATAGGAAGACTGTGGTGGAGGTTAAATCAGAATTAGAGTGATTTCTGTCTCACTGTGCTCTGTGTGCGTGTCTAGTTTTGGCTTCTTGGTGTGTGTTGGGGCTGAGGGGTTGTTAATAATGCAAAATAAAAACTAAGAAGAAGTATTGTGACCAGATTGGGTGTCATCTCCTGCCCCAACTATATGTACTTTCCAACAGCTACAGAGGTTGATAGACCACGCGGCCAAATGATTTTTCTACAGGAACTGTATGTCCATTGGGTTTCAGGTATGACTACTGCAATAAGGATGGTTTCTCCCTTTGATTTCAAGATTATATGGAATTTGACACCATTATATTGTGCCGTATGGTCTGCCACCAGGTGTAAGTATTGAGGTTCATGTTCTTCTTATAAATGTTGCTGTTTTAGGAGCATTATTCAAAACCATGAAGTTATTTTTTGCAACTGCATCATTGATACATCCTGCATAATACGCAAGAATTGTATCAATCTATAATAGTGTTGTACTCGAGACTGGTCTTGGTCTTGAGACCACTTTTTTGAGATCTTGGTCTCATCTTGGAATTGACTTTATTTTGACTTGTTCTTGTCTCAGTCTCAGACACCGGTCTCAAGAACACTTTTTTTGTGGTCTTGGTCTTGTCTTGGACATAGAGGACTCAAGGTTTTATTTCAAGAGCAGTCAAGATAACTCATCAAAACACCTCAATATTTATCACAAATGGCTTAATATCTATAAACCCTTAGAACTCAATAAACGCAAAATGCGTTGTTTTTTCACACATTAATATCAGGCTTGTAAATTTGGATAGGTATAATGAATCGCATATCTTTGCAATCGAGAGAACTTCCTCGATCAGGTGCAATAGTGCGCTAAAGTGTTCAAGAGTAATTCTGTGCGCAATTTTCCACAAAAAACACCCCTAATAATCCATAAAACATCGATATTACTCACATTAGATGGAAAACAAAGCACATATTCGCTTCCGCAATGATCCATGCACTTACCCTTCTGGGAAAAAAATATATATTTTATAATTTATTTATTATAAGCCGATAAGTAATGGGATACAAAAACTCTTAGAAATGGGCTGCAGTTCTTCTAGAAATGACTACAAAACGTAGCTTCTATTTATTAGGGGCAGAATTACGTGATATTTTTGCAATATTTATTCACAAAAGTTTATGTATGTTTGATGTTGAGCTCCGTCGAAACAGTTGAAATAGAACGCACCCATTGTAATATTGGAACACCTCCAACATGTAAACGCAATGCTACAGCGTCGGTTGGTTGTTTGAGGTTAAATGCCAACTAGAAATTTCCTTCCCAAATTTCACTTCACTGATCATAGCGTACATAGGTGGAAAACGATTATTGCGTTGGTCTTGGTCTTGTCTCAGTTTCAGTTTCAGTTTAGGTGGACTTGACTACATCAGTAATCTATAGTAAAGATAATAATGTTTTTTCCTTATTTGGTGTTCTTATGCAATAGCAGGGGAAAAGTTGCTTGGCTTTGCTGGTATTTTTATGAATACTTCTCACATTTATTTGTAAACAGGCCTTAGTGTTGTGGAAAATGCTGATTCACAAATATCACCAACATTATGTCAGTTAAGGAAAATTTCAAATGTTATATTGTTTTACTAATATATTATGCAAATATGGTTTAAAGGAAAATAACATTAGATTCCTACTATGCATTTAAAATTTCAGTTTTGAGTTTTGGGTGGTCTTAGGTTTTGAAATGTTTGCTGTTGACAAACACACTTTGATTAAACTCACTCTGGCAATTTAACCCCAGTTATTTGTGAGATTGGACTGCCCCTCTTAACATCATAGCCTGTTATTTTTTCTTCTCTCCAATCTTAACTCCTGGAAATTCCCTGTGGAGGAACACAATTTTTGCCCAGATGGTACAAAGAAACGTTGATTTACCATTATTCACGCTGTGGCCATCCATTACTCATTGCTTATCACGTCCTGTCTTTGGATATAACATGTAGCTGAGGACATAAATGTCATGACAGGACCACTGAATTGTTAATTCACTGCCTTGTTTTCTTTGTCATGTAAACTTGAAGGTGCTGTTGTGTCTTCAGCATTTGACTATTTAAGATGCATTTGATTACCTTCCAACAGGGGGTGAGGCAATCATTTTACAATTTTTTAACTAGTTTTTTAATGCATCCCACCTTAAGCTGCAACAGGTGTTGCTCCCCTTAGGTGTTGTTGCACACTAGAGTGTCACACCTGAAAATGCTGTTCAATGGAAGTTTGCATTTGCAGTGGGGGGAGGGGGGCAAAAAAATTCAAAGCACATTACGCTGGTGTGGAAAATTACTTGGGACAGTTGTGAAATTGCTTTACTTACCTTTGACTGTTAGAGGTCACAGATTTTCTGAATGTTGGTTTTGGTTTCTTAGTGAAGAGCACTATCTCCTCATGCTTGAAGTGTTGTAGGTTTGATTCCCGCCCTTAGTTCTGGGTGCGTAGTATTTACATATGATTGTGTAGGTTTTCTATGCTTGTGGTACCTAGTGGGAGACTGACTTCCCAAGGAATCCCTGCCTATGCACTGTGATACTCGGGATAAAAATAATCGGTGCTTGATTATTATTATCGTATTCTTTAGCTAAACGTATTATTTGGTTATAAGGGAGCTGTTCCTCTGAGGTCTGGGAACCAGGAGCATGACATATTGATGGATCTTACTGTCCCTTTGTATAATCATTTGTCTGGCCACTCGAGGATGGACAATGGAGGGAGTGATGTGTTGTCACCCACTCCAGTAGGGACAGAGAAAATGGGGGGGGGGGTGGGGAAGACAGCTAAGGATTGAGGATCAGAAGCATGAACCATTTTACTTTACATTAGCATAGTCAGTCACCCATCCTGTCTGTTTCCTAATCTGCATATGATATTTAGCCTGGACATTGTACCTTTGTAGCTCATATACCTGAGGATGAAAGTCCAGCTCATATTTCATATCTCCACAGCTGAGGGGAATATTTGAAAATGGCTGAATGGACCCAACACAGATTGTAGACGGTCGGTTGCTGTAAATTATGACTGGAGCTGGATGAAGGTTTTTTTTCGTGAAGCAGTGGGCATTCAAGCATACGGGCAGTGTTCAGAGATCTATGAATGTGTGCGATGCTGTCTCGTTAGAAACTTAGGGAAGATGGAATTTATTTATAGTGACAGTTGTAAGATTTTATGCTCTGGTAAAGGCCATCAATTTCATTATGTGTCTTTCTGTTTGTTTTGCAAAGCATTACGCACTTGGGTGGCCCCTCTGAAATCAATGTCCAAACAATAGCCATATATCTTAAAAAGGCCAGCTAATACAACTACCCGTAAAATTAATTTCTTTGCCCACTTCTATAGATCAAAGCTTCAAACCGTGTTCCTGATATCCCTCTAATCATAACAACGGCCGCTATTTAAAAAAAGGAAAGGCGGAGGGGTGACATGGGGACACATCATTGTTCTTGAGGTTCCGGGGGGGGGGGGGGGGGGGGGCCACCCAGCCTTTGTAAAGCGGCAGAACGAGAGCGAGCGAGGGAGGTGGAGTCAAGGAGGAAAGAAAAATGAGTAAAACCAGAACTCTAATCCAGTGATGAATTTGTGTGTATTTTTGTAGTGGCAGGTTTGATTTATCACAAACATTTTATTCAAGGACCAGGAATTAGTGAGAAGCAGCGCCAGACGGAAAAGGATCTGTTGAGCCGATGTTGTATAGAATAATATTATGATTTGATTATGTTTTATTTATATGGATTCAAAGCTTCCAGCATGGTATCCCCATAGCTTGTCAGTAATGATAAAATGCTTAAAACGGAGAGGGGGATTCGTACGTTTGTAGTTTGTGTGGGTGAAAACGATGGGGAGCTGCATAAATCGAGACAGGGCACGATGCGAGGCTCAGCGAGAGTTTCAGCTACCGCTGGAGCTTCATGCACTTGAAAAAACCTGACATACGCACTTATAGCAAATATTAGAACAAGGATTGGCTAGAGAGCGAAAAGACAGGATGAGAAGAAGATTTAAAGGCGGTGGAGTACCTGATGTTTGGGAAGTTATCTGTAGCGGTGTGGAAGAGGAAATAAATTTCAAGTGTTTCTCTTTTACAAAGTACATCTGAGAGTAGAGCCAATAGCCTTTGGTAAGGATTATTGCCAGCATGCAGCTGCCGGCTCTCCGGTCTCTAACTCTCTGGCCTACTGGGTAGATTGATAGGGAAGGGACCGGTGCATTTGCTATGCGTCCTGTTCTGTGGAAAGGTGTAAAGCAATGCGAGAAAGGAGCAAGAAAAATCCCCAGCCAGAAATCCCTGGTGCAGCATGGTTGGACTGTCGCATTCCAAAGTGAAGCTAACCCTGCACTGTGATTTATCGCTATGAACCACAAAAACAGCTCCACTCCCCTGCTCCGTCTTCTTTAGTTTTGCTAACATTCTGTAAGCTCTTTACGAAATGTTCGACATTAGAAAACAATCAGCTATCCCCTGATAAACACTGATGCCATTTACAAGACAACTATAGGGTATTTCGTAGTGTTGTTATAAAATGGCAATATCTAGCCTGAAATGCTTCTCAAATCATTATATTTGTTACATAACCGATATATACTTGTTAAAATATTCCTTTGCCTGTCATCTTTAATAACGAGCCAGCTCTGAAAGCAGCTAGTTAACTTGTGGACTAACTTACGAGAAGATATTAATTCTGAGAATTAATTAGCATCAGACATGAATGAACGTGCACCAAAGTGTCACACTGCAAAGAATACATACATTCTTCTCTGCAGCGTCATAGATTCATATTCAGAAAGGACACAGATTACCCTCATTAACAGTACCAGCCTAAGATTTATTAATTCTTGCCGAAGAGTATTCTAAAGAAGCCATATCTTTGCATTAAGATATTCAATATTGGGCAATTTATTGTGCTAATACTGTAAAATGATCAGACGGTCTCTATTCTATTAAAACTACTACTATTAAAACTATTCAGTCATTCAAGTTTTGATTGTAAGATGCAGACTTATCTCCTGATGATGCAGTGTTCTATCAAGAACAGCACACTGCATGTTACCCCTGTAAATAACCCGTGTATTTGCACTGCGTTGTTACACTCTGGTTCTATGTGAGATTCAGGCAGATTTTATCATGTTACTTATTATCTAGCACTCTGGGTTAAATGGGTTTTGAGCTGTAATTGAAATGTACACAATTTTAACAGTGGATTTTGTCCAGCAATACAAGTGTTGATGATAAATACTAAATTTATATAGTACCAATTCATAAAGTGATTTTGTTGAGCGCTTTTGTACCTGTTCTATTAAATTGATATTAGGTACATCCCCCAATTGCCAAGACTTGTAATTATGCAGGGAATGGTAACCTTCTTCTATACTTTGCCCCAAAGTCAAAACAGAAGATTTAAAAGCATCCATCCATCCATTTTCTGCGCAGTGGCAGACGGGGATCCGGAACACATAAGCAACACGCAGAAGACTGGGAATAATCCAGGATGGGGAACCAACCCATCACTGGATGCACACAGCATGTGAATTTAGCCACTCCAGTTCACCTTAGCATGTTCTTCGACTGTGAGGAGAAACATTTAAATAATAGTAACTTGCAACTTTACATTAAATACACTGCTGAAACCAAAAATGCAGCTAGCAATTTGTGTAATTAATAGCAGATTATTATAAAAATGCTGATAAAATGATTTTGAGAAAGATTAGCAACAATCTTCTGTACAAATTTGGGACTGAGATAAACTCATGTTACCTCACCTGCAATATGCCACCGGCTGAGTGAAAAGGGAAAATTTATAGTGTAAATACCCCCTATGAATTAAACATACTGTGGCACATTAAAGTAAATGTATTACCATGTGGAACCAGCTTAATGATTCTGCTCTCGAAGAAAATACCCCAAATCAGTAAATAAATAAATGCAATGTGCATTTTCTACATTAGTATCATGTATTATAAATAACACTAATCGGCTGTGGTGAAAGTAAACAAGTGAAAAATGCTGACCTTTTCGTCAAAGCCTGGGTCTAATTGCTGTACGTGACAGAATTGTAATGCCCAGCAATGGACAAATTGAAGTCTTCGTGGGATCCTCTGGAAATAAAAATCAAATAACATAAATGAAAAGGAGACCTGCACCACTAACACTAATATTTCGCATCATATGCTGTTGGCAATTAAAATAAATAAATAAATAAACAAGTAGATAAATAAATCAAGGATTTACAGCGGGATGGCTGTAGTGTTGGTGTTTTTAATTTCTGAGTTTACATTGTGTGTGCTTATGACATGCTGGGGACACAAGAGGAAGTTGAAGCAGTGTGACTGTTTTGGTTGTGGCTCTGATTTCGGGGTAATGCCGCATTCCTCTGCCATGGGGTATGGGATACCCCTGGGAGGCTCTCAGAAAGGGTCTCTCTACAGCTGTCCTGCAGGTGCAACAAGTGGACAACCTTACCCTGAGACACTCTGGTGAACGCCTTCTTCATCTCATCTTGATCCCTTCGCCTGGGACCGGGGAAATATCCATTTAGGTTTTATTGTCCACGTCTGAGCTTAATTTGAGGATTTTGGTGTATGACAAAAACAGGGCTTGCGGGATCAGGAGGTTTATTAAGGCTGTCAGATTGTGATATCGCCGAGCGGCTCCTGTACTTCCCAGCAGACGACTCTCTGGCATGTGCGGCCCGTCGTCAGAACCGCAAATGCGTTTTGAAGCAATGAGATGAACATGTAATTGAGAGGCGCAATGGTGTCTATTAATACAATGGGCAGCATGCGACAGTGAGGGATGAATATTTTGAGGGTCTCTTCCCTCCCCCTCGTTCCTGCTGCTCCTCTTGTTGAAAGGTGATCCTGACAGACATGTAACCCAAGCCCTGTCACCCAAGCTTGTTGAGACCGTATGGTGACTATTTTTGCATGGCCTCTAACGGTTGTGCTTGTCACATTTCATCCTGGGCTGTGTGCTGATTTGTTGAGGCAAACATGCTTGCTGCCTGGCTCCCAGCCTTTAGGCCCACCACTGCATACCACATCAAGGTCGCTACCCTGCACTGCAAAATCAAAGAACATATGCATATGAATCATTAGTTTTACCTACCAAACATAATATATATGAACTCCTGTGTACACATGTGTACTCTATGCATTTTCTGTATTATTATACAATTATATTGACCAGAGTTAGGCTAATTCTGAAATGGACTGAATTTAGTTAAGTGATTTCCCAGTTCATGATTTATTACTTATTCCACTGTAAACAATGCTTGTCATAAAAAATATCTGCTCCAAGAAACATTATGAAAACAGTTTGTTTTTAAATTATACTCTTCAAATGACATTGTTTTGAAGGCATATTTTTAACGTCAAGTTTACCTATAGAATCCATTTTCTTTATGCCAGTAAAACTATTTAGGCTAAAGAAGTTTAAATGACGTGATAAAATATATGAGGATTTTATACTGATCACATGGAATAATGGTCATTTAAGTGAAGGCATAGAACAATTTATTTAGTAACCTTTTGTGTGATTTAACACTGATTACCTTATGAACATTTAAGTTAATACTATATCAAAATACAGTACTAAAATAAAAAATATATAACATATAAATAATTCAGTTATGAAATGTTCAGAAATATGCTGAAAATGGTTAATAAAATTATATATGTAATGTTTTCACCGCACAGTTTGACAATTTTAATTCAAATTAACCTTTTATTTTTATTTATTATTGCCTGATATTTCTGAAGGTATTTTTGTCAAAATTCATCAAAAAATCTTTCCATTCATGGAATATAATTCTGCTTCCTGTAATTCTGGTTCAGTTTCATATTTTTTCAGCTAAAATTCTTCACAAATTAATTAATATGGGCTAGATTCCAAAGTGCTTACATGACCCCATACCTGATGGAAATGACAGGCTGATAGTAATTAATCATTTCTATAAAATGTCATTGGAAGAAATACTGATACTATGCAATGTCATGAAACTTTATACATCCATCCATCCATCCATTTTCCAAACCGCTTATCCTACTGGGTCGCGGGGGGTCAGGAGCCTATCCCAGAAGCAATGAGGACGAGGCAGGGAACAACCCTGGATGGGGGACCAGCCCATTGCAGGGCACACTCACACACCATTCACGCTCACACACACCTACGGGCAATTTAGCAACTCCAATTAGCCTCAGCATGTTTGAAACCAGAGTACAAGGAGGAAACCCCACGACGACATGGGGAGAACATGCAAACTCCACACATGTGACCCAGGCGGAGACTCGAACCTGGGTCCCAGCGCTGTGAGGCAACAGTGCTAACCACTGCACCACCATGCCACCCCAAACTTTATACATATTAGATACATTTAAGGCTTGACTTTTTAAGCTGTAGATAAATGCATTATTTTACTGCTATTTGGTATTAGTGAAATACAGCTGAAGTCAATAGGCTGCACTTTTTCTGAAGGTGATTATGGTAAGTGTTAAGATTGGCTTTTTGGAGAGTATTGGGCTCTGATGCAAGCATGCATTCCAGTGAAGCGATTAAATGAATTGGGTTATGGTTGAAAAAGTGTTTTTGGAGTCATCGCTCCCTGATTCAGGAGCGGGTCCATTTAAAACTATAGATTTTTTACGGAATGTTATACAAGGTAATATGATACCGTACATTAAATTAGTTAAAGTGTACAGCTAAGATGAGGGAAAGCTTCTATTACTTATGAAAGCTTAAATATAATTTAAAGATATTTCATGTGCTAAAACATTTACTGAGTAAAAGGTGCAGGGAAGAACTTCGGAAGGGGGGGTTCGATGGGTAATACAAATCTTTTACCTCTAGATCATAAAATGCCTTTAAAATAAAAATGAGTGAACCTTTTAAAAGGGGTTTCTCCTCTGTCTGTCTGCCTATTAACGTAATAATAGAATGAGATATTCAACCAGATGGCTAAACGTTTCATTTTCATATTATTTGTTTAATTACTTATTCCTAGTCAGCTGTCCAGCTCGGTTGTAACAAATCCTTCTTGTGGCGTCTGAATAATTTTTATCGACCCAGCTGATTGGTGGCTTAGTGTGTCGACGGGCCCTAGTGGTTTTTTTGTATTAATTTAAAAAATACTCATAAAAATAGATTGGTCCGAAATGACAAACGATTGATGGTGAAATATACTAGGGCAAATGCAAATAAGCTATCCAGGTAAGAACAAGCTATTCCTAGCACAACATACACTAGTTTTTATTCTTCTGATCTTATTTTGCCATTTTTACCAGCACATCCATGCAGTTTATATATAGATCATTGGGGGAGCATGAGAGAGAGGCGGTGACCTTCCAACTCACTTACTGAATCAAACAGCATTCTACGCATATTCTCTTCGGTTCTCTATGCTTGGAAACATTTCACCTCTGCACTAAAGAAGAAAAGCACTGGGAAGTTATTGGGGGGGTGGGGAGAGAATCAGACAGGATCTTTAAATTCAGAGAGTAGAGTAGGGGAGGAGACGCTAAGCTTGATGAGGCAAGCTGGGTGGGGGTGTCACACGTAACCTAATGACGAGCTGCGTTCACGGAGCACGATCCAGGGGGTTCTGGGGAGCCAGAGGGACAGTGCTGAGTATGGACCTGGTCGTGCAGTCCCCAGTGGCTGCCTCTAGGGCGGGAATAAGGAGTAGGACTGTTGACATATACTACTGTGTTATGGCTGAGAATGGGTATGGGGGAGACATTTTATATACTTATACTTATAGGAAAAACTTACATGTAATGTGCAAAAAAGGTCCAGCATCTGGCATGTGGCTTTCTGGCAGGGGCCTTGTAATTCCATTAGAGTGTTAACAAATGTACTCTGTGAAGGGGGAACATTCCATTTTGATAAACCTGATGGGGAGGGGGGCATAGAATATCCGAGCAGCCAATATCACCCCCCCCCACCCCCCAGACTCCTACCTTCACGGGAGGCATAATTGGGATGGATCGCCAGCAGAGGGTAGAAGGTGGGGGAGGGGGGAATTTGAAACAAAAGGTAACTCCCCTTCTGAAGGACAGGCTACAGTCTCACTGGATTCATCATGTAAGTGATGCCCCGAACCTCCTTCCATTTAATCTCTTTCTCTGCGGTGATTGTGAATTAAAACAGGGAAAGAAAAGGTATCTCTGGTGGCATTTATCTTTCCGTTTCAGGGAAGTGAGCTTACTTTAAGAGTGACTGACCTGTGCGGGGGGTTCACCGGGGGGCCAGTCCAGCGATGGATCACTTCACTACTAGGGCTACCTAAATATAGACACAGGCTTTGCGCTCCAGTTTTAGCGGGTCCTGCCAGCTTACGTCTGGGATGGTACGACAGTGTTGGGAGTGGGGGGTGTTGGAGGGGGGTCTCCTTGACTCCGCGACTCCTCGCCCAGGGCCACATTGGCATTTCTGCAGACACCAGCGAAAAACAGCGTGGTGAGCGTGTGGAGGAGGAGCGAGGACGTTAGCACTCATGCAAGGAACCTCGACTTGCAGAGGGAGCAGCCGCCCTTCAAGAACCTGCATCGTAGGTTTATCGCCATGACCTCGTTCAAACGAGGAGGTGGAGGTCTATCCACCAAGGGTGGTGGCAACAAAATCTGTAGGACATTAATTTACCTAAGCCTTGGTTTTTGGAGTAAAATTTAAGGAACTGTGAAATACGTGCCAATCATGGGTCATGAACTGAAATGAACGTTAGGCTCCAGTGAAATATGCCATCATGTAATTGTGACAGTAAGTGAGGGGAGTCTTTGGGGCAGGTCACATGGGCATTTTACTTCCTAAACGCAACCATGTGGATGTGTAATAAAGTCACTTTCAGCAGCAGCTCCACACCAGCAAGTAGCCCAGTACAAGACAGGGGGGCACATTATATGCTGGGCCTCAGATACTGTGAAAGTGTTTAATGTGTTGTTTTAAAATAACCCAATTTCCTAATGGGCACTGGCAGCTTGTTACTGAGGAAGATGAAGGATTTGAGTGATGGAGGCACGACGATTAACGTTTCCAACTTTGGTCAGCTGGCTGGAATGAAATTTAAAATTTCAGACAAGCTTGCACATGTAGGAGTTTATTACCTTGTAAATAGACTGTAGGGTTTGCAAAGTACCCCAACACTTTTGATGTAGCTAATTTTTGGTTTAGATATGTATAATACGGATTTGCCTTTAGATTTCTCGCATGAGTGTGAGAGTTTGAAAGCCTGCTTTAAGATTGTATGCGCCTCACTTGTACATCTCTTTGGGTAAAAGCGTCTGCTAAATAAAAGTAAATGTCAAAAGTAACTCTTAGACAAATCGATGTATTTTCATGTCTCAGTTCCCTATAACTGTATGGCTTACATGATAAGACACACCGATGGACTTCATATCATCAGAATTACCTATCTTCCAGCCATTTATCTGAGCCATGAATTGAACATGATTACATTCTCTTGACGCTCTGCGAGACCCTCAGAGCACAGAATGCCACCATCAATGATCCTGTTATGCTGCCCGCATAATGTAAAGGAACATATGTGCTTACGGGGCACATATATCTCTCGTTACGTCAAGATTTATAACCTCTGCATTCCGTTTTTATCTAAAGCCATCTGCTTTCTCGTGCAAATCACGGATATATTAGCGATGAGCATGACGGGTATTACGAATGTGCGGAAACCGCTCCGCCCGTCTCATTTGCTTGGGTATGTAGCATCTATGTGTGGGTGAAATTAAATCTAGTGATGACTTGAATGAATCCAAACACTGTGTCTGCATGGTACTGGAAACATCATTCCAAAGCAATTTGTTATCAACCATAAGGATGACTGGGAAGAGCTCTGAGATAAAATTTGTCTTATAAGTCTTATAATTGTCTTGTAAGTATAATCTGCTGAAATCAATTTGAACAATTGATTTGAAAGGGCATTTCTGGGGTTTCTGCTCCGTTTATGGACAATAATTACATCTTGATTCTGGGCTACTGTTTCAGTGCCAGGCAGGGGGAACTATGGGGGGGGGGTTGCCTTTTCATTGCAGAAAGTATAGAAAGTGAAAGAAACCCCCCTTTGCAGGGAGCCGGGTGCCTGCTAGCAGCTTTCTGGGGTTAATAAATGTAGCTGAAATCTGTTTGACCTCAAGGGGGCACCGGCAGTGAAAAATGAGACATTGACACACAGATTCCTGTCCTCAAGGCACTGTGACCTTGATTTCATAATAAATTATGACTAGGATGTAATTGACTTCTCCCCAAAATCCAGCCCCCCCCATACACACGCTCACAAACATTTGCCGTGCTGTCCGTGAGTGTCTACCTGTGAGATTAATGACCTGGACTGGCTTAGCATTGACATTAGTAATTAAATTCTCTGTGGGGGGGACAGTGCTGTCCCCCGCTCCCTTTTCTTTTGGTCACATCGGGGTGCCTTTCCACCCCAAGCCTCTTCCTGCCTGGAGCCCCCACCCAAACTCTGCCCGGCCCCCACCCCGCCACAGCCTAATCTTCTCTTATCATTTGAGTCCTTTACATGGTAATTTACAGCCCTCCCCTGACTCAAACCAACCCCCCACTCACTCCTTTCACAGTGAATCTACAATTCTTCAATTAAAAATATAGTAATTGATAATTATTTATTTTCCGTAGTTGAAGACACTTCTTTCTCACTATGACTAAAAGCACTTGAATTAGTTTTTAATGGATTAATATTTTATCGCGTTCTCCCTGCACTGTTATTACAAATTCATAATTTGGCTGCTTATTATGGCATTTAGAAACACACTAATCACAATTTTCGGTGACGACCAGTGAGAGCGATGGTGCTTTCTGCCAGTGGGGCTCCGACTCGCAGTGGCCAATAAAAAATGCTGCCCTCATCTCCTCACAGTGGATATTTCTCCAGCTAAACGTGCGGCCGTCTTGCTGCGTGGCCGCGACTCTGCGGCGATTTCCCTGCGCCTCCGCGTGCCCCTGCATGCGCCCGTGTGCACAGCTGCGCCTAAGCTTGCCAGCCTGTTTCTATCGGGCAGTTCGGGCTGCGCGGCTGCGGGTCCCTGACTGAAGCAGGGAGACAGTGGCTGCTCCCCGTCCCTCTTCCCTTTTCTGGGCTGGTTATCATTGGGGGCAGCTATAAATGGAAAGGCCCTTGTCAGGCTGTGATTTAGCTGCCTGCACCAGGCAGGGGGACTCAGGGATGTGGGCCATACGCCGGGGAGCACTGCCTCCGTCTTGGCCAGAGGGGCCCAGCTGAGTTCACTAAACTTTCACTGGAGACCGAATTAGCCCCCCGCCTCTGCGTGTGTCGGGGACCCGAAGTCCCCCACATGTGCACCGGGGCCCCGAGGCTGCTGGGCCCCGCTGACCATTGGTGCTTCACTCGTACAAAAGTCCTGTGTGGGAGCGGCCCGTTGTTGTTCGGTCTGGTAGGGCTCCGTTACACTTCTGATTTAATACTCTGTAGGATTATACAGATACTATAAATAATGAACCAGCTGCTTGAACCTGGGCATCTCTTCTTTTATCTTGTGTTAAAATGCCAAACTATTAAAAGCATTAATTATTTTCTTGGCTATAAAACCGGAGGAGGCAGCAAGGAGCTGCTTTTGCACAGCGATACCGGACGCCGTGATGTCCGTTTGTTTAGGGAAAGCGAGGGGGGATTTTTCTGACGCCCCTCCCTCCCCCCCCCCCCCCATTTCCCCCATGCCTGGCATCAGAGCGGAGAGCGTCTGCGAGGTCGCGCTGAGCCGGCACACCTGTCACGCCGGTGTCAGGCAGGGGGCGGGCATCTCCGGGAACTCTTTCTGGGATAGGAGATGTAACATCGTGATCCTGGGTGAGAGATGGAGCGGGAAGGCGGGAATAGAAAGGGAGGAGAGGAGCGTGTGGTGATGAAGCTGTCACAGAGGTGGCAGGTTACAGCACGGCGCGCTTCGGGGGCTGATTGCTGTTAAATTGACTCCTTCTCGCGGCGCGGACACTGCTGTCAGCTGCACGCGTCGGCCATTGTATTTTACATCGGGTCCCCATTCAGCTGCGTCTTGGCAGGGCACCCAGGCATGAAGAGGACAGCTTGACTAATACCGGGCTGCCGGGGAGCTCCGCTCGCCAGAATGTTAATGCCTCGCGGTTGAAGGGGACGTCGGCGCACAGAGCCGGGGTAGGGGGGCATAATTAACGTCATCACGAAGTTTGCGACATTTCCACATGCTAATGTGGTAGCATGAGGAAGCACTGTAGCTTTAAGAGACTCGGGCCGGGTCGGGCTGCCCATATCTGGCTTTTTATGGATGAGCCTCCATTGGTTGGTGCAGGTAGCTCTTTGGGAATGCGGTGACCAGCAGAGTCCAACCACGGGCCGGGGAGTGCGAGAGCTATATGGAAACGGAGCGAGAAGTCAACCCTCCTGCGAGTTTGTGGGGGGGGGAGTGATGATAAGCAAGTAAAAATGAGTCTGAACATACTTCTGCTACCGCAGTCTAAAGCATCCAATTACCTGCCAGCTCGCCGTGTGAGACGGTGGACTTTTGAATCCTCCAGAGTAAACTGACAGCACTTTCATGCAGCAGACCCTGACACTGGCCCCGAGGAGGTACTCCACATGCTGGTCTTGCCTCATAATTAATTAATCGGCCAGTTATTCATTTTATTTTCATCAACTATGACAAGGTATCAAATTGTGGCCAGGAATAACCATCGCATACTGTTATATTTAAATGGGGCGCTCACACACACACACACACACACAAGCACATACATACTAAACTGCCATTGTATTTGTGTATAATTAATGGAATGAATTAAGAGGCTGATTCAAACTAAATATTGGGGTATAAGAGAATTGTCCAGAACTGGTATGGGTAACATTTTCTTTCACAGTAACTAAAGTGATACCCATTTTTTTCAGCGGTAATTCTAGAACTAGTTAAACTCCTGAAAAGGCTTTGGCTTTATTGGATTTCCGGCACTGTCTCCAGACAGCACTGTCCTGGTGGGATTATCGCGCTGTAGCTGACAGAAGGCAAACACCAACACGCGGCCAGCGAAACCACCAGCACCTCCGCCATGGGAATCCGGGAAACTGTCCGCCATCACTGCGCCCCACCCACCAAACAAATCTTTGGCGACCTTTTTACCATAGGAAATTATTTATACCAGGAGTTGTTTTTCGATCCTGGGACTCCTACCACAGGAATGAAATGAAAGACTAGACGCAAAATACCACAGAATGAAGTTTTTTAAAAAAATTTGGCCACATTGGCAAATTGTTGGAAAAATACCAGGCTGATGGATGCTGGTACAACGTGAAAACAGGCTGAACTCCAGAGAAGGTATCGAGTCTGGCTTGATTGAAATGTCTGGCGAGTGGGTGACAAAGAGGGAGAGAGTGTGATGGAGGGACAGCTAGTGACTGTCATTACTGGCCCACACCCAATACTGTCTAATTTAACACCACGTTCACTCCCCCCCGCCGCCCTCAGCTGTTCGGGTCTCTCTGTCCCTGCTGGAAGGGCTGTGTGGGTCAGGATGCCGTGATTCATGGTTCTGCATACTTCATGCTGTAACTCGATACCACTGCATGCCCTCCCCACCACCACCACCTTGACGCCAAGACCGGGCTCTGGTTGTTCTCACATTTGCCACACCTGCTGCAATGTCCGGCCCAGGGCTGTCCCAGGCCCTGTTACAGCCGCCACCCCCCCCTCCCCACACCCCCACATTGCTATGCACGACCCCTCCTTTCTGAAAAGGTCAGTCAAAGTAAGGAGGGCACATTGCGCTCACCCACTCTGGAAGCCCAGCTGCTGCTGCAGTTGGATCTTCCGGGTCAGACAGTGGGAGCAGAACCTTGCTCGTCACATACTCAGGCCACGACTCCTCATGTTCTTGCTCATGAGAACTGTTATAATGCATTACTTATTCACATAATGATGAGGATAATAATCTGTCCATCCATGCATCGTCTAAACACTAATCCTATGTCTGTCCCAGACAGCGACAGGGCAGCAGAAACCCTTTTGGGATGCCAGTCCATTTCATAAATTCATATTATTCATATTATTCATATTATTATTATTATTAATAGTAGTAGTAGTAGTAGTAGTCATAGTAGTAGTAATAGTAGTAGTGATCTTTATTTGAAAGCTTATTCCAGCTAGTATACTGTCACTTAACAGAGGGACACGTTGCTGCACTTTGAATCGCATTCTTCATGACGTTAGATGTCAGTGATTCTAACAGGCTGTTATCATAAGACCCATTGTCTCGCACATGCTAATGAGCAGTTTGAAGTTTTGAAGGAAGTCTGAAGGAAAGGATTTCAAGATAACAAACTTTGATCCCCCCTAGTTTGAAAATTACAGATGTAGGCGATCTTTGAAAAAGCTTTGTAATTTCAAACCCGGTGGGAACCCGTTTGGCTTTTACATCCAGACATTAAAGATTGACGCTTTCACATACATCTGCGTCGCTCTCATGTTTAGAATTTTATGAAAGCATTGTGCTTCGTATCCATGTAGTTCATAAGATACAAACCTTCCCCTTATCACTTCAGTTCACCCTGAGACAAAAAAATATCGGCATATGCATGCAGTGCCCCTGCCCCTCTGGGTGGGCTGAAGCTCTCAGCATATGACCATCTCCTGAACACCATTGTACACCAACATAATCTCGTGCCATGAAATTTCCTGCCAGCATAGGAGAATTCTGTCTGAACTGACTTTGCTCGATTGGCCGGTGCTACCATCTGCCCTTGTGGAAATCTTGCAGATGTCAGGCCTCCCTGGTTCGTACGCTACCTGGTTCACTGGTGGCGACATCCTGCAGGACCACAATCACCTGCTACTCCTTGTGTAAGTGTCTAGCTTTGGTGTTCTTTCACCTGACAGCATGAGCACTTGCTTGCTGCTTTTGTTGACTCTTCTTGCAGAAGTCTGGTCCCACAGTTTATTGTCCGTTATCCAGTATAAATATGTAAAGTTTATATCCAAACCTCTTATGTGGTCTAAAGTTAATATTTTGCAGTTGAACAGTATATTGGCAGTAAATGTAGTACATATGGGTTGCTCACCCCTCCCTATCATTTCACATTGATTTTTCTTCATTCAAGGATGAAGAAATGTACTTCACTACTCTAGCATAAAGCCTTGGGTGAGATACAAGGTATCATAATCTTAAATATGATAGCATGAGCAATGCCTGCAGGGCTTAGTACACCACCATTAATCAAACGTAGGTGCCCTGCAATGCCGTGACGCCTACTCCTCTCTCAAATTGGATTTGTTCTGGACCGGAATACGAAGTCAGTGCATTAGCGTGCAAGCGTATTTTTAACATTTTAGGATGGACAAATGTGCCGTTGGAAGTGAATTAAGTCACCGAGTCCAACGGAATATCATTAATGAACAGACTCATTACACAATTATGCTAACATCCAGGAATTAGCTTTTCTCCTCTCGCCTCTCTGTCCTAGACACCCCCCCTCCCCATCTACATGAGAGATGGACAGCAAGCTGTAATTATAATTAGCGTTTTTTAATTTGCGCTGATAACTGTGGCATTAATTTGATTAGCCCGCCCTTGTGGTCAGGCTTGATATGAAGCTGCGTGCTTGGTCAGCCCGCAATGGCAGCAGCAGATGGTTCTGTTCGTTGCTTTGCCTCATGGCTTCCCTGCTATGGGAAGCTCTCAGGAAAGGGCTGAACCCAGTGTTTACAGCCCCCATATCCTCCAGAACACCAGTACCAACGTGTGATGTTATGTGACAATATTTAGTTGTATTGTTGCAAACCAAGAGGTCGATTATGTATGGATATAAATACACATGGATGCATGGAGGAGAATCATTTTTAGTAATTCCAAATAAAAGAATGAAATGCTGCTTAAACTATATAAACTATGGATACTGGAGAGTTTAAAGCTGTTACTGATATACCTCTGAAAAGTGCCTTGTTTATCGCCCAATATCAGTCCCTCAGGCTGAATGCAGGCGGTTGCTGTTTGGTGAATACACTTATGTTGTGCTGGTATGCATTTCTCAAGAATATCGAAGTGCTGAAAACTGATGACAAAGGAGCTGACAAAAAAATGGTGGACATTTGAAACCTGTAGTAGGCATTTCATGCATATAAAACACATTCTATATTCTCAGTTAAAATTTTTCTTTATTGTTTAAACGTACAGTGCGATGGTATTTTCTCTTAAATAGGACTGTGGCACTTAACTTTGAAAGGAAATGTCTAAGAAAATATACGAAGGAGAATATAAAGCTTTTCCTTTTGCATATACTTGTTCCTTGGTCCATAGTTTTATGTACTTTATAGATTATAATTTTCCCTCCATATGTCTTTGGTTGGGGTACAAATCATGAGATTAAATAGGACGTTTTTAAAGGAAATGTGTTTCATTTTACTAGGGCAACTGAGGGTGGGGGGGTCACAGGGTTCTGGGGGGGATCTCCTATTTCTGGTGGAAAAAATGATTTTTTTTTCATTTTATCGCAGTTTGCCATTTGCAGAATGGTTTTAATACGCATGTCGTCTTTGGTTTTTTTTTTCGTGCTGTTTTATTGGTACGCAAAGGAAACTGTAGAAGTGATGCAGTCACTGCTAAAGGCTGGGCCAGACAGACCGATGACGTCGCTGTTTCAGCCCTGGGCCTTGTGACTCCAATCAGAGTGAAAAGTTGAAAGTCAGACGGCCTCTGGCCAAATTTTCGTCCAAACTGAATCCATAAAATATACAACTGTGATGATGACAAGAACTAGGGTCCACTGACACTGATATTCCCAGTGTTATTTGAGTGTGTTGTGCCACGCTGTTGAAGCCCTGTCTAGCTAGCTGGTGGGGGCGTCCACGCCTTCATGGAAACACGGTACCAGTGCTGACTGGGTTCTACAGAATCGGCAAGCAGGGGTTTACTGGAGCCTCTTTTCATTGCCATTCCACAAAAAAAGTGCAATCGACCCATGTAAAAGAAGTAGCCATCCAGGCTACATTAACCTCACCCCTGCAATCAGAGTCGACCCTAACTCTAAGATATTTTCGTCTTCTGTTTTATTGACACCCCCCCCCCCCCCCCCCCAACTCGTTTGCTACCTCCTGTCCTTAATAAACCCTTGACATGCCTTGAACCACCAAGAGCAGCTGAGAGGCGTTTTATACACCCCGCCAGACCCGGGCAGAGTGGGATCAGTGACCCCACCCATATCTGGACATGTGCTGGTGTGCTGTCGACACACCCGAGCCAGAGTCCCTGAGCCCCCCCCCCCCCCCAGCCATACCCACCCCCCGCTGCCGTGGGGAGCGCAGGACCCATCGGAGAACAGAGCTTGCTGCTAATCGCTAACTCGCTGACCGCTCTTTAAAACTCCATTCGATGTCATCCTCCTTTGTCAGCTGCTTCCGCAAGGCGCACCCCCCCACCCCCCCACCCCCTCACCCCCCCATCCTCCATCTATCAGTTCTGTCAGTAGCTATTCAGCGATGTCCGCTCGGTGAGGTGAGCGGGGGCAGAGGGCTGGGGGGTGTGTGGGACGTCCGCCACCTTGCCTGCAGATCTGGTGTCATGCTTTCTGTGGACTCTAGCTGCAACTGACACTACAGGGAATAAGCCAATCTCTCTGCAGCTTTCCTCTACTCACATAAAGCATATATATATATATATATATACACACACACACACACGCAAATAATACTCACCATTGTATGAACTTTATCATATAGACATATGTATATTTCTATACTATGTTATGCCATAAATAATTTGTTGGAAATGAACTTGCTATCATTGTTTTTCACATGTTTATCACATGTTTTTTACATCATCAGTTTAATTTCAGTCCTTCCATGACCCTCAGCTGGGACCCTGTGTTTTATTGTCAATCACACTTTGAAAACGCTCTATGCTGTCGCAGATATTCCGCGCTGTGCTGCACCATCGAGTCACGCTCATCCTCCGCATTCTCGTGTGCCATTCTGGTCCATGCAGGGCTCTAGGACATCAGGATCCATGCTACATTTATCCATGCATGCAGACGGTCACAGTCGGAACAGGTGGACAGCATTGATGTTCCAGCAGACCAGCAAACTATGAATGCGCGGTCATTGGGTGTCTACCAACGTGGAAAAGGTCCGCTTCACACAAAATCTCGGCTGCTCACACACAGTCCACATGGACATTCCTGATGATGAAATTAATGATGAAATAGTACAGGGAAAAGTGGAGTATGAATAAGTATTTCATCTTGATCCTGGAAGAGTCCATTGACAAGATGGGGGGGGGGGGGGGGGAGGGTCGGCAGGGTTACTGGGTGGTGGGGGACTATCACAAAGGCAGGCCTTTACCCAGCAGCCTCAGCATAACTGTGGAGTGACGCCACTGCCCGGTCCATTCATGGCGAGGGAGCAGGGGCCACACTGCGATGCTATCTGCAGGGCTGTCAGCAGTTTAACCTGCTCTGCTCGATCGAATCTGCCACTGCAAGATTAGCCTGCCTCTGTGTGTGTGTGTGTGTGTGTGTGTGCATATGATAGAGAGAGAAAAATCTGGGAGTGTGTGTATGCATGTGTACGTGTATGCATGTGTGTGTGTGTATGAGAGAGAGAGAGATCTGGGAGTGTGTATGTGTGTGTGCATGTGTGTGTGTGTGTGTGTGTGTGTGTATGTGTGTGTGTGTGTGTGTGTGTATTATGTTTATATTACATTGTGGGCGCCATTTGGTCTCCACAATCTGACAAAAACCAATTATTTTGACTTTGTGAGGACCAAGATGTCCTGTGAATGAAATCAAAAAGCTAAAAATGCAGAAAGTTTGGTTATTTTGTTTGGTTTCTTACGGTTAAGGTTAGGGCTGGGTAGTAGTTAAGGGTGTCAGTTTGAGATTACAGTTTTCCCCATAGAAATGAATAGAGTCCCCACAAAGGTGTACTTATAAACCTCTGTGTGTGTGTGTGTGTGTGTGTGTGTGTGTGCGTGTGTGTGTGTGTGTGTGAGAGAGAGAGAGAGAGAGAGAGAGAGAGAGATCACCAGTGCTTCCTGCTATCTGTTCTTCAGTATGTTTCTTTTTTCATTATGAATAAAGTATAAATGCAGAGAAACACCAATACGTAATTATCTATAGTAATTATCAGTAATTATTATTCTACGTACTGCCAGGTCTGCAATGATTCCTGGTGACCGCAGGAATCATTCCAGAACGTTCTGTCTCCAGTCTGGGTCTTCATGTTTCCCTTGTTTGTTGTGTGTTTGTGGTTGTAATGATTGTTAAAATGTTAATAAAACTCACCTGGTTGTCAAGTAAAATCATGCCCCTTTTCTGTGTAAAACTTTCTTCCATAAAACTTTTCTCCTGATGCACGTCTTTCCTGGACTCTTTCCAGGGTGCAGTATTGTGTACATTATTTCAGTCCCAAAGCATTCGCCTATTTTGTGACATCCAAAAGAAAGGACATACGTAGGTCTAGCCTTAAAAGAAAATACAACTCTGCAGTGAAAGAAAAGAAGAAAACTAATTTTGCTCTTAAGAGCAGTAGGTAGTGAGTGAGCAGCAGGTCGTGAGTGAGCAGTAGGTAGTGAGTGAGCAGCAGGTCGTGAGTGAGCAGTAGGTAGTGAGCTTTGGGGCTCTGGGTAGGCTGATTAGGTTAAACCCATGGGCTAACAGTTGAATGGACACATGAATACATAAGGCTCTACATTACTATTTTTACGCAGTTTTTATGTTCAAAATACGTTGTGTTGGAAGTGTAATCATACTGCATGAGTTTGCAGTGCCACCTGTATTGGAGGAGTCCTTTCACCATTAATGGGAGTTTCTCGGCTGTACAGTACCAGCGGAAAATGGCAGAAGTATCTCAGACTGACTTTTGCGTCGACCCGCTATCGTTAAGTATTTGCCGCTAAACTGAACTGGCTGCTTGATTTCCATTCATAGCACCCCACTAATTTACATACTCCTATAAATTCCCCCCGTACCCACTCTGTTGGTATAGATTTATCTGAATGGATTCAAAGTAAGATATCTGTAAAAAGTATTTTAATGGCCTCAACATTAAAAGTGAGTTTTTTATTCCTCTTTGCCTAAATTTGTGATTTGGACTCCGTCCAGTCCGTTCCTATGCCCATTGCTTAAAATGACACTTTTACGACGTTGGCCGTTCGAATAAGTTAAGATTTTGAACATTTTCTACCCGGCTGCATGTTTCATGCTATATTTTATGCTGTCCCAAAGATAAGAAAAAAACAACTTTCGGTTCGTCTGACGACACGAGTGTTAATAAATTTGCCGAACATGTATTTTTCTATTAACAGCCTTAGTAGCAAATCATTATGTGCTTAATGCGATTCACTTAGAGCTGCTTATGAATGCATCTGATATAGCAGAGTACTGATCCCCTGAGCCAATTTATGACATACAGACTGAAGCCGTCCCATTTCTACGCACCAGAACAGCGTGAAGTATCTATGGTATATAAAGGGCTTTGCCTCCCTTTCATGATTGTCCACATTAGGTACAGTGTCTGTATCTTCATTCTAGATGTATCTGAAGGGTAGTGGAAATCAGGGACGGATTACGGACCGGGCCAGCGGGGCCGCTGCCCAGGGGCCCTTGGGGTGCAGGGGGTCCGTGGGGCCCCTAGCCCAAAACAATTTGCAAAGCTTATCAACAATGTATTTTCGTTTGTCTATTTTAGAAGGCCTACATTTTTTGATCCTCTGCCTACAAGGGCCCCTGACCCTATAGGTAGGGCGTTTGGCTGCCAAGGGCCCTTGAATTGTGGTGGTTGTGGTGGTGATGCTGGTGGGGGAGGGCCCTCGCGAACGTTTTGCCCAGGGGCCCACACAACCCATAATCTGTCCCTGGTGGAAATCAACCATTATCTTTATGCGCTGCTAAATTTATATTATAATTCCATCCATTCAGTTGTTGTACTCGATTGGCTGATTTTATTTAGATCATTTGCCCTTATGTACAAGTCGCTCTGCGATGGCACGATAACTTTCACTAGATGAACCCAGCGACAGGTCAAGTGGGATCGATAGAACCTGATTAATTGCTTGTCTGCGTTGACCTGTCCGGGAGGTCATGACATCCCAGTTGTCCCATCTTTGTGGTCTGCCTAGTGGGTGTGCACCTGAATGGTCACTCACAGTCTTGACTTGCCCACTCTCGCTGGTTACTTGTAGCATTCAAAGTCACAAAGCCTCCCCGTCACACCAAAGAACCCAACCCCCCCTCTGAAGGTCAGCAGCGCCTCTTCTGCTGAGTCTAGCCTGAGGTTCATAAAACAAACGCAAAGTGACAGGTGTCACTTCAAGTGCCCACATTCTGCTCTCCCTCTTTTCTCCGCTACCTTTCCGTTCGATGTTGATTTACAGTTTATTGTTCTCTGTGAGTTCCAAGGTCATGTTAAAGTGGCCCAAGCCAGACCCAGGAGTAATGCTCACACTCACCTGCCAGTGAAGCCCAGAATCCACCCTCCCTTCTCCTGCTACTCTTTCCTATTGTGGAATTGCTTCACCTGGAGTCCTGCTGAAGCTGAGGCCTTCCCGTCTCAAATCCAGAATGTCCTCTGCTTTCATTCATAACAGATTCTCTTATGGCCAAAATGTTTGCTGATTGATATGTATCCCACAACATCCACAACTACTTAATATTTTAGACTGTTTCTATATGAATTTAGTATTTAGCATATTTTGCTATTTCAAATGGATGTATCTGTATACCATGTTCATCAATATGGGATCAGTAAGCTTGTTTTTTATTTTTCCATCGCAAACACACATGTTTAAAAGTATATTGCACATTCCTTCCTTAACCGCTTATTACTTTCACTTCAGCTTTGTTAAGAGAAGTAGACATTTCTGCACAGCGGCTTTTCCTTGAAAAGTAGTCAATGTAAAATGGATCCATCGTGGCCTCCCATGGGTTTACAGACAGCTAAACACAAATTAGCAGGACACCAGCAAACCTAATAGATTCAAGGGGGTGGGGCCCTCTCTCCCTAATTAGCTTGCAACCCGCTTCCTTTACACTAAAGCAATATTCAGATTCATGATTCGCAGTGGTTGGGATTATCCGCGTTGTAAGAAGAGAAGTTTTAATGACCGATGGGCTTTTAATGAAATTTAAAACTAGGTTAATCCTGCCAGGACTAACGTGAGGGTAGAGGGGATGAGGGCTGTATGTGTGCGCGAGTGTGTCAGAGTGGACCAGAGACTAAATGTATGTATTTGTTTGTGTGAGAATGTGTGTGAGTTTGTATTTACAAAGGTGTGTGTAAGAATCTGTGTACAAGTATGAGCGTGTGTCAAAATGTACGTGTGTGTGTGTGTGTGCGTGTGTGTGTGTGCGTGTGTGTGTGCGTGTGTGTGTGTGTGTGCATACATGCGTGTGTGTGTTTCCTCTCCTGTGCCCCCACACTGGCTTTTGGCACACAGGTGTAGCACCCCCACCCTCCTCATTGTCAGGCTGCATGGCTCCACGGCTATGCTGCAGCCCCTCCCCCCAGCGCCCCGCCCCCGATAGAGATGTGCATGTGAGCCTGTAGCAGCACTGCATGAGTGCCGAGTCCTACTTGAGTTTTTCAGGCCATTTTTCCCCCATAGACTCTCCACCTCATCATCCTTGCTTGCATCCTTTTCTTTAGTTTCACTGCACAGAAACACGCAGATTTTAGCCTTTAGAAAAAACACCCTTCAGTACAGAAAAGACGTTGATGTTTACTTCGTTGTGCCGGCAGCTGCCATGGGCCCTGTGATTTCACCCTTTCGTCGCCCTATTATGACATTTCATTTCCCTAACCTCATGAATTTCAATAATTTAGCAATGATGCATTTTTTTCTGGAAATTGCTTTCTGGTTGAACGAGACGTACATCCCAACGCACTCCGGTCATTACCATCTTCTCCCTCTCTCACTGTAAAAACTGCTCGCAGTCCAGAGCGCAATGCAGTGTGTAGCAGAATGGGTCACGTGTCAGTTTGAGACATCAAGCTTCGCCTTCATTTCCTTCCTATCAATCCTTCACTTCCATACACAAGTTCATCTTTTCATCTTTTATCAGTCACACTTGAAACAAATGACTGAGGATCCTTTTTTCATGAGCTGATTTTTAAGGTGAGGTCCGTAGCATCCTCCACTGCTCTAAGGGGCAACTGTTGAGAGTTTGTTGGATTAATTATTAAATTCCAGATCACACCTTATGCTCAGTTTATGTCTGTATTGCATATTCGGATGTACATGAAGAGCAGTGAGTGGCACAACCAAGGCAGCCTGCTCTCCGATTGGCAAATCTCCTGTTCTCAGAATCAATGCTGCTGAGACTGGCCAACTTGCCTAGAGTCAGCACTATGTCCTCCTTTCAATGTTCCTCTTCCTTACTCCGTCTGCCATTCTCCAGTCCGTCCTCCTCTAACCTCCTCCTCTTGTTTCTCCTTGCAGATACTCCATTCAGTGCTGGGTCGGCATTCCCTGTTCCCATGGTCCTCTGCCCTCTTCCTCTCTGCGTCTTGGCGGCTGTTAGTATGGAGAGGCATATGTGACACATGGTTAATCTAGTAGGGGAGGGGGTTAATGTCCCAAATCGAATGCTCACTATTGGTGTGTTTTTCTAATTTATATGCTAAAATGACACCAGGAGAGGTAAACTTTTTTGGCAGGCTGGTCCCACGCACGAGTCAACCTGCTACTGATCGTCATCATTTGGAAAGTAACTGGAACCAACATGGGGTCTAGATCAAACACACTGCCCAGCTGCTACCTGCAGCTATTAAACAATTCCCTCTGCTGGTCACATAATGCAACTGCAGTTGCATGCTAATTCTACTATGGCACGGCTGTGTAAACTGATAAGTATTCTTGGCAATTTATATTATTATTTTATTGGGAATAAAGGACTCATATAACTGATAGCAGATGTACATTATCCGCAGCAATTGCTTATGCAAATATGCTAATTTGCAGGCAAGTTAAACTGGCAGCGAAAACAATGTCAAATATAACTGCTTTTCAATTATACACATATTCATAAGCCCCTTCCTACCCAGCTGTAATGGTAAAATATATATGAGTGTAAGTTATTCCTTAATCACTTATGAACAGAATTTATAATTCCAGAGTCCCATGGTTTGCATTAGTCATACTTTTCCACTCATACTCTCTGATGAGTTTCAAATCTCCACTGGCCAGCAAATCGTTTTTGTTGGACAATCAGAGGCTTATGATTGAATTGTGTGATCAACACCCTAGGAGCGCATAATAATATGAACAGTGTACGTATATCTATATACACAGTAGCATTTGGCAGACCCAAGGATTGCAGCAGTAGGGATAAAACCAGGAAAAACAAGGCAGTCCTTGAACTGAATCTCTTGAATGTACCCCACGCAAATAACCTCCACACTCTGACAGCACCTAATGGGGAAATGCAGGGAGGTCTGACGCTGGATTGTATGAGATGCACACGGTAGTTAATGTACACGATGGCTAAAGACACGCGCGGATCACACCGGGTTCATTTATAACAGGGCAAGGGCATGCATGACAATCGGGAACACAAGTATTAATAATGACACATGCATATGGGGGCTGTTTACATTACAGCTTGCGAGCATGCTGGGATATGCAAAATTGCCATCTCATCTGCTGCTATGCTTATGATCATATCTTCTCGGGACCGCTCATTCATTTCTATGGGAAAAATGCTAATGCTAACTATGACAACCGTAACCCCTACCCAGCTATAACCATAACCATAAATAAATTAACAAACATACAAGAGTTTTTGCATTTTTAGTTTTTTCATTGCAGTCACGGATTTTTATAAAATGGAGTTTTCCCATAGGTAAAAAAACGGGCATTCATCACGTTGTGGGGACATTTGGTCCCCACTACGTAAGGTATACCTGGACTACACACACACACACACACACACACACATACACACACACACACACACACACACACACACACACACACACACACAGACAAACCTCAGTTTTGTGAATGCAACAGAAAAACTAAAATAGTCAAAAGTCTTGTAATTTGTTTATTTATGGTTAATGTTGGGACGGCTTAGGGGTTAGGGTTGTCATAGTTAAGGTTATGGTTATGCCCATAGAAATGAATGGAGAGTCCTCACAAAGGTATTGATACCTAATGTGTATGTGTGTGTGTGTGGATTATGTTTATATTACATTGTGTGGATCAAATGTCCCTCACAATGTAATAAAAACCTGTTATTTTGAGGTTTTGATGATGTTTTGTTATTTTGCCATTTCTCCGGTCCCCACAAAGATCTGTGAATGCAATCAAAAAACGAAAAAAGCCAAAAGTCTCGTATTTAGTTTGGTTACTTATGGCTAAGGTTAGGGCTGGGAAGGGGTGAAGGTCATCATGTTTTCCCCCTAGAAATGAATGAAGGAGAGTCCCCACAAAGATATAATTACAAACCTGTGTGTGTGTGTGTCATACTGCAGATGAGTTAGGAAGTCATATCAGCCATTTCATATCACTCTATAAAGATTATCACCCTTATAGGTCTTCCTGTCGCACACTGACAGAGAGACCTGTGCTTGTTCTATCCCCCCAGTCCACTGCAATTGAACACTGGTGATTCAGATGTGTGAGATGCCGCATCCTACAGAAGTAGCTGGAATAGGTGCAGCCTCCTTTGGATGTAGGATGGGGAACCTCTTGGCGTCGCTCCTATTTAACTCGGTCCGCCAACAGGGCAGTCGGAGTGCCAGTGCCTGATGGATGAGTTCTGACACTATGACACTGTATTTGACGGAGCTTCTGTTTTGAATACCCAGAGAATTCCTTAGATATTGGATGAGAAGCCAATCATTTATTGACAGGACTAGCATTCTGGGGAGCAGAATTTCAAATTCCCATCATTGACTAGTTTGCGACTGTGCTTGCAAACATCGGCGGTTATTGATGGACTGGCCTATTGTATTGTATTGTTCTATCATTTCCCACAGCTGCTTGTGGCTATAGAAGTTCTCCACAGATGGATGTTGCCTTTCCTTGGCTTAACGAAATGTTTAAAAAATGCACACACGCACGCATACATGCACACAGCCCATCACGACCTGTCGTACGTGTGCCTGGGAATTTGGGCCATGCGGCTTGGATGTGAGTAATTGAGAAGTAGGGCAGCGAGGGTGCAGTCTCAGGTATGAGTAATGCTTATGAGTGTGTGCGCGTGTGTGCGCGTGTGTGCGCGTGTGCATATGTGTATGTGTGTCCCTGAAACTTCCAAAGTTAAGATTAACGGACATGAGGTGGGTGGGGGGGGAGCGGATGCGGCAAGAAAGTAAATGAATTTTAAAAAGAGAAATTTCCTTCTGTCTGCACATTTTTTTACCCTTGGATTGCCCTAATTATACAGTGCATTGATTTTACAATGCGTCCATGGATTGATTAGAAATTCCCGACTCCTCCCCTAGGAAGCCCTCTGCACGCAGCCACTTTTTGATCTCTTTGAAACAGTCCCAGAGGGGAATCAATGGACCCTGCATTTCCTGTCTTCTCACTCTTCCTTCTTTCGTCGCTGCCTCACCGTCAATGTTTCCTGCTCACTCTACACCTCTATATCCCTCCTTCTCTCCATCTCTCTCCCACAACCTTTATCGCCCCCCCCCCTCCCTCCCACCCTTCCCCGGTACTGTGCACTAAAGCGACTGTCTAGTTTTAATGAAGAGCAGAATAAATTGTTGTCATGAGAACCGTGTAATCAATCAGGCTGGATAAAGAAAGGAACGAGGCGTAGGAGAAATGTGTTTAAAAATCAATTATACAATGAATATGACTTATAACACCCTCAGGGAAAATGTTGTTCCTGCTCTCACACATAGATAATGTTTTACAGTAGGGTTTGCGTATTTATTATTTTAACAAACACGCATGAATATATATAATGCATATACGCATGTGAACATGTGTGTGAGTATATATACATATATATGAACATTTACTTATTTATTTTATTTACTTAAATATTTATTTATTTCAATGCTGTACCGCTGTATACCTAAATACGGTAATCCGGCGAAGTCCTGAAGGTGAAGAAGCTGTCATTACTGAAGAGGCATCTACCCACTGATATATATGTGTGTGAATGGAAGTTGTCCTCAAACTGTGACATTTTCTGCTTTTTTGCCTATGATGTACAGTATATAAACATGTCCAAGAAATCAGAAAGAACTTGTACTGTAGCTGCTCAAACAGTAGCGGAAAACTGCAAATTTGGAGACAAAAGAAAGAGCAAACACACGAAACACACAGGGAGAGGGTCCCTACTTGAGATTAAAGAAATAATCTTGAATACCTATGTTTATTATATTATATTATTAAAAGAATATATATATATATATATATATATATATATATATATATATATATATATATATATATATATATATATATATATATATATATTCTTTTTTTACTGATGTAACTGTTCTGTAATGGTTAAATGCAACTGAATAATTATACTAGCTAGCTAAGGGTTGCTAACTTTCACACATCTAGTGTAACACTCCTCCTGTCAGACTCTCACGCAAGAAATCTTATGGCAAATGTGTACTATCCCATTGTAAACCTAAAATTAGCTGTATCATGTTTGTAACTATTGTCATAACCAATGTCTAACTAATATGTAAAATTTGAAAACCTTGAGCATCGCCATCCGTAAAAGGTACCCTGACCAGAAACCGGGGGTAGCTGTCGATCATTGTCGTTCAGTCTGTTCATGCTGCTGTCTTTGTCCGCTGCTGTCAGCAGGGGTGCGAAGTGCCCCCGCAGTGATGATGTCACTCCAAAATGGCAGCCCCCACAAATCGCTCATCAGATTACTCTATACATATATGCACACGAACATACTTAAAGGTATCCACTCACTTACGTCCAGGTTATGTTCCAAGTGAAGACTTAACTCAATCTGGACGTATCTGGGTGTAAAGGCGAAAGGTCAAATATACCGTGTAATATTACACACATGCAACTAACTCAGCGCAATCAGCTTGTTCTGGTTCTTGCTGCATGTGCACAGGTGGTAAAATATGTCCACTGACATCCATTACATCTACTTCGGACATCTCTCGATAAAGTTTATTAAGGCTCTGGTGTTCTGTAAGTACGACCGGACGTTACTCAATAGAATAAAAGTCAATGGTCAATGGAGGACTCTGTGTGTGTTTGTGTGTGTGTGTGTATTTGTGTATATATAAATATATATATATAAATATGTATATATTTGGAATATTCTTCCATCTTTCAAGCCACTTGATAAGTCCAGGGTTTTTCAAAAGGCAACCATACTCACACACTGTGGGCATTTGAAAACTATGTACAAATTGCTCAAAAAAGGGATTCTCTGACGTTTGATCTGGTGAAAGTGGATGGACTGGAAAGATGGGAAGAAAAGTGAGCAGCTATAGATGGTCAATGCTGGAGACCACAGTGGTGTTCCACCTCTCCTTTGTCGTCATCCAGCAGTTAAAACATCTTGAAAGCCAGCAATCTGTAGTATCAGGCTTGTGCCCCCCACACATCCACCTCTTCCCAATTATTATCACAATTTCTAAGGAGGACAAAGCAAAGCGGTAATGGGGGAATCGATCCTCATATTAGCGGAGCTGAGGTGAGGCGCTAATAAAGCTAGCCTTATTCTGTGGAGGTTTAATTAGCTCAGCCTAAAAATGTGCTTACAGGGCGGCCTGCCACTCGGCCATCACCCTGGCCCAACAGAAACGCTCATTTCACGGTCCGCTGGGACCTGGATCAGGACACTGTGCTCTCCATCCCTCTTATAAATGCGTTTATTACAGAAGCTGCGTGAGCGTATGCTGGCCTGCTCTGGATGTGCCTGTCCCCTCGACTGTCCTTTCGGCCAAGCTGAAGCTCCCTCATTACTGGGAGATAAGCACATGAAGAGTTGGGGTCCCCTCCATCGAAGAGTAGGCTTTCAGAAATTGTAGAGCACTTATTTTGTGTTGATGCAGGACCCAAGGTGGAATCTTTGTGAAATATGTCTCTTTACATGATTAACTGGCCTATTCCTAAGATGTCGACAATCTTGTCGTAAAAATTGTGTTTTTAGTATCTTGGCCACACAGTGCTGATATGCATATAAGTAAAACATGATGACATAGAAGATTCCAGGCTGTTGTCGTCTCACTCTTGACCAAAGGACACTTTGTGAATATTTGAATGAATGCTGAACTCTTTCACATTTTTTGGCCATTTTTCATTTAACTCTTTTCAGATATTCTGGAAGGACTCTGCATTCGATATATAATAGTGGGATTAAACAGGCCTGTGGTCCTTCTGTGGGAATACTTCTGAAAGAAGAGATAATGCTGTTGAGTAAGTAGGTTGACAGTCATATAACAGGCTACTTGGGGGTGTGGTAAGTGCATCGATTTAAACTTGAAACCAGCGTTTCCCCTGCGGACAAGCGTTTCCGAATTCTTAACTGAATTTGCATTTGAAGTAAATGAAGTGTCGGTTTTTGACACCTCCTTCTTCCAGTGATTTGATCCTGAAGGATTGCTGAAGGTAATCATTTTAAGGCACGGATGCATGTTATGCTTGCGGTCAATAGACTCTATAACATGTCGTGTATGAATAAATGAAAGAAAAGTAAAGACTGTGAGACACAAAGGGAGATAAAAGCAAGAGATGAGAGATGGAGTGGCAAAAGGATACAGAGTACCGAGGGATTATGGAAGGAAGAAGCGAATGATCAGAACATCAATATGCATGTATCTTAAGGTGATGTATCATATTTATCGTCCAATGTGATGTAACAGTCGACAGTACTATGTTATATTCTAGCACCATATTGTCCTCGTCTATAATGTTATCATGCCATCAGTGGCAAAAAATATATGATGAACACTGAGAAGGAGGTAATGAAGTTGGAGTGGCCTCCCGTCAAGGCAGTGACCACAGTTCATGAGCTCCTCCATCCTAGACCGTCAGCCTTGTCTGAAATAAGCCCCTCTCGAATACATCTGTCGTTTCCTTATGTCTCCTGAATTCTGTCATGCCAGCAACAGGAAAATCTCTTGTCTACTCTTGACTACATCTAAAAACAAAATGAACACAGTCTTATAAGCTCAAACCTCGCCTTGTTGCTGTTGCCAGTGCCTCTGCCTTTTCTCCTCATTCGATTGGCTGTTTCCTTTTAACCTCTTTGTAACCTCCCAAATATCCTAAGGCTCAAAAAAAAGATCCAGAACCATTTATCGAAAACAACTTACAGTTTTACCTGCCTGTTTATCCTGCTTGGCATTTACTGAAAAAACTCAAAAGGTCTTAGAACACGTTTCCCCTGGGGAACAGACCCTGCCATCCTTAGATCAAAATCTAGTTCCCCCTTCTTTACCACCTGCTGCCCCTTCAAAGCTGTGTCAAATGCCACGTCCAAATTCAGGTTGACTCATAGATTCGGCCTCAGCTGATCAGCATGAGAAAATATGAAACAAGAGTTAATATTAAAAAAGTCAAGGTTATGTCTAACAAGAAGCGCATATTGGTGGCATTGTGCTAAAATCCGTCACTGGAAACAATCTGCATTATTAGATATTCTACCCACTAGCCCAGGGCCTCTCTACCTATTGTTCACAAAGTAATATCAATACTACCCATATAGCAGAATATTCAATCAGATGCACAGATGTAACAGAAAAGATATTGGATGATGGATGAAAGTGATTCTGCTTGACTATCTGTTTTGTTCCATTCAGCAATTACATGTCATTACTGGTATTACTAATATGCAAAGAACTTTTATATAAAATACTAATTCTAATAAGTTATTTTAAGCATACCGTCAAAACAAACTTATTTTTTTCAGCAACAGATGTTTCATTAGTAGTGAAACAAGAATTTTCTCTGAATAAACCTTCAGAAATTAGATCAGACAGACTGAATAACCAGATTGTTCTAGGTAAGCTAAACTCTTCATTTTTTTATCTTATTCACACACAAAGAAACACACACACAGAAATGCAGATACACAGACGTGCACCTGTACTCATATCTTTGTGGGGACCGTCCATTAATTTCTAGGGGTATAACCCTAATCTCAGCTACGACGACCTTAACCCCTACCCAGCCCTAACCTTAACCATATGTAACCAAACAAAATACAAGAGTTTTGGCATTTTTAGTTTATTGATTGTACAGATTTTTATTGGTCTATCCACATGGTACAGATCGTATAATACATCTCCACTTTTGTATGTTTCCAATTTCATGATATTCAGTCATTATTAAACTAATGTTATACATAATCATATACCTGAATGAAAGGCTTATTTGAAACTCCCAGTCTCAAACGACAATTCCAGGCAGAGTCTCTGACTAAAGATATGGAAAATAATCTGTCATAGTGAGGAGAAAATTGGGATGGAGAGGTAAGAATCGCAGCTGGGAGAGTCGTATCTCTCTGAAATGGGGACTCGACATCCAGGCACTTAACATTCCATTATGTTATCTGCCTGTATAACAGGCACCCTTATCTAGTTCAGCTTGCGGTTTAGTAGCATTATGGCGTCTATTTGTAAAGTAGAAACTGTAAAGTGCCGAGCAGCACAGCCTGCAATGGAGTCCAGATGTGCAGAGTTGGGGACATGGGAAAGCTTAGCACTCTCCTGCAATTAAAAGATCATTTTCACACATCACATGTCTAGACATGAGACCTCACTGCTTCACCCCTTCACCTGTTTACCCAGCATTCTCAGTGTGTCGGATACTTTAACCAGACCCAAAGCTATGTGGTTTGCAGTCCTTCACAAATAAGGCTGAGAAAATGCCCAGCCTCTAGGCTGATTCATACTGAGTAATCTCTGGCGTAGCCACTTACCGTACACTGTAGCCTACAGCATAGCCTGACATGACCCTCCTCAGGAATGTAACTGCAGGCATGTGGAGGAGGCTACGTGGCTACCAGCAGCGTAGATTCTATATAGCAGTATATATCAGCCATTATGTGGCGAGTCGGGGTGAGGTAAATGTACAGCGTCACATCGACGCTTGTGGACATTTTACTTACACAAAAATGTTTCTGAGGGCAGAAATGTTGGAGGCACTCAAGCATTCCGTGCTCCACAGTGGACGTCAGAGATTAAACTGTAGAGGAGATGGGTCCACGCAAATAGAGGAGGCAGGACCAAGACATCTGATTTATTGGTCCCACCTCCTCAAGTTGCACGTACCCACTTCCTCTACAATCTGATTAGTTATCTCTCTGAACCAATCATTTTTCGCCGTAACCACAACCACACCTATCCAGGGCAGCCCTCCATGCCCTGAGCACAGATATGTTAACAGCCCAATCTCATGCCCAGTCCATCTTTGGTGTGTCAGTCACAGGACTGATTTGGGCTAAATTCTGAGAGGAGTTTCTCACTGTTCAGTTACAGGCACATAGCACCCTGAAAATTCAGCTATGGTGGGGGCATTATAAAAACTGGAGGGGGGTGTTGGAGGCGCTCAAGCATTCTGTGCTCCACAATGGATATCAGAGATAAAATTGGGAACTTTTGCACTGCAAGCGAGTGGCATCTTTCCCTGGGATCAATAGCTAAAGTGCTTCTGCAAAGAATCTGTCGTCCTCCCAGTCTGTGATGCTGAGACACTTCATTTCACAGAAATCCTGCTTTCATGTTCTTCGAATTGATTCTGGATTTAAGGTTCACTTTCTCCATTCCATTGAAATCGACTCCATTGAAATTGATATCAAAGACAAAATAAAGGCATTCCTTTCGGTCTGGAAATGAAAAATAACAATGCAGGAATATTTTTTTTTTTTCGGTTGGCTAACATTTAAATGTGGTGTGACTTTGGGTGTCATTTTATGGGCTGTTACCCCTGACAGCGGTAATGAGATTCAAACTTAAAGGTTTTCAGTTAATCACTATCGATTCAGAAATGTATAATGTTTCAAAGGTTTATGTATGGGAGTGTGTTTATGTGTGTCACATATACATGTGACTGTGTCCCTAACTCTCAGAGGTGAAAAAGATGGTCCTTTTCTGAGATACTAGCGGAATGGCCGCCTGCAATGTGATACCAAAGATTATACTTTGCATATCTGTTTTATCTTTTTCCATGTTTTTTTTTTATTTGCCATCACTAACAGATCGTGGTTTTCTGATGGCTTAGCACTGAGCCGAGCTCATTAGAACCACCTCTTTTACGCTTTGATTTATGACTGCCGAAGAGATTTCTGTAGCCGTGCAGCCCCTAGTGTGAGTAAGTTACTTGTTTCCAAGGTTTGTCAAATGATCTCTGGTGCAAAATAAAAAAAGAGTCACTGCCCCCACCCCCACTTACCAGAAGTGAAGACAGTCCATAATTCACTCTTTAGTGTACATTTTATATGGGCTTCTAGAAACATTTTATTGGTCATGAATGATAATATATTGGATTGTTAGTGCACACTACACTTAACCCGTAGAGATAAGGGCAATTAAATCTTTTCGTGATTGGATCATTGTTCCGGCTTTATATGACAACCGAACAGTTTGACCCTCCTGGGGAAAAGACATCACTAGCACCCACTGAAAAGCCGCGTTATTTCACTGCAGTAAACAAAAGATAGAATTTTTCAGTTCCCCGTTGGTCATGTTCAAAGCAGCCAGCAGAGTCCTGAATGAGACAGTAGCAGCACTTTCTGGTGAGTATGAGAATATAGACAGCGCCCAAAAACACAGACGTGCGAGCCGCGTTATTATTTTGGTGTGCAAGTCTGCAGATGTACGTTTATATGTACTAAAGCGTCTCTCAAACACCTATTCTCACGAATATCTGCTCCGTTTTCCGCAGTGCAAATTATGCACACTTCCAAAGCTAAATTTGATTAATGGCGGATACCGGCCACTAATTAAGTATGATTAGCTCAATCTGAGATATTATCGATCTCTATTTAAAGAGAGATAAATAAATACCTTTGGGAATAAAAGTAATTTCACAGATAAGCATCACTGCTAACTTCTTGCTTTCTGTGGGTTAGTATTAAATCTCTATAAACCGGAGGAGAAAAAAAAAGTTGTAAACCATTGCAATTAAATCCAAATTTGACAATTTACAATTGTTGTTCCCCTTTAATCCCTCGATTAAAATCCTTTAATAATTGATTAATTGCTTTTAACAATTTTGGGAAGGCTCGGTGGTGTAGATTTATAGATGTATTCTTGATGTATAATATGTAAGCTTTTCAGTAGATTATGCTTATGCTGTATAGAGTTCGCTGGAAAGAATGAAACACCCCTAAGACACACACACACACACACACACACACACACACACACACACACACACACACACATCTTCCTCCTTTTGAACTGTACTGCTCTGTAAGCCCGCTAAAGCCTACTTAGCAGTTGTTCCAATCTGATGAGGCGGCTTTTCCCCTTTATTTAGCGAAGTGCTCGCTAACATGATTACAACGAGTAAGCGCGCCTTTCCCGCACTTCAGCAGTCTGCCTGTAGAGTTACTGCAGGCGAGTCCCGGCTGACGTGTAGCTGATGAAGGCTGATAGGGGGTAGCATGGACCCCAGACCTAACGGTGCAAACAAGAAACTAAAATAAAGGGGGTTGATATTTGTCCTTGATCTCAACTAAAGTGCTTTTTTCTTTGTTAAGACATTTTCCATTAACTTCGGTGCCGCTCACCTCATTACAGTATGTCCAATAAATTATGGAAAAGGAACGCTTGCATGAAATCCTTACACCGAATATTCAGTTGCTGCCATAATATCTGTCCTTGATTTTCAGATGCTGGTAGATTAGTTACGTTGTCATTGTTCAGAAAAGTAAATCCGAAAGAGTAATGGACAAAACCCATAATAGAGGTGCAGTGCCATATCCTGTATCATTTCACGCTTGCATTAAACATACTTTAGTCATGCTGTCAGTGAGAATAATCAGAGAAACGATAAAATAATAATAATAATAACCTAATAATCAATTGTGTGGGATATTATATAATTGGAATAGACAAAATTATTTGGAATTTGATAAAAATGCACATTTAAATAACGTGTAGATGGATTTGCTTTTTTGAGAAATTTGCCAAGCCGCATTCTCACTTCGCGTGTTCCGTCTTTCACGTCTTACTACTGCCCTCTATTGCCGGGGGTAGGATAAACGGTCGCCAGTCCTGTTTATGCGGTCTCGATGGAGACCTTGTGGCAGCCTTCTGTGTTCTCGGGGTTCTTAATTCCGCTAGAGGGCACCGTAACTGCATTAAATTAACCTACGTAATAGTTAAATAGCTGACGTGATCAAGGCTATTCTGCTTCAGAAAAAAAACACAACTGCATACATTTGACCCTAATCAAACGTGAATTATTTGCATTAAAAGCATTAACCTATTTATATTTTTAAGGTATGAAATAATGTGATTGTGTTAAGTGTGGTCTTCATTTTAAATGTGGTATGCTATACATAGGCATCCACAGCACTGTTTGATAAAAACAATTAACACTAGAACTGCCAAATCTACGCAAATTTGCGTAAATTCCCTGGGCCTAACACCTACTAGCATCCCTGCTGAGAGTTTCTTGGGCCATTGTCCTCCTGCTTTTGTTGTGCAAACACACCCATTACCTGTGAGGCCTGGCACATTTGCATTTTTTTGCTCAGAGTAGCTCAAATCCAAGGCAGGCCAAACCTCTGTGTGTGACATGGAAACCTTCACAAAAGTCTGCCATATCTATACCAAATATCCCACACACTGACTGACCTGCAAATATGAAAGACATACATTCACAAAATATATGGAAACATAAGTCTGTTTTATTTATAAAAAAAAATGAGTTTTTCAAACTCAAACGACTGGGGTCCTTTCCCAAGTTAGGGGACACTTTGCAGATGTATTTGGCCTCCAAATCCATGGCCATCCAGAACTTAATCCCAAATTTGTCCGGCTTGGACGCGATATACTGCGTGTACAATGAACCTTGGTTGGGAACAGCTGTTCGTCTGTGGTCATGTGTTCTCTTGGAGTGAAACTCTCATCACAGTTCTTAGTGAAGCATGTCGAAATGTCAGAGATGTATATTATGTACAGAATGGATGTATGTATATATGTACAACACTGTGGATATATCTATATGGACAGGCATGTAATGGAGTGACAGGGATTGACAAGAACTAATATTGCATATGAAACATATTGCACATAGAAACTACCATGGTGTATTGGATGTGTGTGTTTTTTAGTCTATGTGTGTGGGGTCTGCTGCAAGGACTTGGGGACTTTGTTGTAGAGTCTGACAGCGATTGGAAGGAAAGACCTTCTGAATCTCTCCTTCCACTTAGTGGATGCATTTGTGTGCCAGTTGCCCTCTGATTGCGCTTATAGGCAAGGAACTCTGTTGCCGATTCATGCAGCAAAAGGCAATTAGAGGGCATTTCGCACTATGGCAGATACTGTAATGCAATTGGGCCGGCTTTTCACAACATATGACTGCTGTAGAGGTGGCCAAAAGGTGTGATGCTGTCCATTGTGACTGTGTATGTAGGGGAGTGGCATTGCATAATTACAACACGGCTGTGAATAAAAGCAGACCGACCGATGCGGGAGAATCATTTCTTCTTCGCATTTCTGACAACGCACATCAGTATGGCCTCCGCATCACTGCCACGTAGGAAGAACCTCTCCGCGCAACAGGCTTTGGCCCTGCTTCAGGAAATGGACGAAGCAGACTCTGACGGAGGAGAAGTTTCGTTTGCCCATCAGGGCACTGATACCTCATCAGAAGAATCCGAGAAGGATACGGATCAAGAACCCAACATGCCCCCAAGGAAGATGCACCGTGGTACCAGGAAGCCCTGTCTGAGCCAGATGGCAAAAGACGGCACTGTGTGGGTAGAGGAGGCCATTGGAAGTGGAACAGCCAGTGCATCAGCAAATCACTCGTGCTTCACTGCGCGAGCTGGACCCACTGAGTCTGCTAAGGTTTGTCATTGCCATAGTACATATGATATTTATATAAACCCATATATTGTTCATATAAACTTATTTAGAGTGAGGTTCATGTAAATTTACCATTCTCTATTCGTTTATCTTCCGACAGCGTAAAATTACAAGCGTGCTCCAAAGCTTCCTCTGCCTGCTAGACGTGGGAATGCTGCAGACCATCAGAGAGTGTACGGTCCATCACGCCCGCAGAACAGAGCCGGACTGGAAGCTGGCAGTTCATGAACTGATGGCATTCATTTCTATTCTGTTTGTGAGAGCAATCATGTGTCCTGTTGGTGCCATTGTGGATTGCTGGTCGGAAAGCTTTCTAGTGCCAGTAATCAAAGAGACAATGTCCCGAGGTAGATTCATTTCAATTATGCAACACCTTCGATTTGATGACAAGGACACACGGGCAGAACGGTTGAAAACAGACAAATTTGCTGCGATCTCTGACATCTGGACCCGCTTCACCAAGAACTGTACTGAGAGTTTCACTCCAGGGGAACACATGACCATAGATGAACAGCTGTTCCCTACCAAGGTTCGGTGTCCATTCACGCAGTATATCGCATCCAAGCCGGACAAATTTGGGATCAAGTTCTGGATAGCCACGGATTTGGAGACCAAATATGTCTGTAATGCATCCCCTTACTTGGGAAAGGACCCCAGTCGTCAGAAGGGGGAGAGGCTAGCAGAGAACGTGGTCATGAATCTGATGGAGCCATTTTTGGATGACGGGAGAAATGTCACAACAGACAATTTCTTCACCTCACTGGCACTGTCACACAGACTGCTTCAGCGCAAAACAACGTTACTGGGCACGGTGAATAAAGTCCGGCGTGAACTTCCTCCACTTGCAAAGGACACTACACAGCGAGAGGAATTCTCCACGTCAGTGCTTAGAAGTGGCAGTGTCTCCTTGACAATTTATGCACCTAAGAAAAACAAGACTGTGTGTGTTATGAGTACCTTGCACCAAGACGTGGTGATCGGTGACGGCAGAAAGAGGAAACCCAACACGATAACAGACTATAACCACATGAAGGTATGTGAATGTGTGTATAATTTTACACCAGTGCTACAATGCTTTGTGATATGTACTATACAGGCATATATATATCGGGTAGAAAAAGCACATACACTCATGACTCTCTCTCTCTCTTCTTTTACAGTGTGGTGTAGATGTGTTGGACCAAATGGCGCGGATGTATTCCGTACGAGCAGCAACACGCAGGTGGCCAGTAGCTGTATTTTATAACCTGCTGGACCTGGTGGCGGTGAATGCCTACGTTCTGTACCAGGCGTGTACAGGGTGGAAAGGCAAAAGAAGATTCTTTCTGAGTCTTCTAGCGAAGGAACTCCGTTGCCGATATATGCAAGAAAAGGCAATGGAGACAGAGAGGAAGGCTGCTGCAGCGTTTGCTGCTGCTGTGCCAATTTCTGCATGGACAACTCAGTGCCAGGTACAAGACAAATGTAACAGAAATCGCAGCAGGTTTACCTGTGCGAAATGCTACAAATTCACCTGCGCCAAATGCAGGGACGATGGTCACTGGATATGCAAACGCTGCAAAGTTTGAAAAACTCCATTTTTTTATAAATAAAACATAAAAACAATAAAAACTTGTGTTTCCACATATTTTGTGAATTTGTGTCTTTCATATTTGCAGGTCAGTCAGTGTGTGGGATATTTGGTATAGATATGGCAGACTTTTGTGAAGGTTTCCATGTCACACACAGAGGTTTGGCCTGCCTTGGATTTGAGGTACTCTGAGTAAAAAAAATGCAAATGTGCCAGGCCTCTGTGCCAGGCCAGGTAATGGGTGTGATTGCATAACAAAAGCAGGAGTAGAATGGAGCTGAAAACCTGCGAAAATCACAGCAGGGGTGACAAACACCTAGGGACTCTCACCAGAAAATAAAAACTCGGTAAATCTAGTGTTAAATATTTGTCTACCTGAAATCTGCCGCAATTAATCATCAGAGCAATCATTAAATTTTGCATGTTGTGGGCAACGGTGGCTTGATGGTTAGGGATACGCCCTTCTAATTGAAGGGTTGCTTGTTCGAATCCCCGATCAGCAGGCTACCACTGAGGTACGCTGAGCAAGGCACCGCTCCCGAGTTCTCCTTCCGGAGCCGCTCGATTAGCTGCCCCCTGCTATGTCACGAAAGTCTCATATGGGTTGAATACAGGGGACCCGTTTCGTTGTTGCGCCCTGTGCGTTTTAACAATAACCACTGATCACTTAATTGTAATGTTTTAGTTTTAGTAAAACCACGTTCAATAATAAGTCAGCACTGTTGCCAACGACATAGTGAAATCAAAATACTACAGACCAGCTTTTTGTCTGTAATTTTTTCAAATATTACTACACAATTGTACCAGTTACATTCTTTTTCCATACCCGCTTATCCTATACAGGGCGCCAGGAATCCATGGTCTATATCCCAGAAGCTATGGGTATTAGGCAGAGAATCTCTCAAAACGGGGCGACCCATCGCAGCGCGCGCGCACACACACACACACACACATACAAAAACACCAAGGTCTCCAGAGATGTGAGGCTAAACACGCTTCTAACGGACCTCACTAACTATATTGATTTATTGTTTATTTATTATTAAACACCAAACAAAGTGAAATAAACCTAGTAAAAACAAACAAATACATGCATACATACATATTTAAATATGTAAATACATAAAATGGAAAAATATTTCGAATAAAACTACATTTTAGAATTATTTTTGTAATAATTTTGAAAGTACTTTCACATTTCGTTTCACGATAAATTATCATAGAAGGTTGAATTATTTGATTTTCCGAAACAGGAGAGTAACATTGAGGCAAGATATTCTATAACATTAAGTAAAAGCTGTTAATGACTTATTTTTTTCCATTCAAGAAATACCTTGTTATATTATGTTCTTTATTAATAGTCTGCTAACATCAGTATTTTCAGAGAGAACTCTATATTATGAAGACAGGAAATATTACTACCTATTCTATTTTAATTATTTTATTAAAAGCGAAGTTTAAAAAGTGCATACAACACATTATTTATGCAATAAAAATCAATAGCAATATAATTTATAATCGTAAAATAATTATTATACCAATCAGCAAATGACTACACAATATAAGTAAAATCGTAATGTGATTGCGATGCACATATATAACGTGTGCATGTATTTCATAAATATCCTCTTTAATGTTACATTGCTAACGTTTTGCTTGCAGTTATACAAATTCCCGCTTTTTGACTCGCGCGTCTAATGGGTAAATATACCTTTTTCAATAGCCGTTTTTCAAAAGTCACTAAAATATACATTCAATAGATAAAACAGAACACCACAAATCTAGTACGAGTCCTCTTACGATGCAAAAAAATAACGTACTGATAACGAAAAAGAACACGCTTTTTATTCCTCGATATTGGTATGTTTTTTTTTACTCTATAAGATCCCATATTTGACAGGACAAATATTGACCTCATCGATTGCACAACAGTCACTAATAATTCCTCATATACGCGAATATATTTTTTATAAAAGATATACGTTTGATTAAGTTTTCACTTATTTATCGTTATAATTCTCTTAATCTCCAAAACACTCAGTACCCTACCATTTGTTTGAAGAGTCCGGTGAAATTCAGTTGCAAAATTTATTTTCATCTCAAGCGTGTATAACCATCACAACAGACAGTAAAATGCGTACGCTATTTTTCACGCTTTTCGAGAAAGAGTAATCTTTAAAATCCGAGATAAATACTTAGCGCTCAAAATCGCATGCCTGCATACACATAAAGTCAATCAGAATTGCGTTAAGTGGCAGACCGGTGTACAAACGCCAAATAGTGGCACGACCAGGTGACCAAGGAGTGACCTTAACCGTGCGGGTCATCCACAGTTCAGAGAAAGACCCCTCTCTGTTTACTCTTGGAATGATTTACTGGGAAAATAAGTATTCCAACCTTACAGCTTCAAATGAATAAAATTAATTTCTCTCAAATAGGCAAACGTGCAAAAACTTGATTAAAAAATAATACCAATAAAGTAACAATACACCCAAAGCTTATTCATTTTACACGAATAACGTTGCACTTTTTCGACTGGGCGTTATGTTTTGTAAAAACAAAAAAAAAACATAGAAAGGTGTTTTGAATGTTCAGTTAGATAAGGTACACAGCTTGAAATTAAAGTCAGCAGAATGTGAACATAAAAACCAGCAGATTTGTAATTGTTACCTAAAGTCAATTTTAATAGAAAATGTTCTGTGCTGTATTGGGTATAATAATGCAATAAAATAAGTCACTTTTAATGTTAAATGCATATTAAATTCAGTGTAATCTGAGAAATGTTTGCGTGTTTACAACAATGGTAGTAGAATTCTCCTGTGCTGTTGTTCATTAGAGGTAAACATTGTAATCCTTCGGTATTCCCACTCTCACATCCCAACCATTGTTTTGGAAACCTCCCTGTATTGTCTACCTGGATGTTTTATGGTATGATAAAGAGGTCAGCAAGTACATTTATTACCTTGGGCATAAATTTCACATGCAGACACTTGCACATTTTTTACTTCCTTTTAAATATTGCTTACAGACCAAAGCATAGTACATGGCACACTATTGTGTGTGTGAGAGGGAGAGAGAGATAAGGAAAGTCAAAGGTCAGAATAATTGGTAAAGTATGGCTGATGCTGGCAATATCTCTTGCATAACCTTTGCTAATGATGAGAGACCGGCTTAAGCAAACAGTCTGAAACTGGACCTGGCTTTTACCCTCCCTTATGTACTCGGAGACGTACTGTGACCGTGGGTGGAACTCTGGAGCTGTTATTCATGGATGCAACCAACGAAGGCTGTTTGTCTGTATGTGTGAGCAGTGCTTGTCTATATGGGGGGAGGCAAGGTGTGTGGAGCAGTGCTACATGGGAATGTGGAGGGCAGCTGGGGGAAATCGTTGACTGAAAGGCAAACTAATGGATGCATTTTGAAGGAGGTGGAGAGATTTCAGGCCGGGGTTTCTCTCTAGAGCTCCATTCCATTTGAATGCCCTACATTAACATTCCAGGGAGATGTTCACTGCACCTCAGATGCCTTCATTAAGTAACCTTCACAGTTACTCTTTATGGCGTTTACATTTATTTATTCAGCAAACACTTTTGTGCAAAGCAATGTGCAAGTGAATCTGACAGTACATTACAAGCATGCACCTACCAAGGAGCCAAAGAGGCATAAGTGTAGCTAGGATGGGCAACCGACGAGAGACCTGTAAATGTGCAAGTCAGCGTGCAGCAAGGGCTACACAGTAATAATAGTAGATACTCCCTCAACTTGCGCTTTGTAGAGTATGCTGTCTGTCAAGGCCCAGGGCCTTGCTCAAGGAGCCACAGAACATGCTGACTAGGGTTAGAACCAGTAACCTACGGATTACAGACACACAGGCTTGGCTCACGACCCCAAAGTTTGTCAGAAGTGGGATTTGAACCCGCGCCTCCATTCGGAGACCAGAAACCCCACAGTGGGAAGGAGCGTAACCTTGAATCTGACCCCTATATATATATATATATATATATATATATATATATATATATATATATATATATATATATATATATATATATATATATATATATATATATATATACCACCACATACATGCAATTATATTTAGAAGATCGAGGGCAGACTACCTTTGCACAAGGGAAGTGTAGTGTTTGTGTTACAGGGAATACCTGTAACTCTTGGTCTTATCTTTTAGCTGGGTGTCCAAATCGTGCTTCCCCTCAGGTGTGTGGGAGATTAGAGGATTTGGCAGGAATGTGGTTATGTTTGAAATCTCACCTGGACACGCTGACGCGCTCGCACGTCCAGCTGTGTGTATCCCAGATAAGGCATTCTGTAACAGCAGAGTCTCTAACATTTATCATGCTCGCAGCATATTCTCATCGCATTCGGCCCACTCTTAATGAAAGCTGCATACTGTAAATTCATCTCTTTTATATAAATATTTTAATTGTTTTGTTACTTAAGCTTTCTAATTATGGTTAAAGTTTATTTCTAAATGGAGCAGGTAGCAGGTTCTTCTTGTGTGTATGTGTGTGTGTATGTGTGTGTGTGTGTATGTGTGTGTGTATGTGTATATGTGTGTGTATGTGTGTGTGTGTGTGTATGTGTGTATGTGTGTGTGTGTATGTGTGTGCATGTGTGTGTGTATGTGTATGTGCATGTGTATGTGTGTGTGTATGTGTGTGTGTGTGTGTATGTGTATGTGTGTGTGTGTGTATGTGTGTGTGTGTGTGTGTGTGTATGTGTGTATGTGTGTGTGTGTGTATGTGTGTATGTGTGTGTGTGTGTATGTGTGTGTGTGTGTGTATGTGTGTGTGTGTGTGTGTGTGTGTGTATGTGTGTGTGTATGTGTGTATGTGTGTGTGTGTGTGTGTGTGTGCTGCAGGCACAGCTTTTTGTTTAAACTGTGTAGTTTGCTGAATTGTTTCTAAACTGCCCCTAATGTGTATCATCTGCCTTGTTCCCTTATTTCACTGTGTCTATATGCTGAAAATATTTCCAGAATTATACGAGTTCATTTCAGTTCTATGTTGCTTTCAGTCTAAGAAGCCCCCAATATTTAATCAAGACAGATGACATTTCAACACTGTGCAGAAAGTATTGCTCATGCCTTGCACCTTGTCCTTAGGAAGCTGCTGTTATCACCCATCATGATCACTGGACCCTTGTACTGCGACACAAAGGACATCCCAACAGATGAAGACAGCTAACGGCTGAAAATCAAACCAATCACTCTCAAGGTATTGAACTGATGCACTTCCTTCTATGGAGTTAGTATCCTAAAGCTGTTTCATAGGTTATGAATTCCTTATATATCACACTGTTCATTTCCCATTGTAGGGGTGCTTGAGAAAAAAGATGACATAGGGAGAAAGATCATCAATAAAGAGGAGGACAAAGATGAAGGAACGACCAGTCTTGTCCAAAAGGTTCCCAGAAGCAAACAGCATTTAACGCTAACTGACAGTGATTGGGCATCCTCAACATTAGAACCCAGTTATTTTGCTGGGAGGGTGGCCCTCTGCAGGCTAGAGGTGGAAATGAAAATACCCCCAGAAAAGGTTAACACATCACATTGTGTTTTTACATCTTATAATCCTTTTGAATGACTTTTGATTTCTTACAGTTAGAAGTATTGCCGTTTTAATAATTTGGTTTTATTTTATAGTAGACATGTTATGTTGACTTTGACTTGCCAAGCAAAAGGGGAATTTACAATTAATGTTATTTAGAGTTCAGAGACCCTCACATCCTTACGAGGTCACCGCCATCATTAATCCGTAATTTATGGGTGTGAACAAAGGACAGGAAAGGGGTGATGTATGGAGGAGAGCTGATCTGTGAGGGATCTGTCTGGCAAAGAGATATTTTACTGTTATATGGTGCATTGCATATAATTACGTTTTATTTAAGCATTTTTAGAGATACGGCAGCATGTCAGCTAACACTAGAGCCTCACCCCACCACGACTGGGGGTTCGATTCTAACCCCAGTTCCCTGTTTGTAAGATCTCTCTGCGTTCACCCAGATGTTCCTATAGATTCTTTAGTCTCCTCAGCTAAAAACAGGTGAATTTCCATCTCTAAATGACACATAGTGCATGATCATGTCTAGCATATTGCATTTCTGCCTTGGGATAGGCTTGAAGCTCACTATGACCCTGTATTGCTGTGTTTCCCAATCTGGTCCTTGGGAACCCACAGTCGGTCCATGTTTTTTCTCCCTCTAAGCTCCCTGCCATACAATCCACATTTTTGCTCTCAGGGACCTGGGAGGGAGGAAAAACGTGGACTGTCTGTAGATTCTAGAGGACCAGATTGGGAAACACGGCTGTGCTGTTTAAGAGGAGGTTATGGAAGATGGATGGAAATTTATGATTGTATGTAATACTATTAACAGTCTGGGAAAAGAGCTGGGAAAAGAGCTGGGAAAAGAGAAGTATTCTTGTAGGAACTACAAGAAATTTTTAAGAAATCCATGAAAGAATGTTTATAAACATAGACCCCTGGTCCCCAGTGAGTGCTTTCCTACACTAAAACCATTGAAGAAGATGCCAAACCTTCACCATGACCAGATGGAGCCAGAGAATGACTGGAAGGCTGAAGGGTCGGCTTCACTGACCCCGCTGCTTCATCACGAGGGCAGACTGGCGCTGTTAGTTTCACCTCACTTCCATCTAAGTGTCACAAAGCTGACGTCGCGCACCAGCACGTCATGGCCGATTCCGAGCCCAGTGAACCCGGCTGCCACTAGACACTTGATCAATGCATCTGTGTATCACCCTTTTTAATCGTCGCTCCACATTTCTCACATTTGCTCCTCTCCGAACACATGTGGATAAACATATCATCACTGTCCAATGAAAAACACGTGTTTCTGAAGCATCTATTATTTCAGGAGTGTGAAAATACAGTCCGCATTTTCTCAAACCTGTGTTACAATATATACCTAAATCAATGGAATAATCCTTAGCACACCAAAGACAAAGAATCTTTACTTGGTCTTCAGTGGATGGTTAAATTATTTAGAATTGACTTACATGGATTGTTGTCAGCGAAGTGAGTATGTCAGTGTCAACAAAATACAAACTAATCTCATTTTATATTAACAATTAACAATGATGTTTGCTAGCTAGCTGCATAGCTAGCAAATGTTAATTTATTTGCCACTGCATTATTCCCATGTTTAGACTTTTAACGTAACTCAACGGCTCGTTCCTGTCACTCTGAATGGGTGTCCATCGAGCAGCTGTTTGTGTGTTTAGCGTAAATTATCTGTGTAAATTGACTTTTTTAACGGCACCAGGAGTGAATGTTTCACAGCCTTTGTAACTGTTCAAAACATCCACTACTTGAAAGGTAAAGTCTGTAATTCAATCAAACCATCACAACATTTGCCCTTAATAACTGTGCTGGAATTAAGACCTGTCCTTTTCCTCATTATCTATTGCATGTATTCTGAATTCTATGCATGGATTGAAAATGTGAAAGCCCAAAGTCGTTTGTCAATGTTAAAAAGTTGCATCAAGACAATTACCATTAAAGGCTGCAAATGAGAAAGCATTGTAGGTAAAAGGAAAAACTTCATTGTTCTGCACCATTTATGGATGCTGATTACACACATATGAATGAAAAATCCTGAGTGGTGTAGCAGTGAGAGTTGCAGGGTCTGCCTGCTCCACCCTCAGCTCACACACACCTGGCCTGGGTACTGGGGTATGTGTGTCACTGCAGATCTCACTAACTCCAAAGACAATGGCCCTTCTAGCCTCTGACCGCTGCTTCACCTCTTCTCACCCACTGTGTGACCACAACTCAAGATTTACTCACCATGTGCAGCCCTCACCTGCAGCCCCCTCTGCAAACCACCTTGGTCAGCCCCCCACCCCCCACATCACAAACAAACGTAGCTATGCTGGCCTGAGCTGTCCATGGGCACTACAGGTGTGCAATGCGGTCTGGTGCATCCCCTCTACATACCATGTCCCTCCTTCTTCAAAGCGTCACCAAAGAGTTGCATGTATGGATTGGCAGTGGTGCCTTAATGGTTAGGGAAGTGTGGTTCTAATTGAAAGTTTGCAGGTTTGAATCCCTGACCAGCAAGGCACAACTGAGGTACCCTGAGCAAGGTACCCTCCCCAAGCACTGGTCCCTGGGTGCTGAATTAGCTGCCCCCCTGCTATGTCACAATGTCACATTTGCGTTAAATGCAAAGGACACATTTCGTTTTGGTGTGTCAACAGTGACCACTGACATTCTGCCTCATACACAGGCCCCGTAATACAATTTGAGTCATTTCTTGCTCTCTCGCTCGATTCAGATGTGCTGTACTATGTTACTCTGAGCATTGCCCTGTCATAGCTATTTTAATTAGGGCACACTGCTCACTATACACCAGGCTCTGTATATGGGGAGTTGCAATGCAGAATGGCTGTGGTTCAGTATCCTGCTGTAATGAGGCCAGAGGGGGTTTCGAGGAATCTGAGAGGAATGAAGCTGTGAGAAGCAGCAACCAGCTGATCCTGTCAGTTTACCATCTGTGGATGTTGGCATAAACAGGGCTGGACTGGGGTGAAGAGGGGGCATGGTGCCCTGTATCGGCCCACTGGGGAAGTGCCAGGTATGCCAGGTATGCCAGGTATGCCAGGTATGCCAGGTATGCCAGGCAGCCAGTCCAGCCCTGGGCATAGACTAACCGCTGTGGTAACAGGCTGCTCTTGCCTTTTCTTTGTGTGAACCTAGCTGTGGTAGAGTGAGGGCGTACATGTGGGCATGGATGACAGGGCGCGGGTCCAATAAGCAGATGGGGAACTATGGGGGGATCTAGGGCAGGGACAGATCCTCTCTTATTAGGGATTTAAGCCCTTTTATCTCCATTCTGTATGTGAAATTATTATATGCTGCTCTGCTGAAAACAATAACTGGACTAGTGGCCACAATTGTGGAAACACCTCGCAGTTTTGGCATTATGTTTAAAAACAATTCTGCAGGAATACTGGCAGTAATGTTTGTACGCAATCAAAGAACGTTTACTAATATCATACACTGGACGATTCAATAAGTAACTGGAGTCACCGGAATAAAGTTCTGCAATCTTTAATAATTGTGCTAAGAAGTTTTTTTCACAGCTTTGGCCACTAATGTATGCGTTATGTTACAAAATATAAAAGTCAGGGAGAGCCAGAGATTAATTAAAGAGCCAATTAAAACGACGCAGTTTTCTGTTTTACGATTCTGTTAGATCTTTGGCTTTGGAGAGAATCAATATCAGACGTTTGTGGTTAATATAAACCCACGTGTCTTAAACACATGAAAGGGGAAGCCAGCCGGCAAACACTGCTTTTACATGTGAGAAGGACGGTGTAAGCTGTGCTTGTGAGGCAGTGGCGTGTGGCGTGTAGCGTGTGGCGTGTGGCGTGCACACGGATGCCGGTCTGTAGCCTGAGTGTGGTAGCGTGTGTGTGGGATGGGGCGACGGGGGCTCTGGTAGTCCTAGGCTTGGGAGCCCCCCGCTGGGCCATGGTGCAGCAGAGAGAGATAGCGGGTGACAGTGTGAAATGAAACACACAGATAGGGAAGTGGGAGACAGGCAGACAGGAGCCAGCCCCTCTGCTCTGTGGAGATTAGGCTGACTCCTTCCCCCCACCACAGCGAGCCCTCCGCATTCCCAGGGACCAACGCTCCCTGGCTCCAGTGTTCCCCCAGAGCCTGACCAGCATAGCAGTCAATAACACACAAACACACACACACACACACACACACACTGAGATCAACACGCATGGGCAGACAAGCATGCTGACACCCATATAAACACGCATGCCTGCTATTAGTGAAGTCATGACCACAAACGTACAAAGCATCAAAGACGAAAGAAATATATAATAAAGATGCATACATGCACTAACAAACTGATCTACAACAACAAATAACACACACACACACTTACACAGTGGTCACAGTGATTGAGCTGAGTGTCCTGAACTTTGGCCTTAACATTCCTGTACCTTTTAAAGATTTATTTCTTGTAATTATGTTTTAACTGTCAATGATTACAGTTTGACACAAAATAATAATAATAATAAGAAGAAAAATAATAAACAACAACAACAACAACTACAGCTTCATTCTGTTGCACTTTGGAATATTAACTGTTTAATACAATTATAAATGAATGAGCTTCCCAGCTAAATCATTCCAAATCTGTGTATTTGTATGAGCATCTATTATGTAATTGCAATAATAACAAACGATACAAGCTTTCCCATTTTCTTTTAGTACATATTATCCGTTACAATACTGTGTAATCTCAGACGCTCAAAACAGCATGCTTAAAAATGTTGCTTAAATAATGTACGCATAGCCAAGACCTGACTGGTGATCCGCTTTGCCTCGCTCTGGAAGTGTATGGCTGCTGATGGACCGCGGTCCTGCGGAGTGAACTCAAGAAGCACCTCATTCATAAGGACGGTATCAGTGCTCGTAGTGAGAGACGTGAGTTACACGGTAACGTCGCAATTGGTCGGGAGTGAAATATAGGACTAGCTAAGCACTGAGTATGAACTGACAGAGACTCGGGGAGGATCAAGACACATTAATAACAATGACGTGCCTCTTCACATATCGGTGTGAACGAAATATTATTCTACACGTCATTCTGAAACACCATAATAAACTTTGAAACATTCCTTTAAATTATGGATCTATTCATTTTGAAATTTATGTATAATATCATGTCACATTTTATTGAAAGCATTTAGCTTTAATTAATATTTTAATTGGATGACTATCCAATTCTTTCTCTAAATTTTTGGCTTGACGTCTTAAAAAACACATAGCCCTTTACACAACATTCAGTCACAATGGGATAAATATGTTTAATACGTGTGAGTGATTTCATCACACTTTAACGTATTTGCTGTGAAGATTAAGAACGGGTTGATTCCGGCTTTCACAGAGCAAACACGTTCTCACATCCAGCGAAATAAAATTTCCAGTTTGTGTATGTGGTTTGCGTATTTAGGTTTTGTTCTTACCAAAAATAATGCAAAAGGCCAAGGCATAAACCTGGGGTCTACCGTTTGTAAAGGTCCTCCATTAAATTGGTCTAAAATTATAGTTCTAGTCGTAGATAAGGTAATACAGTTTAAAACGTTTTAAATTTTACTGAAAAAAGCAGAACATAATATTTTCTCTCTCACTGTTACTAAATGCGATGTTTAATTCAATATACGAAATATAAAAGCATTTGACGTTATAATTATCATCTTCAAGGCATTTGACAAACGAAGCCTTTAATTGGACTACGAGTTACGAGTCTTCAGCTGCTACCCCTCCGACCGTTATAATTCATATTACTACTGCAACTTTTACTCCTAAAATGTAACTTCACTGTTCAAAATTAATATCTGGGCCGTTTTTATGCAGTGTGTTAATGAAAAATAGTTTTTTATACCAATTTTTCATCACGTAATTTTCATTAGAGCAATAAACTGAACTATACCCTTACCGTTTTTGAAATAATGGAAACTTGGTTTGACATGTAAATATAGTCAAATCCAGATTAATTTAACGATCAAATTCACTCAGTTTTATATATAATAATCAATCTCCACAATCGGTGGGCTACAGCTGATTATATGTCATTACATTTGCCACTGTTAAATATATTTGCAAATTATTTGCTAGCCGCGTAAAAGCATTGTGTTTCATATTTGCTTGCATTTGTTCAGATAAAATTTTACAGTTGGTTTCTTCACCCAGTATTTATAAACAATAGGCCTATATAATGAATCGTACATACACATACAGAGCGATAAAACATCACATAATTCATACATACATTGTCAACTGAAGAATAAAAGAATAACATTCCACTTTGCCGAACTTTTAATAAATACACTGAAAATTCGTTTCTCTGTTATCTGAAAATAGAAGGTTTTAACGAAGAACAGCAAACCCACATCCATTAAATAATTTGCTAAATCATTAATAATTGTTACTAATTGACATCATTGTATACAAAACAGGGTCTATACATCGCTGATGTTTCTAGCATAGGCCTTCAAAGTTATGTATGAATAATAATAATAATGATAATTCGTTATTTAAGAGAATCGTGACCACGTTCTGATCAGAGAACAACTGTTTATGATTATGCTGCAATGTATGCTAATGATGACAGTTGTTTTGTGGAAATGTCTGCTTCTAGGCCTATGTGCGTGTATGTGTACTCCAATAAAGAAACATCACTCCGACAGCGTTTTAGGTTTTTCGCTTGTTTACTCTCTACTTTTTTAACTTCTGAGGATCGAAGGTTAGACTGCAGGAATCCTTTTAAAGTCATCTGTCCGGGACATTGTACAATTGAAAGATGAACGGTAACCCATTTATATCGAAAAAAGCTAGGCGTGTGTCGGGGGGGAGGGGGGGGGCAGCCGTCGGCATATTATTAATCACGAAAGTAAAACATTCACCTGTGTGGGGGATATCTATCAGCCATAGAAAAACCGTTATGTATCATTATCTTTTAAATGTACACTAGGCCTTCATGATATCAGTTATAAAATACCGTTGATTTTTAAGATATTTTATTCAGTAAAACAACTTTTCTTTAGAAAACAGGCTACACATATTTGGAAAACATACCATTTATAATGACAGGAATAATTCTGTGATAAAAGTCACAATTCTTATTTTTCTTGTTTGTTATACTGTTTTAAAATCTCATGAAATCTGCTATTAAGATAACCTAATGATATTTTTAACTATGCATGATTATATCGTTATTCTGTCTTATATCTTATCGGCTTGCCTTTTTTATTGAGAACTCGTTCAGATTTACCTGACCATAAACCAAAACTTTCTCTTTGCAAATGGGAGATGATTTTACAGCATGATAAATGTTTTACAAGACCATTTAGTTTAATCTATTCTTGCTAGTTCTAGTAATGCGTTTAACTTAAGAAACGAAAATGTATAGCAGAAAACATTATTATTTTAGTTTATACGAATTCAAGCATACAATCAACCCGTTCAGAGATATAGAATGATTATGACAAATAGTTTCCACAAAAAATGAAAATAATTCCCGTTGAATTTTGATTCTGTTAATTATTACATTACATTTAAAAGACCAATATGGATCGGTTGGCATTTGCAAGTTAGCATTTTTTGATTTCAAAACACTCGCCATATAGCGGATTCAGCAACTCTGCCTTGTTTCAGGTGGAGTTTCCCCGTTCTGTCTCTGTCGTCCTATCCCTCGCTGGCTTCCAGCTCCGGTGCCCTACCTTTGGATACGTCACGTAGCTCTGGGCGTACAAATACCTCGCAGTGAAGTTTCCCAGTGAAGCTAAATCTGAGCACAGTTATATCTGCTATGATCCGAAGCAACAGCTAGTTATCTCCTGATACTAGGTAGGGCTATATAATTATTGCATACCAAAAAGCGAGTATTAGGGAAGGAACGGCTTTGACATTCCGCTCACTGGTTTTGCAAAACGAATTCCTGCTGTTTACTGGAGGATTTACAAGGACTTAGGTGACTTTCGCAGACCTCCCTGAGTAAGTTGCTTGGTCGTTTTTCTTTATCAACTAATTTGGAAAGGTTTCTGACTTAATCATCCTGAATTCCTTATCTGGTGAGATAATGTACGGAAGGAATTGTATTAATCGTCTGTATCGAGCTATCAATGTTTTATATTAGCCTTTGTGATTAATATCATCCATGTTACCAGCGATAAATATGTAATATTTTTGTCCCTTTTGTGAGATGATTACTTTAATAGTAGAGTGTATGCCGCAAACAGATCTACTGATAGGCTACTTATAGACCGTTACCGACAAAATCAATGGAATTAAGCAATCATTTTAAATTATTATTATCCATCAATTCACCCATCATCCATCCATCCACTCACCTATCAACCGTTTTTCGTGGACAGGATCTCGGGGATTGTTGTTGTTATTATTAGCAGTAGTAGCAGATGTTAAAAATGACTATTAAAAATTCAACAAATACCTCCACTTTCAAGAGCGGCATCTTACGTTACCGTGCTTATGTATATGCTTGCGAATTTTAGCGTAAACTGAAGAAAATATGTTTTAAAGACACCGTAAGGCAAGTCAGGTCGGTAAGCATAAGATGGAAGGGCATACAGAATATATGAATAAAAAGTTTACAGTATAGGAATAGGTTCCGTTTCGTTGACTGTGTCTTCTTTTTACATAGGAGTGGAATACAGAACTGGTCATCGCTCTGCAGAACCAATCACGAGAGCTACCGAGAAGAGTTTGGAAACTATTTTATTATACAATTGTTTACAGACGCCCTGTCATTGGAATAGACTCATTATTCCTTCAATATCGTCCCTTCAACTTATATAAAAAGTGAAAGAAGCTGCGCCAGAATGTACCCGAGTCTGGCACTAAGCTCGAACCAGTCACCATACGCTCACGACAGCGGGAATTACATACACCCTTCGGCCAGTTCTCCGGTTTATGTGCCCACGACTCGGGTACCCACTATGTTGCCGACAATTCCGTACCTCCAGACTTGTGAGACTGCTCACCAGTCGCACGGCCTCGGCGGACACCACGGCTGGTCACAGACTGGCACGGACGGCTCGTCTTTTAATCCGAGCAGTCCGCACCCGCCTCCAGGCTTCTCCTACTCCCACAGCCCGCCGGTGAGCAGCAGCACCGGCAGAGACACGGCGTACCAAAATCCGCTGGTGCTGAGCAACAACGGCCGGCCGGAGCAATACAGCAGCACCTTGGTGCGCTCGGTCGGAGGATCCTACTCAAACCCCTATGCGGCGTACATGAGCCCGGAGATGGCGACCTCGTGGAGCCCTGGACATTTCGAGAGCAGCATGATTAGTTTTCAGGGACGACAAGCGGGCCTACAAACAAGGAGGTCAAGTCTAGGTGCGTATTTTTCCCCCCCCCAATTTCAGTTTATTTTTATATAGCGCCTTTCACAACAAAGTCGAACTGCCAAGTTTATAAGTAGGCCTAATAGTGTTACATTAACTTTTAATGTTTGCATTAATATGTTTTAAACAAAGTTGTGTATTTGTAAACCACATTGTAATGGTGACATTATTCAATAAATCTCAAAAATAGCCTACATCTTTTAAAATACAGTCAGTTGTTCATCAAGTGCATCATATATATATATATATATATATATATATATATATATATATATATATATATATATATATATATCCACATGCATTTGGAAACATATGTAAGTACAACTTATAATTAGACATCAACTGCTTAACAATATCGTTTTTTTAATTTGATTTGGTAATATTCCAGATTTTGGCGGAATATACAAATGCTGTTCATAAGCACAGGAAAGCGTTGTTCCTAGAACGAATTACTGAAGGAAATTAGTTTATTCTCAACGTGTCGCTTTGTTTCCCAAATCATCGCCTATTCTATCACACCCTTTAGAGTAACTACAACTAGCAAAAGAGCCCATCAGAAACAACTCAGCGAGTACCATCTTTGTTCTGTTCTTCTAATCCACATTCTTTAAATTAAACAGCCGCCAAACCTATTCACCCAAGATTATAATTAAATTTTCAGCCGCGATCTGTTTTCGTTTCAGATGCTGATGAAAGACAACAACACGCTACAATAGTGCTCGCTGAAACCTATTTTTGCCAAAACAGTTGTCACCTTAAACAGAGTAATCGTGCTTTAAATGTGTCAAATACACACTTTTCGTTGTGTTATTGTAGCGGCGAAAAGTTTTTCGAATTATTCAGATTTTTTAAATGCATCAACAAATAAACCAGTGACTAAGGTGTATTATATGCCTGTATATTTTCGTTTAGTTTATCCATGAATTTACTTAGGACGATTCAGATAAAACTTACAGTAACTTATAATGACTGAAGACTAAATCAAAATCGCTGGATGGGAATTTATTGAACAGCAATACATTTACGTTTTATTTAAGTAGTCTTAGGCCTATATAAAATCAATTTGCTGTATAATCATAACAAATGCAGACCGGTTAGATAATGGCTGCTATTAAAAATAGGGAGACAATAGGAGATACGCATCATTTATATTTTAAACATTTTGTACCTCGCTGTTTTGAATAGGAATTTGATCCAGTAATTGTAGGCGGCCGCCGCCTGTCAGAGGCCAGATTGATTTGGGACCTAAATCTTTAACACTGATAAGATCCCCATCGACATTCCGCAACTCCGCGACTCGTGGTGTCTGCTAGGCGCCGAAATTCTTTAGCTCTGTGGACCTGCAGTTAATTCTGCATCCGTAACAACATGAAAATAATGCTCCATATTAAATGTGCAAAATATAATAATATTAATTAAAAATACTCATCGGTCAGTAATATTAAATATCAAGAAATAAAAATAAATAAATAATGTCAAATGATTAATTTCGATCTTAATCAATTAAGCGTTTTTCGCATGTCGCTTAAACGAATTATTGCGATAATGACAGTGAATATTAACTAAAATTCTAATATAACTAAAATCTTATAACAAGATTTCAAGAATTGGTCTTATGGGGTCCACTAGAATCTTTTTTGTGTTTAACATTAACCTGAAGTAATCTGTTTTCAAACTGTGGTGTTATGTAATCATTGTTTAGAAAGTTACTCAAAGTTTAGCAGCATGAACATACCTATAAATAACACCGTATTAAATAATGTAAAATCTATGCTATTGTTAACGCTGCACCAGAAACATACGATTTAAGAAGGAAAAAAAAGTTCGTGATTTAAATGCTGTGACTGCATTTCCTTCCAGACATGCTGGATGAGATACCTGGCGAAGGGCGGGAGTGCGTGAACTGCGGGTCCATCTCCACTCCTCTGTGGCGGAGAGACGGCACTGGACACTACCTGTGCAACGCCTGCGGACTGTACCACAAAATGAACGGCATCAACAGGCCGCTCATTAAGCCACAGAAACGCCTGGTAAATCCAGATTCCCTTAATAATATTGTATGTCGGCCTACAAGAACCTTAAACATTATAATCTATGTAATAATTAAGCAGTATTAAACAAGCTTGTCGAAATTCAAATAGGCGTAATTAAATAGTGCCGGAGAAATCAAAAATGTGTCAGGTTTAAAAAAAAAAAAGTCAAGGCTAGCAGCTTCTTAGCGAAGGTCAGCTTTGTGTGTGAGGGAGTCCTTCGGAATGCACCCTTTTCCCAGGAACCAGGCACTTGATAGCAGCTGTTGTGAATTATTTCAGATTTTTGTTTTTATTTGTCCTTCAGTGTCCTTGTCCTTGGCTGTTTGTTTTTAGCAGAACTGCAGTAGGCCCAGCCACAATATGGTCACCTACCGTTCCGTTGTTAAAGAATGTTCTCAGCTTCTGATATGGGTTCCGTGTCAGACCAGGCAGCAGAAACAACCTGTTGAGATGTGCAAATATTTCACAAGCAGGAACTCTGTTACTAGGAAATTTTTTGTTTGATCATTTTGGTATCACATGATTTATTTCGTTTTGAATGTGCTGTCTTGCAATATCTAATGCAGCGTTCCATACAGGCATAGCACACTAATCCTGCACTGTTAATTAAGTTCACTGTGTTCATGTCAAAATTGCAGGTTTTTTGTAAACGCTTAGCAGGAGTTTTGCATACATCGCTTACTATCACTGTGGTTTTTATTCTTAACAGTTGGCCGACACAATATTTCTCTGGGTAGGATTGGTTAATCTCCTCGCTTAGTCCCCCAGTTAATAAAGGTTCACTTTAAAACTCACGCAGAATGCTGTTATATTTTTAAATAATGACTCAGTGCACCGTAATGCGTTCCACGTCTTTGTGCTTAATGACACATCATTCCAGGAAAGTCTCGTTTTTGCTCGCCGCTTTTGGTGCTTGCTTGTTTGGCGCCCTGTGCCTCCCTAATCCGCGGTCTGCCCCCCCCTCCCCAACCCAGCAGTCATCCTCCAGACGGGCCGGGCTTTGCTGCACCAACTGTCACACCAGCACCACCACGCTGTGGCGTCGAAATGCAGAGGGAGAACCTGTGTGCAACGCTTGTGGGCTCTACATGAAGCTGCACGGGGTACGTACCAAAGCACACACAACACACCCCTCACTCTGTATCCTAGGCCACCCTCCTGCCAGGAAGTTCTGTCCTTGCTGTCCTCTGGCATCGATCTCACTGGCCTAAAGTTCATCATCTGAATGTGAGAAGGTGTTTACTGAGGCCGTAGTTCTTGGTATGAGGATGTGGGGAGGGAAAAGTAAGAAATGATTGTGATATGCATTTATAGGCTAAAAAGGTCTTCTGGAGAATACAGTTTAAGCAAGAAGTTCTGTTAGTAAATCCCTGCACCTCCCTTTAGGTACCTAGACCCCTGGCAATGAAGAAGGAAGGAATCCAGACCCGGAAAAGAAAGCCGAAGATGACAAAATCCAAAGCCTCATCAGGTAATATTTGCAACCTGTTCAATAGATTGTAATTTTTTTGTGGCAAACAATAACATGGATATGCTAAATTTGGTTGTGTACCCCTGAATTCTGTGAGATAAGGCAAACACCAAGATCAGTGTTTTCCAATCTGATCCTCAGGGACACACAGACCTGTTATATGACATCGAGTTATTTTGCTCTCTGGGAGCAAAAATGTGGGCTGTTTGGCACGGAGCTTGGAGGGAGCAAAAATATGGTGGGGAAACACTGACCTAGATTGTTGTATCTTTGACAGGCCCAGGGTCAATCACTCCTGGTACCAGCTCCCCCTCCTCCCTGCCAGTCTCTGAAAATGCCTCCACCATAAAAAGCGAGCCCAGTATGGTGCCTTCACCCTATGCTGGACAGACTGTAGTTTCCATCTCACAGGTAAGACACCACACTCAATCACCAGAGCCAGGACAAACATTATTCCAGAATATGGTGCAATATGTCCCCATCTATCACATTCACTGTTTTTATACATATTAAGGATATTAAATTATAACTAATAATAGCTATAGAGAGTCTTATATTTGGTATACTTGTTCTTTATCGGTAAAAATCGCTGTACACGTTGTGAGCCCTTAAATTTTCACAGTATTGAGTCAAAAACTCAATCATTAGCATTGTGCTTAAGGTAATATCATTCAGCTCTGATCAGTGTTTCTTGTATGGAAACGGGTTTTTGGAGGTGAATTTCTCTTTTCCTTTTTTGCAAGGCGTCGTCACAGCTAGACACTCTGAGTTCTGGTCAAACGGACATCAAATTTGAGGACTACAGCTTCACGCCCACGTCCTCCACTCCGCAGAACTCTTGGTGTGCTTTATCACTGGCGTGAGCGTCCCTTACCACTGTGCACACAGGACTCACCACACCCAAGTGTCTGTGACCAGTGCCAACACTGCCTTAGTTATTACAGTGAAAGACTGAAACAATCGATTGCAGTTAGTATAACAAGCCTAGTAACGTTTGCCTTTTTCGTTCTTGTACCTGTGGCATTTTGAAGTGGTACATTTTTGTTTTTTGCTGGAGACGACCCTGTGCTGAAGGTATTATGGGCTGTAAAATTGAAAGAAACAGAAGGAGAAAAAAACAACAGTTTATTACCTCTGAACCTGGTTATTGTTATAGTGTAAATAATTAACTTTGTGAGAACATAATATTTATGTTAAAATAAGGGCAGTAAAAGCATAAAGGTGTGTGCGTGGAAGTAATATTTGAGCTTAGGTCGCTGTCTTTAGTTGTAAAAGTTAAAATTGTCAGTAGATTCCAGTGATTATTTTATTATTAACAGTATTATTGATTGATGCAAAATACCAATGCAGCTTGTCTTTAAGTTTGGTTTATGGATTTCAGACACTTTTGTGTTTTTCTACCTACTCAACTCCATGCCTGTTTGAGAGTAAACGAAGTGTGTAACTATTGTAAAGAAAGTCCTCCATCCTCAGATTAATCACATTACGTATAAATGAAACACTGTGTATTTCTTTAATTTCAAGTGCAATGAATATTAATACCTTCCAGGAGGTGACGAAGGGTGATAATGAAAATGGTTGAATTTTGTTAGAAACTAAATTTATTTTCTCTACTTGATAATAGAATGTTAATGTTATTATATTGCTTTACAAAAGTGCGTTGGCTTGTTTTTCTTTCGGTTTCACAAGCTCAGGAGCTTCAGTTTATATGAATAAAAACAGTGTGGAGGAAGCGTTATACACCAGCCTGTGGGAGAAACGCACTCTGTCAGTGTTAATGGGTAAAATGTATATCAAACGGAGACAACAGAGCACGCTGAAGTAAATAATCTTTTTAATAAGAAAGAATTATAAATATTCTTGTGGTTAGCTCTGGTTTGTTTTGGGTTCCTCATTTATTTTTTATTTGTGTTTAAAACATATTAGTTTCTATAACTTTTGGGCGATTTCCATACAGGATTTATAGTCAAACAAAACAACTAGCGGTCAACAGAACATAATTTTTTTACTCTTTCATGGATAATGAGTTGGTAGATGGATTGCAGGGGGGTGTATATTTTTATTTATTTATCATTGTTACTGTTATTATTATTTTTTCTGAAGACCCATTTATAATATATGACCATCGTTCCATTTTATCTTGGTCAGGGTTGGGGGGGGGGCAGTCCCCGATATTCCTATACACCCTGGCAGAACGCACATGCAATCCTTTCACGATGGGCCGTTCAGGGATGGCGATTGGCCTAACTACATATCTTTGGACTGTGGGCTGATTCCTGAGTGACACAGGAGGCCACGCAACCTCCATACACAAGAGTGGAGGCCAAGTTTGAACCCCCACCTCCCCCAACTGTAATGCTAATGCTGAATTAAATAGCGCATTCATCATGGCTGAAGGCTGACTGTTTTACATGAATACCTGTAAGTTTAGGCCAATGATCAGTACATTATCAGTTGCTTTGATGACGCTCTTGTCCTCAGAAACTCTGCTTTTAATCATTAATATGCCAGGATGCCCATATGTAGCAAGTCCTGCCTATTTACAAGGAGAATTACGGTAATGGGACACCTTTGGGTAGCTGCAGATGGGGTCCAGCCTGACCAGAAAGCTCCCTGCCACTTTGATTAGAAACTATACAAATCTGTCATCCATCCATCCATCCATCCATCTGTCTGTCCATCCTCACCACTTATCCAGTACAGCGTCTGGGTGAGCTTGGACTTCTCATGAAGCACAGGGCACAATCATGTATATGTTAAGGAGATAACAGCACAGAGCAGAAGCGTATTCAGTGCTACTTGTGTCTTACACGAAGCGTGCGCCACAGCGTCTTGCTGACATGCCTGCTGAGCAAAGGTTACGTTCCAACACCACTTTATGACTAGGTTAGTGCATGTTCTTCCGAGTCAGCAAACGCGTGGCCTCATTTATTGCCTTCTGGGCACGGAGGTGGTTCGGATCTACAGCCTCCTTTAGCGTCTGTGGATTGTTTTATTTGTCCGAGTCACGACGGGGTCTGTACTGTCAGGGTTGTGGTGCCGGGTTCTTCTGGGAATGTAAGCACAGCCATGTTTATTGAAGTCCTCCAGTTAAGAGAAGGATGGCCGGCCTGCGCATGACGTCCTCGCTGGCGGAAGGCGGCACACAGTGAGACGGCCACTGTGCTGCAGTGGACAGAGTGAACACTGGGGAGTGTCACCACTGAGGGAAGAAGATACCACATGGGTCTGTTACTGTGATGTCATCAACAATGAAGGGGAAGCTAAATGCAGAAAATAACCACCGCATCGATCTATTTTTAGTTACATATTTATTGTTAGTTTGTGTGGCTAGTGCCTTAATCTAAAGCAGTGTTTTTTTTTTACCTTAGAGAGGTCACAAATGGATTTTGTAGGAGTGAGAATGTGTTGCCTTAGGGTCCACATATTTATCTTATGCTTTTATCCAACAAAACGTGCAACTGAGACAGTGGAGACGAAGCCCAATAGTAAATCACTCCGCCGACCGCAGGATCTCAACTGACGCCCTTCCAGTTTCGGGCGCCTTAACCAGGGGTGTTTTTAGCTATTGGAAAAAAAATCCAGGACTGAGTCAAGGTACCCGATTGACTGGCATCAAGGGCAAAATGCTCAGGGCTCGGCTGAAAATGATCCATTCTACCCCAGTGATCACATGCTCGATAACAATAAGAACATCTTCAGTAGTACTATGTCTGCTATCCAGTGCTGAGGGCTGCGGCTGGTGAACGCAAGAAGCTGGAGATGGCTGATTATGCCCATCAAGGGCTTGGGTGGCTCAGTTCTTCAGAGGTATGAGTGCAGGATTTGCTGGTTATTGCTCAGCTTTGCAGTAATACGTCATGTGATAAATAAGGGCCTGGCTGCATATAGGATAAGCAGACCCCCCAAACTCCACCATTGCCCCCACCCCCACACATGCACACAATCCTCCACGTGCCCCTTGCCTCTCTGCCGGCCTACAGTAAAGTGATCAAACACCATTGTCCTTGTGCAAGCGCTGCTGCCCTCTTCAAAGGGCCTGGCCGTGAGCGAGAGGCAGACAGACTCACACTGGGGAGCGAGGTCAGGGGCTGCTTACGGCCGCGTTTACATTCAATTGTCTCCGGGTGAGTGCTTTCATTGCTGCTTCATCATTGTAAAACGCTAAGTGGTTTGTTCAGAGTTAAAAAGATTTCAGGTGAGTGTGTTGTCCTTATCTGGCCTATCACTCTCTGTTATTTTGGCTCTAACAGGGAGTTTGAACCTTTTTATGTAAACCTGGAGCTGGTAAGAGAAAACCAGCCAGAGCTGAGGACCCCCCCTTAAGATGTAGGCCCCTATATGATGACATCATACTTATTACATGTGACTATATGTATTTGTGCTTACATGTGTGGGTTAAGGTTTGTCTATTACTTTGCGTTTTATGTTTTTTTCCCTCCCTTTCGGCTTTTTTTTCCCAGTAAAGCAGATTTCCCAGGATCTCAGCCGCGGAGTTCCTCCTTCGCTTCCCAGTTTGTCACCCTGCCTTCCTCTGATGGATTCAATGTAATTCCAATAAAGGACAGAGAAGAAAAAAAAGAATTCCAGGCTGAGATAGCGTATGTGCCTCGGAGGTGATAGCGAGAAACGGCTCTTCCTCCTGTGAGGTTGTAGAAACAGGCCCGTATCCCAGGGTCGTGCTCCGCAGTGATTATTCTCATCTCTTCCCCTTCCAATCCGCCGTCTGCGGCAGAAAACAGGATACAGTCGTCAACCCTGGAGCACTATGCTGGCGCTGGACTCTGTACCATTCGCTTTCAATCAAAACTTATGCACACTGTCCCTGTAGGATTGTCCTGGAGTCCCATCCATCGTCACTGGCCAAAGAGGCCTGACTGACATTGAAGTGAGGAACAAAGCACAAACATTCCGGAATGTTGCCCTCTAATTCAGGGTTTGCCATTGCTATGAGTGTCGTCTCCTTGGATCTGCGCCCTGGAAATGTAATACTTCGCGTTTGGTGGGTTCAAGTCACACACACTTTTTTCCTGCACAAGGTGGAATTTCACGGTATCGCAGGGAGCTGGCCTTATATCTCATCTTTGCTCAGCTCCACTACAGAAAGCTGAACCCTTAGCAATTTCACTGAGAGCATTTCCTTGTTTCAGGGGTTTAGTTGAGGGGGAGCCAGTAAATGTGATGCAATGCAAGTCAACGCAAGTCAGAGGAGTCGGTCAGCCTCAGCCATACTGCTGAACAACAAGTTATCATGTGATTGCATTATACAAGCCCTTTGGAATAGAGGCGATGAGAGCTGTAGAGGGTTGTTCCACAGGCAGAATGGCTGAGTATTACACGAAGAAAGGCGTTTCAGAGCTGATAAGGACTTAGTCAGCCAAACGGGCGTCAGCTTGCCCCTGTAAACTGTCCAGGGAGAGTCACACGGCAGCTGATGGGGGCTTTCCATTGGGTAAGGAGGGCTGTGGGTGAGAGCCCTCCTGTGACTCTAATGGCAGCAGAAAGCAAAGGCTCCTGGATGGAGGTTCTTGTAAATTTGGGAAGAAGCTGGTGCAGAGTGTCCAGCCCTCTCAGGGCCCGCGGACTTAAATGAGCCCTATGCAATACTGGGACCCAACATTTAAACAATAGAGGCTAAAAATATTCCGTCATACACAAAGGAACTTGTCACCAGAAACCGATTCTAATTTGGGCATTCCTGGATTCGGCTTTTTATTTTTAGATGATTAATCTGTACATTCATGTTGGATGTACAGTGACATAAAATGTGCCTTTTCTCTGTCTTAAGAACATGTAGTGCTTTTCATATTCACTTATAGCGATAAACAAGGCTATTGAATAACCGAAAAAGACAGGGACTACAAGCATTCGTTGCATTGTTATTATATATATTTGTAAGTCCTCTGAGGTGAAGAAGTCACTGATGCTGTAATTCCGCACAGATCCTGAAGTACCTCCTTCACTAAAAACCCTGGACACAGCCCCCCCCCGCACCCCACATACCTTGGATGTGTATGACCCCCCCAAGTACTCCCCCCCCTCCTAAGTGCGCTGCAGTCTGATTCATGGGCACCCTGCTGCTAAAAACAACACAGACACACACGTTTCTGTTGACAGCTTCGTGGGGTCTCCCCGAGGCTCCCATTATATTTTGATTTACTATTCTGTCCTTGAGACAAATGAAGAGCCTTATTTTTCACAGGGCTGCATGAGCTTCATCACTTATAAAAGCTGCAGGGCCTCCATAGTGACCTGTCTAGGAGGGAAATCTTAACTCTTAACCATGATGATGTTTCTAATGAAGTATGCAGCATGGCAGAGATTTTACTGGCCGTGAGTTTAAATCTTTTCGTATCTCATATTCTGCTCTATTCATAAGTGGATATGTCTGCACAGGGTTCTTCTGGCTCACAATGTGAATCCAATTATTACTGTGTTTGTTAATAGCTTCATATCATAGATCTTCCACCTGTCAGCAACCTAGAAGCAGCCCTGATTTTTTTTAGCACGTTTATTTAATCAAAACAGAGAATAAATATGCTGGACAGGCTGAAAGACATATCTGCGGCTCAAGAACACAATGCGGGGCAAAGGCGCGAACCATAAACTAAAGTGCATGAAAGCGATAATTGCAAGGGAGGGATTGGGTTGCTCAGTATTAGCCTTTGGACGTCAACACGCTGCACACGCTCATCAACACTGTTCAAGGACCAGACTAAAAAAAACAGAGCTAGCGATGCTGTAATAAAATTACACTCCCACCCACCTTCCAGCCTCCAGTCCAGAACAGTCTAATAAATTCTGCCGCTTTAATTTTGGTATCCCTGTGGAGTGCAACTGAAATTTTAAGTGTAAGTGGAGGCAGCTGAAAGAAAGAAATGTTGTTGCATAATGCGCTGAATTGCAACGGATCCCAGAGACCAGAGGGTTAATTGAGTATAAATAGCTGAACGTGCCACTCGGTCGTAATCGGCAACCAACTCCCAACACGAATCAAAATAGAGCAACAAGCATAGCAGCCGCTATGTTTTTTTTAAACTCTATGCGTGTTTATCCTACTGTGGCTACATGTGCAAGAACAGCTCAGGCTAAAGAGACCCATTCAGATCAAAGGGTTACAGCCACCTAGCGGCTAAGATCAGAAGTGTCACCCATCAGAACCTCAATGCGGGCCAAGCATTAGGACACCCTGGGACCGAAGTTCTGCTTTTTGGTGTTTCTGTAGTCGCTGGGGCTTACTGGCTCCTCTGCCTCTTCCGTGCAAATGCTCACATTTAACCCTGTGCATCAAAGCTGCAATCATTTTATGTGCCTTTGACCTTTTTCCGTGACCTTCTTGTCTCCCAGCATATGTCCTCGTCTGCAGCATGTGTGTGTGCATGTGTAGGATTTCCTGTGGGTTAAAATAAAGGTGTTTTAAAGTCAGGACAATTCTTTCATTTTTTTGTCCGGCTAAAAAAAAACAAAAACAAACAGAAAACAAGAACCAAGCTGAAAACGTGAGGAAAAAACAACATGATTGATGCAATGTGGATGCTAGAGAATGAAGCAACTTCCGAACTCGAGGTTATATTGTTCTACATGGAGGAAAAACAGAAAAAGTTCATGTTTTGCTCTCTTAAGGTAAAATGAATGGAAACCCACCTTATCATATAACACACAGTGTGACACTCTTTGATTTATGAGCTGAGCAAATCATTCAGCAAATACTTTATTTCAAGGTCAGAAAGAACACGGACACAGTACTATAAGTAACCTGAGTGACATCTCTGCCTTTTACCAGAAGGTATTTTTTTGCAGGTTGGCAGTTTTTACAGTACAGGTAATTGGGGGAAGGCTTAATGTACATTAGCTGTGTTATGCTAACCAGATGCATTTTCTGATTTCTAATAACTTGTTGCTTTAAATTCAGTGATAAGGCTCAAAACAGCTGGCAGATGGCACCTCTCTGACCAAACGTCCCCCCCCAACGTGCCTGTGCCATGCAGCACCCCCCACCACTCTCAGGTATCCTCGGAGCCGCCACCCCTGGGGCAGGTCAGGGAGGTTTTCCCACAGAGCTGACGCCTGGAGGTCAAGTGCTCGCTTCAGCTGCTGCTCCACCGTGGTCCAGCTCCTCCCCCCACGTGAGGGACGACTTAATGAGAGACGCTGGGAAGGACGGGAGCAGCATTTGGAAAGCTGAGAGATCTCCGAAAAAGGTCCTGTCACTCCCCCTGAATTTCAGCTCATCAAGGGTTGGGAGGGGGGGGGGGGGGCATTCCTCAATCTTTGTGTAAATGGGTGACTCAGGGGAGGGCCGGAAGGTGTTTGTGCGCCTCGTTTGCATTCTGTAGCCCTTTCAAGTACGAGCATCACCGCTTCCAAGATCAGCTAGAAAGAGAACCCAGGCAGGAGTGTTTGGCTTGGCTGCTCAGCCGTGGAGGGGCCTGTTATTTGCGGCGAGGCCTGTTTGTTCACACGCCTGGCCGTGGTGCTACCTGACCGCAGCAGGGAGCTGGGAGCGACAGCGGGAATTTTAGGGCGAGATAGTGCCCTCCTGTGGAGGGGGTGGGTGGATTTGGGATTTTACTGCTTAGTTTCACTAAATTAAGGCCTGGCAGTTATGGAGAGACACAGATTTTCTTTCTGAAATCTGTCTGTGCTTTTCGAAGCCTCTTATTTCCCTTCAGATTTTATTTTTTATTTAGGGTGTTTGAAACCACCTACTTTTGTGCACTTTCAGCCTTTTGAAGTAGAGATATTTCATTGAAAAGGAATATATGAGTCCTCCCAAGGCTCTGTGGTTCCCAGTCTAGTGGCAGGTATTTCTTTGTCATAGCATGACTGGGCTTGATACATGCATTTCGTATCTCTATGTTAGGGTGTCAGTGTGATCCAAGCAGACCACTCCAACTTACCTAGGCAGCTTGGGCAAAATCCATGGTGGGAAGGGTGGGGGGGGGTTTCAGCAATTAAGCAGAATGATTAATGTTGCTTTTCCACATGAACACATAACACATAAATGTGTCCCTTGCACAGTAGGAGCAGCTCAACTTGAAACCATATTTGTTCCCGATATGCCGTATGGGTCGGTCTCATTGGCTAAACTGAGCCAGGAACCCGACGCAGTCCGGGGATGGTGCCGTCTGGCCCGTGGGGTTAGCATGGGCTGAAGGTCAGCGAGAGAGAGGTGCCAGCCTTATCTGTTGAAATGGTGCGCTAATGCAGTAGCATCTCTGGGAAGCTGGTGGGGGGGCTGGGGGAGGGGAGGTGTAAGTGTGGAGTGATGGGTACCAGGTACTGTGGGTCTGGTACGGGCAGCTCCGCTTTCCCATGCAGGCACCTTTTGGAAAGCTATGCACGCAGCAATGCAGCTGCCTGCGAGCCGGTTATTTTTACTGCGGCCGTCAAAGAAGCTCTAGACAAGGGGAATGACCTGGGCTTGGGGGGGGGTCACTCCGGTCCCTGTCTTCCCATCATTCAGTCTCTCTCGGCCGCTGCTGCACTGTGGTTGTGACCCATCGGCTTTACTCAGCTCTTAGCCTCGCTATCAGTCTTGCCCTTCAAATGGTCGCAATGCTGACACCCAATTGCGATCCAGCTGGAATGTGTTTTTTACTGCACCTCCGCAAGTAACCTGTGAAGATTCACACCTGAGAGGGGGGGGGGGGGGGGGTCACAGCACAGGGGGAATGTAACTTTTCCCGTGCGAGACCCACAAGTATGATGGTTTGATCACAGTCATTATTATTATTATTATTATTGTTATTATTATTATTATTATTATTATGTGGTGCCATCAAGACTCAAGACTGGCCATCATAAAGACAGCATTCCTCAGAATGTTCTGTCTTCTGTCAGGCTTCCGAAAGGCATGTTATCACAGTCTTTACTTACAGTAAGTAAACAATTGCTGCTTACAATGCCAGATCAGTGTTACTGCAACAATATGGTACTGAGATTGGCTGATAAAGACTCAAGCCTGATCTGAAAAATTACAACTGACTTGATATATCTGTTACATATATATGTATATATGCTGCTTCCAACCACCAAGACTAACTTCTCAAGCCACTCCTGCACTATATGTGGAGATAGATGCATCGCACCTGAAAAATGGGTCAAGCTGGGAAAATGAGTGGGAATGTGTCTGCCTATAAATTAATTAAGAAAAGCCCTCTACTCTGCCCCCCCTAAAAAATATGCCACTGGGAATTTATCACAACAATAAAGTGCATTTTGAGAAAAAGACACAGAAAAGATTTTTAGCTGGTTTTTTGGTTTGGATTTAGAAGCTGGGGTTAAGCAGGGTGTCTCAGTGAGCTGAGCTGTCTTAAGACATGTCATGATTGTCCCCTTGGAATGCTCCTTACCTAAACTCTTATTGGATGATCATGACTTGTAGCTTAAGTTAACCCGGCTAACTAAGAAATCCTACTTTGTGGACCACCCCCCTCCCCCAAGCTTGCGTTCATAACGCCTTTTGAAGTCCATCAGACTCTGTATTCTTGTTCATTATTTCCCCTCCTTCCCCACAGACCTGTTGCAGAAATCCAGCCACCATCCCCCACCCCTAATTTACCCATAGAAAAGCCTGTAAGCAGGGAGCTTGTCACCGAGCAGAGTCACCCATAGTTTGCGTCAAATTCTTCATCTGGGTTGAATTACGGTACTTGTACCAGCTGATCCCTATGTCGTGATGATGTAATACTTCCCAGCCTCAAAAACTGGTACCAAATAGCCATCATCGGCATAAGAGAGAAGGCCCTCCTTATGGAGGGTTCTTCATCTCCGTCTGTGGAAGTGCACTTTGGATAACCCTGAGGGATGCATTTTTTTGTGCTCTCAGCAGATAAATTGACCCTATTTATTTTCAAGAGCGAGGAAGAGCTAGGGGAGAGAGTGAGACAGAGAGAGCGAAAGAGAGAGAGAAAGAGATGGAGAATCTCGTGGTTTTGACTGAGCAGAGTTTGGAGGAGGGCTACTAGGTGAAGAAATCATTTTCCAGATTTATAGGTCCAGCTCCAGACTCTCCACTTTAAAACATTTTAATCATGATTTGTTTGATTACATGGAGGAGTAAAACCAGTTCTGGTATTATTTCATGTCACGTTGTACAACAGACCTTGGAGCTTGGGTTCAGAGAGTCATCCGAAGGCACAATCTGAAGTCCCAGCAATGTTTGGATGAAACGAGTGGTATAAAATATATGAATTATATGTTGTAAGATCAAGTCTCGTTTATGCTGTAAAATAAGCAGTTATTCTTTCTTGTGTGCTCAGCCTTGCCTCTCTTGGCCAATGATTATGAGTGTTGGAAAACTCCTGACCTGACTCGACAGAAGCGAGGCTGATTGCCATTCTGATTACTTTAATTGCTGTCCTTCAGAAATGCTATTTGTTGTGTGGATAGTTAATCATTGACATTTATTATATGTGACACATGACCAAGGGAACCCAAAAAAGTCATGGTGAGGAAGAAGGAGGGGAGGAGGAGGAAGGTACAGTGAAGCAGGAATCTGGGAAGCAGGACTTCAGAATGGGGTGCAGGAAAGTGGAGAAGAAACATGGAGGAGAGGCGAGTTTTGATTTAAAGAGAAAAAGATGATGAAGGGATGGGGAAAAGGAATGTGGAGGAGACGTGAAGTGGGAAGAGCCGCAGACACCTGCATCATCTGGGCACATGGGCAGGATGGCACCAGTGGGGGGGGGGTGGGGGGGCTTGGCATGCTTGTCTGGAGATGCAGCCTTATTTTCCCAGGATGTGTAAGACAAAAGGTTAAGTAAATGTTTTGGGAAGATAAGACCATCCTTAGTGACAGGCGCAGGCTGCACTGGCCAGAGGGAACTGGACCAAGTCCGAGCCCCCCCCCCCCCCCCAAACTTTCTTGGAGCCCAATTTTTCCAAGAGTCCAAGACTGTGCGTTTGTGTGTGTGTGTGTGTGTGTGTGGGAGGGGGGTGTGGATTATCTATGTATTATATGGCCCCACAATGTGATGAGAACCTGTTATTTTGATATTGTGGGGGCCATTTTTTGCTTGGAAATTCAGTTTTATTTACTGCAATAAAAAAAAAACGAAGATCTGAGAATGCAATTAAAAAACTAAAAATGTCAAAGGTCTTGTATTTTGTTTGGTTATTTATGGGTAAGGTTAGGGCTAAGTAGGAGTTAAGCTTGTCATGTTGGGATTGAAATTATCCCCCTAGAAAATAAATTGAGTCCCCACAAAGATATAATTACAAACCTGTATGTATGTATGTGTGTGTGTGTGTGTGTGTGTGTGTGTGTGTGTGTCTGTGTGTGTTTGTGTGTGTGTGTGTGTGTGTGTGTGTGTGTGTGTGTGTGTGTGTGTGTGTGTGTGTGTGTATGTGAGTGTGTGTGTGTCTGTGTGTGTGTGTCTGTGTGTGTGTGTGTGTCTGTGTGTGTGTGCACGCATTCAGGTTTGCAAAGCAGGTGGGAGTGTCAGTTCGTCAGTCAGTTTGCTTAATATTAGTGTTCCAGCCACTATCTCAAGAAACAAGACTAGCTGTCTGGCCAGAAAGGCACACAGACCTCTATTTGCTTGAATGCCATTTGCAAATTTTTCCATTCGTAGATCAGCTCTGTCTTTCAGCTCACTGATAAGGCAGAGGAGTGGCTGTCGTGAGCATATCAGTATACGTGTGCGTGCTCGTGTGAACGTGCCTTTGCGTAAATGCATGTCATTATGTACATAAAGGTTTCACTTATTGCTTCTGCCGCAGGTCAGATTGAATCTTAAAATTAATCCAGGGTCCTTGAAGCCACTGAGCCCTGAAGTGGTTAAGGTCAAACACTTTTGACCTAAGTGTCGCTGATTCAAGTCCCTGGAGTGGTCCTGCTCTTGTACCCTTGAATACCAAAGCACTTAATCTAAATAGCATTAGCTAAAAAAGAAAGCTAAAGGTATACATTCAAATTCTAGCAGAGACTTAATAATATAGCTAAAGTTTTGGTCATGGAGAACATTTATTTTACATCATCTGGGATGAACATCACTCATTCTGCCTTAGCATAACTCATATTGACTGGATCCACAAACTAAAAACCAGTTTACACTTCTCCGCATGCTGACTGTGCATTCATGCATCTGCACTCCTACGAGACATGCAGCTGTTCATACTTCTGTCGTCAAGTCTGCATATAATATGTATATTTTCAAGTACAGATACCAGATCAAAATTTAACTTCAGTATATAGTACAGTAAAAGATATTATACATTCAAATCTATCGATGTTACAAAATGCAACCTGCCCTTTTAAAGTCAATCAAGACTAAAGTTTTAATACAGCATCACAAGTTACCATGCAGCACAACAGGAAAAACTGAACTGATGATGATTTTTTTTAATGGAAAATGAAAGATTGATCTACGGGTGAGATTTAGTAACAAATTATAAACCTTTTGCGGGCCGGTACTTATAGACCTTTCATTGGTGGCAGATAAAATCCCCATAGAACCACCTAGTGCTGCTAACTTTGAATATTGAAGTTTAAATCTTCAAAGTCTTAAATCTTTATAAAGACAATATGTAATGCACAACAATAATAATAATAATAATAATAATAATAATGAAAAAAGCATATTGCTCAAGAATCATGAGATAAAATTGTGATCTCTGAGTCAAAAAAAATCTCTGAGTCAAAAAAAAATTGTGATTCATAGAATCTTGCAGCTCTACTTACGTACCAATGGTCATGCAGAACATGGGGGCGGAGTAACAAAGACATGACCAGTGCGGTTAGTGGTTGTGCAAAAAAAGAGAAAAAGTGCATTTACGTGCAATGGCATCATATGCTTATGCACCTGCATGCAGAGAAGTCTGAACCGGCCTAAACAGTCTCCAAAGCAAAAACGACGGTTTAGCGGTGTCTGCGGCTAAGGCTCAATGCCAGTAACCTCCTCACTGGCAGCAAAGAGACACCCTGAGCAAGCACGTGGTGAGGAGGCCCAGGGAGGGCATGATGAGGAGGCCCAAGGAGGCCTGGTGAGGAGACCCAGCAAAGGAGTGGCGGAGAGGCCCAGTGCGGGCACAGTGAGGAAGCCCAAGGAGGGCACAGTGAGGAGGCCCAAGGAGGGCATAGTGAGGAGGCCCAAGGAGGGCACAGTGAGGAAACCCAAGGAGGGCATAGTGAGGAGCCCCAGCAAGGTCCTGGGGAGGAGGGTCAGTGAAAGAGTGGTGAGGTGGCCTAGTGAGGATGTGGGGAGGAGGCCCACCAATCGTGTGGCAGGGAGGCCCAGCGGAGAGGCCCAGCAAGGACATAGTAAGGAGGCAATGGAGGAGGTGGGGAGGAGGCTCAAAGAGGAAATGGCACAGAGGAGCAGGGAGAGTCCAGCCAGGAAGCACAGTGAGGGCATGGCATGGAGTCTCTGTGAGGACAGGGGGAGGAGGCCCAGCGGGGCTGGGGTGAGGAAACCCAGTAAGGTTTTTGGGGAGGAAGTCCAACTTGGATGTGGGGAGGAGGCCCAGTGAGAACATGGGGAGGAGGCCAAGAGAGGGCATGAGGAGGAGGCTCAGCGACAGCATAGTGAGGAGGCTGGGGGGAGGAGGCCCAGTGGGGTCATGGCCCAATAACAGCGTGGGCATAGGGGCAGACCCAACGAGGCAGCTGATAGTGTCCAAGCGCCAGCTCACTTGCCAGTTGTGTCCAGGCTTCTGTAACAATAACTCGTGAACATAAACATATACATTACTGAGCTTTAAGTCTTTGTCTTAAACTTTTTCTTTGTTCCTTTGCATATTTTACACAAACACAAATGAGATCCAAACTGCTGAGAAGTTCTTCTGGGCTGCTGTTCCGGGAGCATCGCTGTCAGCCTTGTCTTTGCGTTGTATACAAGCTGGGGACTTGTGGTGTATACAGTCAGACATTTCGTTTTTGTAGCGAATTAGCCGTTGGGGTAAACAGAGCAGTAAATGGCACAGCACAAATGTGAGGCAGTCAAACAGTTTATAATTCCCTCATTCATTGCTCGAGATTCCAGAGCTGGGATCGCTGTTCGTTACTAATTGTGAAGCCGCTGTCTCTCAGGTGGGAACATGGTCCATTTGGTGCAAACATATATTGGTGAAAAACTGGAATTGTATCCCTCTGGAAGAATGGGCTCAAAAATATCAGTGCCACTCCTTATCATTTTCACCTGGGCATCTAAAATGAAAAAAACAAATCTTTGTAAGATCAATAGATTTGAAGATAAATGTTTAAAGGCCGCCTGGGCTTTGGAATCAGTGGTGTGTTGGTTGTTTTCACACTCCAGTAGCATATATCCACACAATGTAGTATATGCAGTGTATCTAAATGAGTGTAATTAAAACAACGCGCATCTGATTATGTGTATTAAAGCCACGTAACATAACAGTGCTTGCAATGGACTGGCATCCCATTTAGGCAGTCCTTTCTAGCATGGATATATAACCATAAACGTTTAACTTTAAGCATTTAACTTTAATTGCTTGAAAGAGAATTTCCCCATGGGGATCAATAAAAATGTCATTATTATTTTTTTCACCCATTTTTTCCCCCATAACAGCCAGATGGACTGACCCCTAAAGGGTTTCCCAAAACATACAGTGTGGAGCTAATTAGTATTCCTTGGGTTCTCAGCTAGAAGAGCCGCAGCAATCAGGTAGATAAAGCGTCTGCGGCTGGTAGCAAGAGCGGCAGTAATGACCGGTTTGTGCAGGAAACAAGGTCAGCCAGCTAGATCCTCTCCTGATGCCCCAAGCAAAACATTTCATCATATGCTTTTCTTTAAGGCGGAGCGAAAATACGAATGAATAGTCTTTACTTCTTCGCTATCTAGGAGCTGTTTTTTTAATGATTCCGCCAGGGTACGTACACTGAGAGATTTTGGCACTTGGAACTGTACGCTCTGCCCAGTTCTCGCTCCCTCGCTCCCTCTCTGCCTCCTTTGCTCTCTTTCTCCCTTCTTCTTCTTTTCTGGCTTTATCAGTGGCCCTGGTTAGTGTCCCACTGTCATAGCTAGCTGTGATTTATGTCTGGGACTCTGAAGTTTACTTATCTCCACCCCACCCCCCCCCACCATCCCACTCCACCCCAGCGCACTCTCCTCCCTTCATCCATGCCCCCCCCTCCCCGCCACCCCACAGTGGCTGGCTCCTTCTGTCTCAGCCAGCCTGTCTCCTTCCACTGCTCCCCAGCTTTTCCTGGCTGACGGAGAGGGGGAGAGAAAAGGAAAAAGAGTGGGACAGGAAGAGAGGGAGTGTGGCAGTGCTACTGATAAAGGGGTTTTTTGAGAGAAATACTAGGCTGAGTGGGAAGTGAGGCTTAGCGTAGGGGACACACTCCGTGTCACTTTGCTTGTTTCACCACCGGCATGTCCCTCAACTCTCTGGGATCTCCTACTGTCTCGGGTTCTGCTTAACGTCGATGTCATCTACAGCTGTCGCATTCCTGGCCTTCTTCGTCCATGGCCGCTGAGAACGGCTCAGCCCCCAGATCTACCTGTAGGTCACCTCTGGCCACATGAGTAGGAGGAAGAGGAAGAGGAAGGCAAACTGCTCTCGGGCCACGGGGAAGCTACTCAGAACTTGGATCTCTTCCAGAGGTCACCTGACGATCCATCGATCCCTGAAATGCAGGCCAGGTGCTTTAATGAACCCGACTGAATACAAAATTGACATTTCTTGCTTACACCAGAGCTGAGGGAGACTATTTTAGTAGCACGCACAGATTCTTGGCCATGTGTGTGGTTTTGCTCTTGCATGTCATCCTGTGAGGCTCTTCCTTTCGGGCTTTGATGTGCTTTTAAAACCCTTCATGGTCTCTGCGTTTTCTCTCCCGCTGACAATTGTTTATTAGTTTTGAAATGACTTCAATTGATATTAGACGTTCGACTGAGTGTGCTCGCGAAAGAGGGAAACAAAGAGAAAAATAATAAAAGTAAGGCAGAGAAAGGAAATTGTTTACAAGTTTTTTTTTATCAAGGTTTATTTAAGGCTGCGTGTTTGGCACAGTGGTGTGAAAGGTATCTGAAAAGCGGAGACCACCCAGGATCTGTGCTCTAATTCTACCGGAGATTAATAGGTCCACAGTGGACTCTGATGGCATGCAAAACAATGGTTTCAATGGTCCATCCAGCAGTACGTGGGCTTTGATCCTGAAGCTTGCTCAGAAACGATAAGCACAGAGACATTTGCTACTAAAAAGATCTGTCCTCCAAGTAGATAATTCAGAGCATTTCAATATCCTTAAGTACACATAAGCTGCCAGTGAAAATTGACAGTGCTGTTAGTTATTACAGGGGTCCCACATTTCTTACCATACTTTTGGGTGCTTTTTCATGTGTTTCAACTCTATGTATTTATACAGCTGGCTGTGCAGCACCTAAATCTCAGAAGGACCCTTTTAACTTTCAACCACTAAGTACAGGATCTTTATTGCTGTACCACTGGAAATTGTAACAAGTTCTATTCTATTCTAAAATCCTTCATAATGTCCATCCATCCATTTTCTGTAACTGCTTGGGGGGGGGGGGGGGGGGGGTACAGAGCCAATCCTGGAGGATATGGGCTCAAGGAGGGAACTGCCTGGGATGGGGCACCCACCTATGGCAGGGCAAACTTACACACCATTCACTCACACATGCACACTTACAGGCAAATTGGCGACTACAATCAGCCTCAGTATGTTTTTGATTGTGGGGAGAACGCAGAGAACCCTGAGGAAACTTCACGAAGACGCAAGGAGAACATGAAAACTCCACAAACATGGAACCTGGGCAGAGACTCGAACCCAGATCCAAGAAGTGTAAAGCAACAGTGCTAGTCACTGCACTAACATGCCACCCAAAACCATTATGGGCTTTTATTAAATAACATTACATAATTTTGTATCATAATTTTATTGTAGATGTTTATATTAAAGAAATTAGACCCACAATCCCAAAAGATGGGACAGTGCTTGGACCATTATATTGTTTTTGATATTGCTGTACAAACTTTTTGAAAATGGTGAAAATGTTTGAATAAGTAAAATAAGTAATGAAGCCACTAGCCAAGCCAAATGAGAAAAAGAAAAATTATGCAAATATAATGAGATTTAAACAAAATCATTACACAAGGAAAAAAGACATAAAATCCTAGAAATGCTTGAATCTTGAATCTTGACTGCTGCCATCTCTGATGTGGAATAATCAAAGACGTTGCATTGATTTCTAAAAATCACCCTAAATATTCTTGAATTCCTGTGTCAGTGGTCAATATAGCAAATTGCAGTTATCAATATTGAAATATGCAATGTAATGTAAGTGTTTGGTTTGAATCTGACAAGGAAATGCACATTGAATCTGCCAATGAAAGACTGTAATACTTCCCTTATCAGTAATATAACACTTCCAGGTTTGATATGCCCCAGTGTTACAAATGATACTGCTGTGGTTCAATAATTGTTCGTTTTGTTGTAGCCCAATGCATTTCCAGCTGTGGGTTCATATTCTGCCCGAGTGACAGTTTTTGCTCGGAGCTTGACATAATAAATGTGTGTCTCTAAACCAGTGTTTCCCAATCTGGTCCTCGGGGACCCACAGACAGTCCATGTTTTTGCTCCCTCTTAGCTCCTGTTTGCTGAGAGGGAGCAAAAATGTGGACTGTCTGACAGGGAGCTCGGAGGGAGCAAAGACATGGACTGGCTGTGGCTCCCCAAGGATCGGATTGGAAAACACTACTCTAAACGCTGTGTGCGCCCGGTGACACACTTATCTGGGGGCTACCAGGGCTGTGCTCCAGGCCTTTTGTGGAATAAGAAGCCAAACAGGATTGGTGAAAATGGTTGTGTTAACTGAGGCAGCTTTTACACTTCAGAATGTTGAACTGTACAGAGTACAGTACACAGACTCTAAAGAAAGCAGCATGTTTTATGTTAATATACACAACTTCTCATGCATCAAAAATGTAGCCTTTGAGCCTTTAAAGCTGGGTTTTCATTTGGGACAGTAGGTGCACCAGGAGCCCCCAGCCTCCAATTACAGCCCCTTCCCACCCCATTCCCAGCCTCTTCCCAGCCCCTTCCTGTACCAATTCTTCTTTCCATGTCCATAGCACATGATATGTTTCCCCCATATTTTGGTGCTGTTTAATTTTTCAGAGCCTCCCCTTATCTGTTCATAAAGAGGGTAAGAAAACAGTTCAATCCCGGACCCTAATATGCTCTCACAGTATAATTGCCTAATTACTTTTTTTCTGGGCTTCTGCTTTTTGTCAAAGCGGCAGGAGGCTGTAAACAGACCTTTGCAGCAGGCAGAGTATCCCTTCGTGTGACACACTGCCTCGTGATTGGCTCAGATCAGGACAAATGGTATTATGGGCTAAACTCAGGACATATGGTCTAGGCAAGTGGGTCCGTTGCCTCAGCGACAGCCATTTGAAACCCAGGAGCTTCGAGACAGTAGTGGTCCTTCCTGTCTCTGTTTGCGTATTTCTACATGTGATAGCAGGCTTTTATTTATGAAATTGCCCTGCAAATATTGAAGGACATTTGTATTTGTGTGTGTGTGTCCGTGTATGTGTGTGTGTGTGTGTCCATTCATCTTCGATAAGTGCTTGCCCAGTATGGGGTCACAGAGAGCCCATACCCCATCCCAGGAAGCACAGGGCACATATGGGATGGATACCAATCCTTCACAGAGTGCACAAATACACACACACACATTATGCTCATGTGTGTGTTTATGAAAAAAAAAAAATATATATATATATTCTTTAATGTATTTCTATATGTGCATGAAAACAAATTTTATTTTCCTAGAAAAATGAGCACCATGCCTTTTCTAACATGCAAGCTACGTCCAAAAGCACACAGTAAACGAATCTGTGTTTATACTAAGGGGAACCGATATAACTGACATGCAGTTATTATACTGTACAGTGAGCTTTGAAAACATGACTTACGCATGCAGTTGTATCGGTGAGCTCTAGCTTGACTTGTATGCTGACGCACAGACATCAACAACATAACTGCTTTTGCCTTGCCTTTTAATATCAGTGGAGCTGTACGGGAATATTAACCAGAGGAAAATATTTTTGAGCAAAAGGAAATAAAAATGTAATAATTGCAAATTATATATAATCACGGTAGTTTTTCAAACAGCAATGCTCTGCTGCTTGACCTGATAATATATATCACATGTATCCATACTGTATAGTATCTGTCACTAAACTTGCGGATTTATTTTCAAAGTTGGAAATGCATTAATTGGCTGTAGTCACATGTAACAGTTATCTGTGGGCCTTACGTTGTTCTGGTGTGTTGAATGACGCACACTTAGCCTTGTCTGTAAATGTGCCTCTTTAACCTCACAGTCAAGGAGCCTCCACTGATACCAGCTTCTGAAAAAAATCACCCTAGAAAAGCGTCCCTGATTGATACGCAGAACGGGGAGGAGTCAGATCCAGGCGGAGCCATAGGTGGAACGCTGCATTGTCCAATGAAACATTGTCATCTAATATCAGGAATTATTATTCAATGAGGACAGAGAAGAAAGGAGGGGGGTTGTCTCTATGAGCTTGAGTGGACAGGGTGAATTCTGTGCCCAGCCAAGCTCGACAGAGCAACAGGTTGTGGGGTCAGAGACCTAAACAGGCCGTAAATCTGCAACGTTTGGTTGTTAGTTCAGGGGTGGAGTGGGGAGGATGAATTAAGTAAAGTGCTTACCTCCTTACCTCAGTAAAGGCAGCCCGCCTGCAAAGGTGGAGCAGTGCTCGTCACTCTGGGGCCTGCTCTCACAATGGAGACGGAAGGCCAGTGATATATTAAAATGTCCCGGAACTGTGACAATAATTTTCGCTATTAGTTCCGCAGAAATCTCTGGAGGCTTGTAGCCTTCTTATTCTTTTATTTTTTCCATGCTGGAGTTCTAGTTTTTTTAATGTTTTAAATATCAATGCACATGTAAGCCCGAGAAACTCACTGTATGTGAGTACAACGGAAAAACAAGGAGAACATGGAGGAGGATGGAGGAGGGAAGGAGGAGTTGTTTATAGGAGCGAGGCAGAGCACACCTTGCTTTTAAATGTGGGAGGAGAGGCCGTTTTGGAATGGTTCTGGTTTCCCTGGGTTGGGATGTTCTGTTCATCGGAAATATATATACACTGCATAAATAAAGCAGTTAGATGTGCTTTTCAAATGTTCATCACATTTTCATCATAAAAATGTACATCTGACAACATCTGCTTTTTCCACATGGATTGTACTGCATGTTGTGTGTTTATTTGCTCCCTGGGTCCATAGCTAAAGTTAGAAAAGATTGCATGTATAAATGAGAAACCAGGGATGCCATTAGTCTTTTCTTGAATCAGATGAATGCAAACAAACACAAAAACCAGTGTTTCCTTACTTTCTTCCTCACTCTTTTCGCCTTTCTCCTCCCTTCTCTCCAGTGCATGACTGGTTCTCCAAGGCTACGCGTGCAAATGAAGATGGATTTGGCTATTGCACAAGGGTGCTGCTCGTTTATGTAGCAGCCCCCCCCCCCCTTTTATGTGTGACAGGGGCGTGGGGTGATATTTATTAGGGCTGGGGTTAGGGATTAGGGCTAGCTCGGGCTGGAGAAGCACTCCCCCCGACGAGGGCAGCCCATTTGACAGGGTTATCCTGCTCTGCTTCAAGCCGTCATTGCAGGGCGGCTCACAGACCTGCCACTCTTTCACGGCTGCTGTGAACGCCGCCCCCCCCCCCCCCCCCACTACTTTCGCTTTCACTCAGACTCAGGCTCCAGTACACTGCACAGCTGGTTACGAGTACTGATTACCACTGCCACACTGTTTTATTGACCACTCATTTAATTAATAGTGATGAATTTATTACAAAGGAATTTATAACATTTTCTTGGCTGTGCTCGTATGCCTGTTAAAGTCCCTGTTTTTAGATCAGCCTCATACTGCTTTACAAACCTCGCATCCATTGAGTTTCGTCCTTCACTAAGTGGCTTTTCATTGCTTTCATTTCAGCTGTCATTCATGCTGTTCCATTATTACACTCTCTCTCTATTGCTATCTGTGGAGTTTTGAGTTGACAAATTATAACTTATTTTGAAATCCAGATGCACAATTTCAGCTGCTACTGGGGCAGAGGCAGAACTGTGAACCTGTCGCCTGTCTCCTACTGCTGTAATGGGTCACACACAGAACCTCGCTGTGCCTAAACCAGCCGCCTGTCTTCTACTGCTGTAACGGGTCACACACAGAACCTCGCTGTGCCTAATCCTGCCACCTGACTCCTACTGCTGTAACGGGTCACACACAGAACCTCGCTGTGCCTAAACCTGCCGCCTGACTCCTAGTGCTGTAACGGGTCACACACAGAACCTCGCTGTGCCTAATCCTGCCGCCTGTCTCCTACTGCTGTAACGGGTCACACACAGAACCTCGCTGTGCCTAAACCTGCCGCCTGTCTCCTACTGCTGTAAGGGGTCACACACAGAACCCGGTTGTGCCTAAACCTGCCGCCTGACTCCTACTGCTGTAATGGGTCACACACAGAACCCCGTTGTGCCTAAACCTGCCGCCTGACTCCTTCTGCTGTAACGGGTCACAGACAGAACTTCGCTGTGCCTCAGGAATTGCAGTACCCTGAGTTGGCGTTGCCGCAAGTTTATCAGCTCTCCCATGGAGACAGGAAGTCGGCGGGCATCCTGTTCCGTGGTCAGAGACAGGAAGCAGCGTGGCACAGACAGGAAGTTTCCCTGAACAAAAACTAAAAAAAAAATAAAATCAACAAAAAACACTGAAGTCCCAGAAATACATTCCTCAGGCAGTCAGATAAATCAGAGTGCGGTGATGCTAGAACGTGCTGTCATGCGCGGAACCATGGCCAGTCTGTCACAGCCAGACCAGCAGAACCTTCACCCCGAGAAATGTCTGCTCACAGATGACTCAAGGTTCCTCGCTGATTTGTGCATAGCTGGTTAGTTTTTGAGGGGGTGAAGAAGCTAAGCCGTTCACCTGCTACCTTGTGTCACATGCCCACTGCCGGCATATTCTGTCAGTGGGAATGATTGATAGAAACACTCAAGGTGTTAATGGCTTTCAAGTGGAAACGGAGGCGTGTGAACTGGGCATATTGAAGTAGCCCTTCAACATACGTAAACACTGATGCAAGGGTTGAGGGGGTGAGTTATGGATACAGGACAATCTTAGAAGTGGTGCTATAAGTTGTTATACAATATCTTTCTTGTCCAGTAGAATCAAAGAAGTATCACAAAGGCATGTGCTTCTATTACTGTCTTCTACATGATGTGCTCTAAAGGTCTTAGCCATGCTACCAGCCATGAACTGTTAAGGCCAGTGTACGCCATCAGCCAAAAACATTTTGCCATTGAATTTTATGATTCGTTAAATGTTGTGTTGCTGTCCATATATCTGTTGAATTTCCCCTTTAGAGTCGAGGTTTTCAGTAAAAATCGCTAAATATTTCAGTACATCTTGTTTAAGCACAGAAGTTTAGTAAGTGATCTCTGTTTCAGCAGATATTTGAATAGTAGGAGCCAGAGACTGACAGCGAAAAGTTTCTTAGCTTTCAGTCTGCCTCCCTTAATGTTTTTACAGATAGCTGTGCTATAGTTATTAGGTTTAATCAGAGTCGAACAAGCATATGGCATCCCCTCAAAACCTTTTATCTTCTGTCCAAGTCTTCAGGTTAATAGTTTAATATGTTCTCAAATCCTCTTCTCCAGCCTTCAGCGCAGCTGGCTTTTAAATGACAGTCAGATTAGTGAGTATGAGTGTCATTCACTCACCAATGAGTTGGATGAGCTCTCATTTAGCTCAAGAAACCCACAATGCCCACAAATCTAAAATGAACATTTGACCTTGACATCATGGGAGATTTTACTTTGTGGTACAATTCTGTTGTGTATAATCACAGTGCATGGAGAATGTAAGAAGTATTTCTGTGGACCGTCCCCCTATTGCATCCTCTGCATTCTCCTTATGCTTTACTCTGGCTTCTGCCTCTTCTCTGCCTCTGCATGCTGGTTTCTTTAAATCTTCCACCACTGTTTCTCCGTCGAGGAGGATTAATTGTTAATCGCTGCTCTATGTTGTTTGACGTGACCAGCTTATTCATCCTCCTGGGTGGGCCTGGACATTTTTCACTGTCAGGGCGACTGGAGAGCACCAGTGTCGATGTCTAGTTTCTGTGCTACCAGGACACTGTGTATTAACTGCGCCTTACATACTGCATTCATGACACTGCACTTAAGCCTGGCTTTCATTTCAAAAGGTGAACACGATGAAAGCAGCAACAGCCATGCCCTAATCTTGCAAATTATTTCATTTAGCGTTGGTCTCAGTAACTGGTCCTCTGTCACAGCAGGATACTCTACTTTTTGGGTTCTTTTTGGGTAAAAAAAAAAAATCAGACTTTTTTTTAGCCTGATTACATGAATGACATAACAAAGGCTTTACCATGGGTAAATGAAAGGCTCCGATTCTGTATTTATTACAATGTCTAGTGCCCCCTAGTGGTCATCTTTTTTATTTTTTATTTTTTATTTTTTTACATCCATGTACTGTCAGAGTATGCCCCCAAGCAGACAGGGTGGAGATCAAGTAAGGCTGCAGTAGAGACTTCATCCAAAAACAGAAACAATAGAGATATCAACATGGCGAGACCTTTGTCACATCATTGATTTCCTTCCTCTTTGTAGTGACGATTGCAATAATAAAAACAAAAGAAAATAAACAGTAAAATTTGTCCTCAGAAAGGATAAAATTCCCAGATTGTTTCAGGCTCCTAATAAATGCAGGAAAAATCAAAAAGTGTTCCACGAAGAGCACACTCTATATCCTGTCTGTCATTTAAATGCTTTATTACAAACAGGGAATCTGAATGATCACTGCTGCTCCGAAATTCTACACTCTGTTGCCCACAGTCATTTGGAGCTTTGACTTCTTTTCCCATATCAACTAGTAGCAAACCTCCAGGCACACAGCAGCCCCTGCACTTGGCTCGGCTTAAATGTTGTTAAATATTGGTAAATCTCTTATATAAAGATCACCAGACACCAGTAACCCCAGCTAAAGAACTCTGATTTAGAAGCCATAAACATTCCAGCAAATTTGCCTTTTAAAATAACAAGAGAGCCTCTGATGAGTTCACTGGTAACCTTTTAATCTCCCATCCATGTCTTGTTAAGAGAGGCTGCGTTCTACCTCCTGTGCATGTCATCCATAATATTGCATAAACATTTACGCGGCAATATTTTTTAAAGGCTCTTGGTGGTGTAATGTAAATCTCAGGAGGCCTTTGAAGTCTTATCTGTGCAGTGGGGGGTGGGGGGCCCCAGGGGAAGGAGGATAGAATCCAGGTCCTGTCAGTGAAAGGGACTGAGGGTCCGGTGGGCCCAGGGAAGGTGTGGGGAAGAGATCAGGAGCTGACTAGCAGAATCACTCCCTCATCCAGCCATTCAGCACATCACTGTTATGCACCTTACATATGCTGGTCATTGAAATGATGTCACGCAAAAGACCTTGTCTTAGCAATAAACATTAGCTAAGTAATATTTTCAAGCCCCACCTCCAGGTTAATTGTAGGGCCATTTCTAAAGCCTTTGCCTAATTGTCTCCTTCTCACACATCTTTGTCACACAGTCTTGTTCTTCCCGTTTCACATGACCTGAAATCATCAGATGACAGACGGTTAATGAATTCCAACGATCTGTTTGTATGACGACCTGTACTGATGCAACAGGGCTGGGTTTTATATCAAATCGCAAGAAGACTAATTGTCCACTAGAGGACAGCATCAGTCAGCTTCAAAATTCTTTATTGTCATGTCACCCTTTATGGATACAGAAGCGCAAACATTTGAGTACCATGCAATTTCTGATGAAGTAAAAGACAAGTTAATAAGGATACAAAACTAGAGACAACATCCGCTCATCATTCACTCTCCTGACCGTCATACAAACAATTAAATATTTAGAGTACAGACAGAGTTTTCTAGATTTGGCAGATTCCCAGCTACTGTTCAAGTAGCCAGTGAACAGTGTGCAGTGTTTCTTTACAGGTGGTATATTTGACTCCTTGATGCAGCCCTTACCTTAGGGGGTAGTGCATGGCAATGCTTTACATATGGAGCAATGTGTGGCTCATCAGCTTACGAAGCTGTGCCTGTGCCAAAAGGTTGCTGGTTAAAATCCCAGAGTCAGCAGTGTGATTTCAGTTTTGGGCCCTTGAGCCAGGCTATTAACTGCAATTAGTCTAGGGATTGACTGTATATCACTTTGGATAAAAGCATCTGCAGAATAGATAATAATACTTCTGCCAGGTCTGGTAACTTCTAAAGGGAACTGTGGGGAAAAAGAGACAGTTGGGAGATAAGAGATGGAGAGCAATGAAAGACTTAGAGGGGAAAAAGCAGTCACTAGTAATCTGGAGATGTGTGCTTTATCTGTTTTTTAAATATCACGTATAATGCCCCATAGCACATATCCCTACCAACCAAACTGAGTAGCAACAACCACTCTCCTTGTGGTGCTGAGTGGCTCAGTCTAAGTCAGGGCTAAGTCCCTGTGACTGTGATCAGAAAGTCATTGGTTAGACCCCTGGTCTCAGCAGAACAGTCTGTGAACCCTTGAGCAAGGCTCTTAACTACCAGCTCCAGGGGCTAACCCTGTGCTGTGACTCCATGCCCCCCCCCCAAGCTATAGAGCTCAAAATGGAGTAGATGAAGAGAAGTATTGCAATGTACTCGTGCAAATTTTGGCAAATGGAACTGGTACCCTTCAAAAGTCAAAGTCATAGGCATGACCCTGTGGTCTGTGCAAATCCAGTGCCTACCTGACATCACTGTCTGTCTAACACAGCCTCTCCTCTACGATACTCACCCATTAGCTTTCTTTACAAGAACTACAACTTGTCACCACACCATTTACCGGGGGGGGGGGGGGGGGGGTAGAAAAGATTTTTGGAAATTCCATTTTCAATTACAGTTCCTCCCTTGCTTTACCACAGCGGCAGAAACAGTAAACTACATTCTCTCATCAATCAACAAAACCTGCAAAACCACTACGAGTAATTTCACAAGACTAATTTTTTTTCAATGACAAACTCAATACTCCAATCGTGAGCATAAATACATGCTGCAAAAAATTTATTATCCGCTCAAACAGTTACATGAAGCATTACAACAGTAACACATACAAGCATTCACTGGATATTTACACACAAGACGCTAACCAATCATCTCACTGGGGCAGAGAAAAACCCATTATGGGCATTTAAGTCCAGCGTTTGTTATATTTATTGTAATCCACCATAAACATCACTGACTAAACATGAGTACACTGAGATAACCCAACACGGCGAAATGAATCAAATCAATCAAAATCTACTACTCTTCCTGATCAATCTTGCCCTCGATATTGGACCATGTTTTCGTAGAGTATTTTGGAAATGCTTCAGACTCAGCCCTGGCAGTCAGACTCTGTGATTATGCTACAAGCTTCATTCATATAGCGTCCAACAGCAGCATTCAGTTGTAAAGAAGTGGCCATCCCCAGTGGGAAAAAAAAAACTCCTCAATAGGACTGAGGAATGGTGAATATGAAGGAAGGAATACATTGGACATGCTTGGATGAGCCCTAAACCACTATGACTGCAGACAAATGATGGAATGGGACATTGTCCCCTATAACTATATAATGTGGGGCATTGAGCCCAGCGTTCTGTCTTCCTTCAGCAACCAGCAGACACCTGTAAAGCTCATCAAGGAAGGAAAATAATTTAACAAATCAAATTTATTTATAAAGCATTTGTAAAACAGCAGTAGCTACTGAAAGTGCTGTACAGAAAGGAAATAGTGGTTTCAGTACAGGCATTTACAAAAATACAATAAAACTACATCTAAAAAAATAGATAATTCATCGTACACATTAACCAAGGCAGTGAGAATAAATAGGTTTTCAGTTAAAGGTGGCACGGTGGTGGAGTGGTTAGCACTGTTGCATCACACCTCTGGGTTCCATGAGTGGAATGTTCTCCATGTGTTGCCAGGGGGTTTCCTCCAGGCGCTCTGGTTTCCCCACGTGATCCAAAAACACACTGAGGTTAACTGGAGATATCAAATTGCCCATAGCTGTGCATGTGTGAATGGATGGTGTGTCAGTGTGCCCTGCGATGGGTTGGTGCCCCAGCCTGGGTTGTTCCCTGCCATACTTCCATAGCCTTCCTTAGCCTGTACGTTTACATGCACAGCTAACTCAAGCTACAGTCATAGCTCGACTACGTCATTTAATCCTTGTCCCAGTATACATACATGATAAATGACTACAGCAATAAAACTTTCACACTATTATGGTTAAACTTCGCAGTTAACTCACGGTTTACATAGGGGGGGATCCATACGGATCAGCTAAGGTCTGTTATAACAGTACTATGTTTATCAAATTTGTAGCGATGTTGGACAGATGTTTACTTCAGGTGCTTGGCAGTGGTTCTGTGAATACAAAGTCAGTGAATACAAACAGGATTCACGCGAAACAATGACTGGGTGACGTATTTCTTTAGCTTGCCAGTTGGACTGGGCTATATGGACCAAAAATCATATCACGATATTTTTTAGCTTAATGGTGATATATGATATATATCTCGATATTTTTTCCACGATAACAAACAGACAGCTCCAAGTCAGAGCCAAATGACCCCAATGTCACACAGACACTTTTAACAGACAGCTGTACATGTGCATGAAAAAATAGCTCAAAAATAAACTACCCGCATATATTATTTTACTAATGAACTCCTCTTCGTTAGCTTTCCTCCTGTCAGTGTCTTTCTTGATTTTGTCACTGCATGCAGGACTTGTGAGCAAGGGGGAGGGGCAGGTTGTGTTTGAAGAGGGAGAGAGATATTTGAAATATTTTACTAAATACATTTATCAGACTTCACCATCAGATGTATGTCATATTACCTGACATGAGTTCTGAAGGGTATATAATATGTCAGTATTGCTCACATATTTATGACAGCACATCCTTATGAAGTATTTTAGTCCATTGAAATTGGCTACCCAAGTATTTTACGATGGTAGGATGCTCTGATAAAGTATTTCGGTCTATCGATGTGCTACCTGTAGTCCTAACACTAATAAAACAGTCTAATAAGGTATTTCAGGCTGTCGCAATGCCAGTTTACATTACATTAGTTCATGTTTTTTAAATTTGTTACTTATTTATTATTTCTAGGACCATCTGCTTTCAGTTTCAGTCCACAAAAATGACGGAAGCATTTTTTGGTAAGGTAGCATTAACAGATCAGGAGATATATCTGTCAAAACTCGCTACAGGAGGACAACTTTATGGCAAACTTTGGCAACATAAACTCTATCAGTATACATTATTTGTAGGAAAATATATCGATATATCTTTAAAACTTTTAGGTAGTGTAAAAATAAAACTATTTTTTTGGCACATCCAATTATTTTTAATAGTGTGTAAACTGGAACGTAGGGGCAGTTTACGTCCATTGGAGGCTAAGATCGAACTTGCGCTTAGCTGGTGCAAACCACTGCTAGCCATTACACTTACAGGAAATTTCATGACATTCCATTCTAAAGCCATAGACATCAATAAGGAGTTGGTCCCCCCCTTTGCAGCTATAACTCTGCTGCCACTCTTCTGGGAAGACTTTCCACAAGATTTTGGATTTTTTTTGCTCATTCGTCTAGAAGAGTATTTGTGAGATCAGGTCCTGATTGGATGTGAAGGCATGGCTTGCAATCTCCAGTCTAGTTCATCCCAATTGTGTTTGATGGGGTTGAGGTCAGGGTTCTATGTGGACCAGTCATGTTCTTCCACACCAAGCTCACCCAACCATGTCGTTATGCACCTTGCTTTCTTCACTGGGGCACAGTCATGCTGGAACAGAAAATGCCCTTTCCCGAACTGTTCCCACAAAGTTGGAAGCATGGAATTGTCCAAAATGTCTGTGTGCTGGAGCATTAAGAGTTCCCTTCACTAAAACTAAAGAGCCTAAGCCAACCCCTGAAAAACATCCTCATGCCATTATCCCTTCTCCACCAAATTTTACAGTTGGCACACTTCAGGTAATGTTCTGGGATCCACCAAACCCAAACTCATCCATCAGAAGTGTGAGTTATCACTCCACAGAGCACGTTTCCACAACTTCAGAGTCAAGTGAAGGCTTGGTTTGCACCAGTCCATCTGATGCATGGCATTGCACTTGGTTGCATGCGGGCTGCATGCAACTGCTTGGCCATGGAAGCCCATTCCATGAAGCTAACAGCACACAGTTTTCTGCTGGGGTTAATGCCAGAGGAAGTTTGGAACTCTTCAGTTATCAGGTCAACAGAACACTGGCAATTTTTACGCACTATGTGCCTTTGTACTTGGCAACCCCACTCTGTTACTTTACATGGTTTGCCACTTAGTTGCTTATTTTCTGTTGTTCCTACATGTTTCCACTTTGTAATAATACCACTTACAATTGACCATGGAATAACTAGCAAGGAAGAAATTTCACAAAGGTGACATCCTATGACAGTAGGACATCGTTTCACAAATGTTTATAAACCTGACTTTTTGACTAGATTTCATAAATCTGTGGCAATGGGTCCGAATGAAACACCTGAATTCAATGATTAAATAGTGTGTCCCCGTACTTTTGTACATATAGTATACGAAAAACATACAGTACATCCAGACAAAGACACATACTGTACAGATATGGGCAGAGGTTGACAACAGGTATACAAAGCAAATAACCAAATCCTAAACACTATAATAATAATAATCCATCCATTTTCCAAACCGCTTATCCTACTGGGTCGGGCGGGTCCAGAGTCTATCCTGGAAGAAATGGGTACGAGGCAGGGAACAACCTTGAGACTCGAACCCAGGTTCCAGAGGTGTGAGGCAACAGTGCTAACCACTGCACCACCATGCCACCCCCAAAAATAATAATAATAATTTAAAAAAAGACCAGAAAACCAAGCACGAATCTTACACATAAATCACAATCATGGAACAAGCACTTAGTGAAACTTGGTGCTTTATTCTGTGCATCCAGCTGATGAACTACCAGCATATATAGTATTCATGGGAAGTGGAGCAGGAATTTACTGGGCGTGGCTGGATGGATATGTGACACACGTTGCAATGGTCTTTATGTCTTTTAATTAGTACCACTGCCGTAGAACGACGTAGGACGAAGCCACCAAGGGTTTAAGTTAGTCAGGGTTTCTCGGTAGATATCAGTTACACCTTACGAATGGCTGTAAAAACATTGTAATAGCCATGGGATTTTATGCTTGATTTTGCGATTTCCCCATTACATGCTATTCCCCTCCAGGACCCTTACTGCTGGTCAGGGTTGAGGCTCAAGTAAAGGCCCAAGGATCTGTTTAGTCAAATGATGCTTTGGGTGAAATGCTTCCTTCGTGCATAACATTCCTCCAGTGCCGGCCCAGCTTCTACAATCATTTGCAGCTGAGAGAGGGCGTGACAGGATGCTCCAGTGCATTACACACCAGGAACTCACTGCGCTTACTGCAATGCATGGACACATCTGGACAGATATGTTGTGTGATTATGACACATTTAATAATTGTACATGCAAATTATAGCCTATAGACTTGTTTTCAGTATGAAACGCTACACTATTGTCTGACAATGTTTTAGCAAAATCAGAACTGCGCATTTTAATCCATCCATCCATTCATTTTCCAAACCGCTTATCCTGCTGGGTCGCGGGGGCATTTTAATAAATTTTCTAAATTATCAGTAGTATTATGTTCATCATACCTTACAGAAAAAAATGTATCTGTAAAAAGAAGTATTTTTTATTTGAATGTTCATAAATTTTTGTTCCTGCTGCCCAGTCTAAGGTTGGCTCATACAGAGAAGGGGTGAAGGAAGGACAGACGTACAGCACAGAATACAATGCAGGTAACGCTTGCTTTGTCTCTCTATTAGCATTTCATCAAGGACGATATGAGGACTCCATCTGTTTGAGTTGTGTTTTTATTCTCTTCCTTCTTCCCTCCAGTGCTGGCAGATCTGGTTAGTCCAGTCTTGTTAGATTTCTGCAGAACTGGAAAAGCCAGGGTAGTGAAAAGGGTGCCCAGCCAGAACCACATGTTTATGTGCTTTGGAAGGGATCGCTGCTCCAACCAGTTTCACCACAAGTTAGGTGGGACAGAGGGTGTGGGTTGCTTCCCTTTTTCACCTCTCTCTCTCTTTCTCTCTCTCGCTATACCTAGCGTCCGTCTTTCTCTTGACTTCCGCCCTGAAGCTAAAGGAGCTGTGGATTTGCAGGAGCCCAGAAGGCGACAGACCCCACATTCGAGCTCGGTAAGTGCGCTGTCCTCGATACCTTGTACCGTCCAGCACTGGATCTATGGAGGGGAGGGCTTTTCAGATGGGGTGATGAGCCAGGAGGAGGTGAACAGTGAATAACTGATTCATCTGTAGAAGGGGGAAGTTAATGATCTGCAACTTTAAAATTAACTTGTTAACCGTAACGTTTTTAAGGCAAAGAAATTGCATGAAGTTCATAGTTAAGATGTTACCAATTCGAAGGTGACATCTACATGGAGTTATGATACACCAGAATGACAGAAGATGGAGGACATGTCCTTAGTGACCCTGTCATTAACCAGTTGTCTCCCTAATGTCCATTTAGCCCTATTGCTTTTCAGTACTCTGTGTTGACATACTTGATGGTTTCTTAACAGAATGTTTTTACACTTTTTCAATGCACAGGGAGCTTTGTATAGTCCAGAACAGGTAACCATATTGGCAGATCTCATTTGGGCTGCCCTAGCCCCCAGCTGGGTGGATGAGCTGTCTAGGGTCCCACACAGAGCACAGGGGCAGGCTGCAGTGAAAGTGACCTGTGACATGAGCTTGATCTTGGAGTTCCATGATTGATATTTTTTTGTGCACCGTGAAGCCTCACGGAGAACTGCAGGCATGTTGTGACAGTGCGCTCTTCATGTGACTAGTTTGTTTCAGCTTGTTTTCCCACACTCATGTTAGGATACCTGGCACGTATACTTTATTCTCCCCAACTCAGCACTTCCAAACGCATCATGGAAGAAGTCATCTTGGACTTCAATTGACGACCGGATAACGAATGACAGGGATGTTTCACCTAAATTTTTAAATAGCCAATCTGTGCCGTACCAGCATGCCTCCTGCATTATTTGGTTATCCTAGTTTGTATGGGTTAATGAATATCTTGCATCAGATTAGCAATGCCTGTTTTTATTATTTTCCTGTTATACTGATACCTGAGCTGCCTGTGCAACCGGAAGTATGAATTCCGATTCCTTTGGTAATCTGTGTGTCAAAGTTTAGCTTTGTGTGGCTTTTGTACTATTCCTGCAAGTATTTATCATAAGAACAGCACAAACCTCAATGGCAACACTCCCCAGACATCAATGACATGTGAAAGACCTGATATCTTCTCCAAGAATTGCATTTGTGTTGAGGTTCTCCTTTCGAAAAAGGATGTTTAGGGTGGGGGAGAAGCCCACTGCTGCTTTAAAGGGTCTTTCTGTAATTTATTGTGAACATCGGAGGGGGGGGGGGGGGTGGGTGTCCCCCAATATCCACAATGTCTGACACATCACGGGGCCATAGTTCCGTGTCTTTATAACTTTTCCCCTGAGCGAGCCTTGTCAGTATCTGGTTACTTGTCCCCTGGTGAATGGGAGTGCTAGTAAAATGCTGCTGTCCTTGTTCTCTAAAGATACCTACACTTCTCTCCAGTGACAGAGCTGGATAAATCAAAAAATAATGTAAATCCACGACTACAGTTCCTCTGATTCAGCCACCTGATCACGGATCCATCCACAGCTCCTTCCATCGGATGTTGTAACCTGTTCTAACCGGCTGCCTAACTGTCTACAGTCTGTCAGTCAGGCCTCGGGTTGCTAGACGAGCTGGAAGGCTGAAGAACAGGAGTGGGTTAGGGCACAGACATGCCATCTCTTGCTCTGCTCTCCTGCTACAGACTGCTAACATATCCCAACTTGCTGGAAGAGAACAGCTCACATAAAAATGCTTGGTGGCCTGATCCCATTGACACCATGAACCTTGTGATACATGACCATGTTCATAACTGAGAAGCCCCACATTGCATACAAATAGTTTTGTTTTCTACATTGATCACCATTCTTAGAGTTTCTTGTGGTTTCTTGTTACAGAAGTGCTTTCAGCAGGTTGCTGTGTTATTAATCTGGACTCATGGCATTGCTGTAATGGCTGCCATAAAGCATTGTGCAAAGATTTACAGAAGGTGTGCCATAACTATGTGATTTATGTCTTATTCTTCAATGGCAAGTCAGGTGACTAAGCCATGCCACCTATGAATTAGGTCTAGTCACAAAAATATTAAATTGTATGCATAAATCAGCACCCTCTGTGCTGCATCTGGTGAAATGACTGTAGTATCGTATAATAGTATGTTTTGTTTCTTGTTTTGTGTTCCGCATATGTGTAAATTCATGCGGTGTGGGAAGAGATTGAGAGTTTGAAAGTCTGCTCATTCCCGGAGCTTAATACCCACATGCACACACACACACACACACACACACACGCAAATAAGTTATGCCCAAGGCACCTACCTTGAAAATCTTGTAAAGCCAGTTTCAGTCATTCTCAATATCTGAAACGTTTATCCAGTGATTAGCACGCACTAATGCCACCAGAATACTCCTGTATTCCACAGACTCTTCTGCCTGCCTTGTGCCAGTCTGAGGAGATGGTCTTGGCGCCCTGGTAGCCATAGAGGAGCACTCGGACATGACTCAGGAGAACTTTAATGAGCTTCTGCACAGGCTAAAGGTTCTTCATGAGAGAGAGCTTGAAGGTGAGTGACACATGACACCATTGCTCCGCACCGAGGCGTAGCACCTGAAGTGCTCTGTTAAGCCTGTTTGCTGCATTTTTGCCGATTCATAAAGCATCAAAACTTTCAGTCAGATGGCTATATATATGTAATCAAATATATAATAACATAATAACAGCAATAATTTAAAGTAACACGAGGTTGGCATACCACAGAATAACAGATATATGTACAAATATTCAAAAACTACTATACTACATTAACAAAAATTAAAACTGAGATATAAAAAAATAATAATAAAATGAAATTATTTCCTTTTCTCTAGGATGGCAGGAAAGAGTGTTGGAGCTGACCAATCAGAAATGCTGGTGAGAGTTGATGTCATGATTTACAATTCAAGCTAATACCCATTGCTGTAATATGTAATATTTTGGTAATATGCATGGATGGGGCCTGGCAAGGAAGATGAAAATAATTACCAGTGCTGTGCCCCTAAGCAGCGATACAAAACGGATGGAAGAACTGTTCAACAAGAACCAACAGTTACGAGAGCAACAGAGGGTCCTAACTGAAAACATTAAGCAACTGGAGAATAGGTGTGTGTATTTCTGATAATGACAATTTATAACCATGAATTCAGTCGCAATCAATAGCGACGTGCCGTTAATCACTTCATGTATCAAGTCGTGCAAGCCTTTTGTTCCATGTGACCCATCTTGACCTCTGTGTTTGGTCTCTGCTGTTCCTTCCCTAGACTACGAGCAGGTCTGTGTGACCGGTGCACAGTCACACAGGATGTAGCCAAGCGGAAGCAGCAAGAGTACGAGAGCTCACAGATTCAGAGCCTCCAACACATCACTGTCATGGGTACTTCCTGTAACCATACCTGTCACTCGCCGTTCATCCTGCACTAATCTTTTGAGGGTTACAGTGGGCTCACATTGTTGTAGTGTACTTTCATTGATTGGAGGGCAAGTCGTACACTCTTCAAGCATTGGGGAACAATTATCTACTGTTTCAGAAATGTGGGTGGGTAATTGGCTAAAACCGACCAACAGTTGAGAATGCTAGGTGGCCTGTAACTGATGTTTTCCTTACTGTGAATGGATCTTTACGTTTTGCTTTATTATTCAGCATATTGCTAGGGTTATGACTCATATTTGGGGTTGTGACCGAAAAAAGGGGACTAAATCATTTTAATGATGCAAATGATTGCTTATAAATCAGCTATCTTGAGAAATTTATCAAACATTCTATAACTGAAGAGGTTTCTTCATTTGGAAGCAATCATTACCTAATTTGCATAAAACTGATCAATTAGCTTTAGATGATCCCCAAAACATTTGAGCCGATAAAATGACCGTTTTACTTGTTGATTCCTTTCTGAACAATGAGTAGAATGTACCTGCATTTTGCATACTCGATTTCAGCATTTTTTTTTTATGTGATTTTGGTTTCTCTGTGTTGATAGGGGGTTGTACTGCATATTCTGTAGGTTGTTTTCAGCACTGATACTGAATGTTACCTGGATGACAACATAGGTGCCACAATTTTAAAACTCTACAAAATAGATGCAATTACATGGAGGTACATCAAAAATGTTGAGGCAAACATCGAGACTAATTGTATGTCATGTGATAGTAGATGTCACCCTGTTGAAATGTTACTGTTGTGGAATTGCAGTCCAGCATGGAATGTGGTTTCTTATCACAAAGACATTCTTGTTCTTCTTATGACCTTCAACTCTCACAGATCAGCTAGTATCTAGCAGAGGTTACTGAGGAACGCCATTTTATTTTTCCTCAAACGTCGCAGCACAAACGTAATGATATTGCAATACTATATTATTTCAAGGCTTTACTAATATTTCTCTCCGTCTGCATCCGATCCTCCGTAATTCGAAGGTACTCTTCTACAAGTTTTTTTTAGCAAAGCTTTGCATGATAAACGCATAGCTAGATTTTGCAAGGCATTGCATCAAGGGTTGATGCTGCACTTGTTAAACAGGTATGACCTGAAGGGACAGAAATTATTAAGAGCAAGAACAATTATAATGAACGAACAATAAGATGATTTGGATCATTTGAAGTGATTCAGAATGGGGGGTGGCATGGTGGTGCAGTGGTTAGCACTGTTGCTTTACACCTCTGGGACCTGGGTTCGAGTCTCCGCCGGGGTCACATGTGTGTGGAGTTTGCATGTTCTCCCCATGTCGTCGTGGGGTTTCCTCTGGGTACTGCGGTACAGTCCAAAAACATGCTGAGGCTAATTGGAGTTGCTACATTGCCCGTAGGTGTGCATGTGTGAGTGAATGATGTGTGAATGTGCCCTGCGATGGGCTGGCCCCCCATCCTGGGTTGCTCCCTGCCTCATGCCAATTGCCTCCAGGATAGGCTCCGGACCCCCCGCGACACAGTAGGATAAGCAGTTTGGAAAATGGATGGATGAATGATTCAGAATGACCCACAACATCACCTTCGCATATAAAGTATATTAGAGCAGTAGTTCTCAACCTTTTTTGCACCGTGACTCAATTTTTACCATGCCAACTCAGTTGCAACCTTATGTCTAGCATAGGTTTAAATTCACACAATGATCAAGCACACAGTGGTCTCCACAATTTATGCCAATCAATGCCTATTGCACAAATCTGATTGGATGGGCCAGTGAATTTTAAATTAAGCACCTGTGGTTTGGCATCTTGGATTGGTTGAGTGTTCATTAGTTTTGCGCTAAGCATTTTTAGACCCAAGATCCATTTATATAGGTTAATTCTAGGATTGTGACTGGGAAATCTGATCGTGGATCAGCATAGAAGCTTGCTGGTTTTAAAATGCTTCCATTTCCAACTCTGTCTCATGACCAATTCAGAACTTGTGGGTTGGGAATCGCTGTATTAGACATTCCAAAACACTACATCGTCAAGTTACTTCCATGAACAAACAATAGTTGCATTTTTACTGAAAATCTTGTTAGACTGAATGAACTGTTAAAATGAAAACTGAAATGGCTCAAATTGACCCACAACATTCCGGAAGGGTTTAGTAATAAAGTCAGGAGGTTGGGGATGGGATCTATGTTCTCAGAAAGCCCGCCTTTAACTGACGTTCCAGGAACTGGGTGTCATACACGCATGTAGGGATGACAAGCAATCCTGCTCCTGCCTTATGCCAAATCTACTCCAGTATTTGAGATGTAACCTTCAGTGCAACTTTGTGTTTTTTCACAGCAAGTGAAATGAGTACATTAAGAAAGGAGAATAAGAGGCTGCAGGAAGAAGTGAAGGCCCTGCGAGGCAAGATCGAGTGAGTCTCATCTATGTTCTCTTTAATCACACCGAAGCACTGGGAGGAGTGCCTGCTAATGAACGGCACAGAGCCAGTGATGACGTTGGTGGGCATCGAAAGTAAATGCTCTGCGTACTTTTGGTTTGAGGGGCCAGAATGGTCACAGCTCCCAAGGTCCCGCCACAGAGGTTGGCGAGTCACCGGATCCTGCCACAACAGCCATGAAGAGCTGCAAGCAGTCTCCAACGAGCGGCTGCACATCGGGGCTTCCCACTGCAAAGAGCAGTGCTGACTGTCACGGCTCCCTCACTGCTGAGGGTGAGACACAGCTGATCAACTAATCAGCAATCTTCCTAACTAGTTTTATATAAAGGGCCAATCAAAAGTCTGGGCACGCCCACTGAAAATAATTTGTTTTTCGACAAGATAATGACCTTAGGTTATGTAGTAAGTATTATATTGTGAAAAAGGAAAGAGATGGAGTGCTGCGACAGGTGACCTGACCCTCAGTATCCCCTGACCTAAAACCTCTACAGCTGATTTGGGATGAGTTGGATCGAAGAGTAAGAGCAAAGTAGCTAATTTATGCCCAGGACCTAAGGAGACTCTTTCAGATCTGTTGGAGAAGCATTCCAGGTGGAAAAATCTAGAAGCTGGCTGAAGAATGTCGAGAGTCTGCCATGCTGTCGTGGACATGAAAGGGGGTTATTTTGAAGAGTCTAAATTTTGAGAAAATTCTGAGATGCTAAACGCTTTTCTTGGTCGTTTGCGATATTTGATAAGTATTATTTCATTGCCTAAAGGGCGAATGATATAGCTAAAACAGACACAAATACATTAAAATCAGGTGTGTCCAGACTATTGACTGGATTATAGATACCTGTAGATAGATACATATATGGATGGACAGACTGACAGACAGACAGACAGACAGACAGACAGACAGACAGACAGATAGATAGATAGATAGATAGATAGATAGATAGATAGATAGATAGATAGATAGATAGATAGATAGATAGATAGATAGATAGATAGATGTGAATTTTTCCTAGGTATCTTATTCCATTTCTTAATTAACTTATTTTTCTGGAATTTTGCAGAAAAGCTCCCAGGATACAGACTTCCACAAAACTGGAATATGCAAGACACTTACGATGTAAATATAAATATCATTTGGTCACGATGATATAGCGGGTGGCAGAGCTGCTCTGTGTAGCACTGTTGTTCCGCATTGCCAGGGCTGTGGGATTGAATTATGCCTCCTTTGCGCCTGTCATGCTGTGTCATAGAGTGTGTGTGTGCATATTATCGACAAAGCGAAAGCATCCATCCTCACTTGTATCTCTCTTCTTACAGGTTTCCAGCAAGGTCCTGGCTAACAGTTCTCCCATCTCCCCAGGAAGAAGGGCTGAGACCATTACTTCCCGGGGCAATTTAATAGAGCGGAAGAGGTGAGAAGAGTTTAATAATGTGGGAAATAAAGTTAGGAATGAGGTAACCAGGGGCATAGGAATTGGTGGTGGGAGGGGTGGGCATGTGTAACCCTAGTGATGAAGCCTCATGAACCATTCTCTGTACTTTCTAACCCCATTAGGTGGTGCATTTTGTTCAAAAAAAAAGCCTCAAAGTGCTCCCCAAAGCAAACCAAGAGCACCATCTAGTGGAGTCAGAAAATACAGCAAATGGTTCATGAGGCTTCATTTGGCCACCTCCAGTATCCCCCCCCCCTGCCAATAAATAGACCTAATAAATTATTCATCTGTGTCCTAAACAATATCAAACTATCTTCTATACCATTGGAGGTGACGTGATCACAGAAGATTGTGAAAGCAGAATCAATAATGAATGTGGAGGCAAAAGAGGAAATATAAAAAACTTACCGAATACCCAAAATAAAGCATTTGATTTTTTTAAATGTCATATTCATCTATCTATCTATCCATTCATCTCCTAACCACTTTCCCTGGTCAGGATCGTAGGTAAAAATACGCTACTGATATTGTTATGTCGATGGGTGAGGACAGCAAGATAACTCTTCGCAATTCACCCCCATTTGGGAACTTTATTTGGGCTACAGGCAAGTACAGGATGTGAGACAGCCAACATGAACAGGGGATAATGACTGAACTGGGAAACACCGGACAGGTAGTGAAGGAGGGTGCAGGATAACCAACAGCGCCATCTGCTGTCCCTAACAGGGATAGGACAGAACATGCCAGAGGAGATCATGTCAGATATATATTTATAAATTATAAGGGCTGGTCAGTGATGTTCACGTTGACATCGTTGCACTACTTTTCCCCCATCTACGTATTTCCCTGTCACGCTTCTGGTTTCTTGATCTCTCCCTCTTTCTTCTCTTCTCATCCCTGTCCTTCTCCTCTTTCATTCCAGATCGCACAGCACAGAAGCTGCGGAATCCCTCCATTCACCCACCTCCCCCCTGCTCATCTTTAAGCGTCTCCACCAATCCGCTGCTTCCCCCTCGTCTTCCTCACTTTCTCCTTCCCCAGCCTGGGACGAGAAGCCTGTCATGTATCCTTCACCTGGACCGGTGCTTTACCGGCCAAGACCCATCAAGAAAGCCCGCATCTCATTCCCATGGCTCCACACAGACCACCAGGAATGGGCAGCCCTGGCTCCCCCGACAACCTTCCTGGACAACAACAGGAAGCCAGTGGAGAAAGAGTGGCCCCTGACAGAGGGCTCAGAAAACAACCATCAGTTTAAGAGAAGGGCACCTGGGCTGGTTCCTGGATGCACTGTACCTCACAGAGAGGGAAAGACATTCACTGAGGAGCGGAAAGACAGAGGAAGAGACAGTAATGCGGCTTCTCCGCAGATGAAGGGTGGTGCAGGTCAAGCAGCAAGGAGCTCAGAGGACAGTTTGGCAGATGTTGCCGGGGATACGCCCCTTGACCTCTCTGATCCTGGGCGATTTAAGCCTGCCAATGAGCCAAAAGGCCTCAAATCCAGTCCTCCTCCCAAAGCGGAAGATACCGGAACACCAGAGGGAAACAACAAAAGTGCACAAATAAAAACGCCCCCACACACTCAGGCATCCCCTCATGCAGCTCCTTCTTCTGCAGCTACTGCTAGCCCCCCTCCGTCAGGCCTGTCTGTCCCCACCAGCCCCCAGCCAGGACAAGGGCAAAATGTCAGTGGACGGGACCCACAGGTACATCCCAAACACACTTAAATACATCTCTCCCTGCTTCTGTAAGCACCAGATCACCAGAGGTGGACATTTCAGGTCCAAAAAGTAAAAATCTAAACCAATATTTTGTTTCAACCAATCAGTTGAGTTCTCTGTGACTGTGAGTCTTCATGCTCAACCGGTTGGTTGAAACAAAATATTGGTTTAGATTTTTACTTTCTGGACCTGAAATGTCCACCTCTGCAGATACAGGAGTTACAGAAGCCGTCATACACATATACCCCTAATCTCAAAAGATCTGACAGTCCATGAAAACACTCTCACACCCACACTTAAAGCTGATCGGTTATATCATAGCACTGTGTATTTATGTGCCATGTACCCTATTGGTAGCTTGATGAGTAGCATTGTAGCTTCATGTCTCCGATTGTGGATTTGATTATGATTCTGACTGAGTTTGCATGACTTTCGAGGCAGGTTTCGCTAACAGTTCTAGTTGATTAAGTCACGCCACTGCAAAATGGGTAAGAAATTAGCTGATTGCATTGTGTGTCTGTTGTGCCCTGAGATGGTCTGACAAACTCCCTCATGACAGATAGGATAAATGTACAGTATTTCTACAACTGAATAAGTGAGGAATAAAATAATAATCTAAATGCATCTAACATGAATAAAAAGTGGTTAAAGAAATATACATTTTGCCCTTTAGATCAGTGTTTCTCAACCCGATCCCAGGGGGCCCCCAGACAGTTGTTGGGAACTGAGAGGGAGTAGAAACATGAACTGTTTAGAGACCACTGAGGACCGGACTCAGAAACTCTGATCTAGATTATCATGAAGATAATGACACGCGTGTTACAGAACTCCTTAGAACACATGTGAATATTTCATGGTGGTTGTCTGAGTCCTGGAAAAGTACGTGACGCTTCCCGCCAAGTTTCTTGATGACTATGTCTTTAAATATGCAGCCATGTTTTCATCCAAAGAGGTTTAATTCCAGGAACAAGATGAGGTCTCCATAAAAAAGGAAGACGACCTGGATTTCCAGCGACTGACAAATGCCGAAAAAAAGAAAGTTCCTGTTCTCACTATCTCCCTCCGTCCAGGTAAATACCACTGTTATACACTGTACAGTGCACCAAATGAATATGTTACTAAGGGAACTTTTAAAGTCACATGTATTTCTTACTTTTTTGCCAGTTGTGGTTCTGGAGGCACTGAAACATGGGCTGGAGACTCGGGAATCATGTAACCAGCAAGTATGTTTTCTGTAGTGAAGAGTCAATTTAGAAAACTCTGCATATTAACAATGTCGACTTTTAACTAGGGCTGTCAAAATGAACATGTTAATTGTGTGATTAATTTTAAATAATTAGTGCATTAAAATAAATTAATGCAATTAACAACATCATTGCGCAATGCATTATGGAGCAACCATATAGACCATATAAATGAATGCAAGAGACATTTGTTTGTGCTGTTGTCATTCATGTTACATTTGAAATATCCATCCTTTGTGATTATTCTACATTAATTTCATGATTGATTTTACCTTTAAAATGAATTATAACAAGCTTTAGTCTTAAGAATAAAAACCATTTTTTAATTGTGAATAATCACAATTAATTCGTAACACAATGTGCAATTAATTAGTTAAGTCTTTTAAATCATTAGACAGCCCTACTATTTACATGATATTAATATGATATTTAAATTTTTGTTTGGAAATGAGGTTTGTACATTGGGAATGTGTTAAACATGGAGAATGTATGCCAAGCACACTGAGAGGTGTTTTCTGTTCTTTTGTTGCTGCTCTCCGCAGATACCGATGGCTGTTAGTAAAGAACAAAAGCAAGAGGAAGTGCTGGTGGGAGACCCAACCTCTACTGCAACAGCTCAGAATGGCCAGGAGAAGAGGAGAGGGCATGCTGCAGGGAGAGATGGTGAGTTAATTCCTCATTTGTCCACCTACCAGTCCTACATTGCTGCTTTAACCCAGTGCTTTACTATTAGGGGTCTTGACCAGGGGTGCCGTAAATGGAAGGGGGAGGGGGGGGTGCAAGTTCAGTGGCCCTAAAAAGATGCAATATAATTAGATAGGGCTGGGTTGGAGACTCAGTATGATATGTTATCATGGGCCCCAAAATCTTCAGGTAACAAGTAATGTGCCTGACCCCTCTAATAGGCAACAGGGAACCAGGAACCAGAAAAGCAGGAACCCATTCATTCTACTTCTTGACACGGTCACTGTGTCCAGGCAAATGTCAAGCATTCACATGTCATTATACCTGCAGGGGGCAGTATGGCAGCCACCAGCAAATATAGGTGCAGCATGATATTTATGCAGTACAGTACAGTAAAGTATAGTATAGTACAGTGTAATGTAGTATTGGGTAGTGCTTGCATAAAAAAGGGATCATTGGCTAAAGTTATTTTTATTTATTTTAATACTACATAGAATATTCTTAAGTCTTCATTGTTTAAATGATATGAATAATAATGACCATTAATGCTATTAATACATTAATTATAAGGAAAACAATTAATTTACAATTTGATAAACTAAGAGCCCCAGCTGACAGTTGTGCCACTGCAGTTGATTTCATGATTTCTCTTGAGAAATTAGTAAATCACCAGGGAAAGTTGGTAGCTGGCTATACAGTCAGTATCCAATCATGTGGCAACATTTTTAAGTCACTTATTCCAGGGAATCAGATAGTGGCTGTGTAAACTTTGCATAGATTCATGCCTTTATATGGCCTGAGTACGAACAGGACATGCGCTGAAACTTGACACATAGATGAGAGTATATATCCACCCAATGCTGTGGAATATGTTTCTGTATTTATTTTATATACCTATATAATAGTAATTGAATGCTCTAATTAACATTTGTGGGAGGTGTGAGTGAGTTGTATGTGTAATATAATAGATATTGGATAGGAGTTATTTATTTGTGGCATGTATTTTGCCACTTTGCTATCATTTTTATGTTTCGTAATGGCTGCATGTGATTTCATGCCTGTGACTTATTAGCCGCAAAAGAGCAGAGAGCTAAGGCACCCATCTCTCAAGACACCACGGACACCGTGTGAAACTACGCTCAGGTGAGCCAGCAAGTCGAGTTCCTGTCTCTTTCTGAAGCTTGAAACGTTCCCCACTGACTGAAATAGCAGTTTGGACCAGTAGAGGGCAATCCGTCCCGAATGCCTTCCGAAGTGGGAAACAAGGCACTCGGCTTTCCTGGTTCAGATTGTGAGAACTATATTCATCGAGCGAGTAATTAGTATCAGAAACTGTTTAGTCATGTAAAGTAGCAATAATGATGTGGAGTGTCTCAGGTCTGGATGACAAACGGGACTGTGAGACACTGGGACCGGCATGAGAACATTAAACAGGGAAGGACTCCCTGAAAAATGGGAATGATGTGCTGACAAGAAAATGAAAAAAATAAAAATAACCAGGACACTGATCCATCAGGATCCACTCAGGGTTGAGTAGGGGATGCAATTACAGGGGAAGAGTTTATCGGTCTGGGGCTGGAACCAGTGGGTATCATTGTTTTTGGGGCAGAAAACATGAATTTGCATGAACAGAGCTAAATGCGGCACAGCTGGAGCTGACGGACAAAAATAACCACTGTCCCTCCCAAGAAGCCCAGAGGGCTCAACACCCTCCCTTGTATTGCATTCGTAATACAGTTCAAGATTCAAGATGTTTTATTGTCCATGTGCAACAAATGCACTGGAATGTTTACGCGTTCAGCCACACCCAGTACGAAAACAACAGTACAGAAATTCATAAATAACAAGCAATAAACAACAGACACCGAAAAGTGCATAGCTATGTCATACACAGAAAAGAGCAAAAGTGACAGTTATATTGCAAGAAATGGGGACCAAATGTGGGGAAGAGCTGAAGCTCAGCATAGAACCTATAAGAATTCAGCCAGATCTCACAACATTTCACAGGTACAATTAGACTTACATTCTGTAACTATTTCTAAATGACTCTATGCTCTGCCAATTAGGGCAGCATGTTGAGTTAATCACATGGGTTCATATTCCAGTGATTCCAATTTAAGGATGTGTCTTTCTTTAGTACCTCTCATTTAGGAGCTGAACATTTCTCAACAATTTATCCAGCCAAATATCAACTTGATTAAATTATCATTGATATCATTGGTAAAATTGTAAAGTGAATAATGGTGTCAATTAAGAAATTCGACACAATATTTCGTTCATTTTTTACTATAGTATTTGCCATAAAGAATTTATATTTTCAGTTCCACTTGTATGCTGACTTATCCAGTACAAGACCACAGTGAGCTAAGATCCCAGGAAGCAGAGGACATGGGAAGACTCAGGACTGGACAGCAATGTATCAGAGCACACGAATGCATACAATTCATAATTGCTTTTTTTTTCTTTCTTTTGAAGCACAGGAAGAAACCTGCATGAACACGGTGAAAACAAACACAGAACCAGAGATGGGGTTTCAGGAGGTAGATTCTTTCACCTTTGAACAGTGGTCACTTGACTCTATCTAGAACCAATGGACACTGTTGGTTGGACTGCAGCTGAATCTCTAACAGGCAAACGGCCAAAGAAGCAGAACGTTGAGCTGATATGAATACAGGTGGATGCTACACCTGTTTTGGAACCTCTGGATTTCCCAGTTAATTAATCAAAAATTTGAACATGGTAAATAAACACACCTCTCCTAAAGACTCCAGCCACAAAGATCTGTAGATTGACCTTTGGTGAAGCTTAGGGAATGCTGACAAGAAGTAGCATCATCCTTTCCTCATATAAGCAAGTGTGAAAATTTCCTTTTCTTCCTCCGTTACTATTTTTACTTTAAGGTTTCGTTATTTCTGAAATCAATGCAATTTCCCAAAGACTATTTTCGTCAGCAAAATGCACTGCCTGTAATATAATAAAACCAGATATGTGTTTTCCCTTCCTCTTTTGGCTTTCAGAAATAAAGATCTGTATCAAGAGTGAACTTTCCCCTTGTAGTGGGATGTTGGTGGGTGTGAAAAAGCTCAGACGAGCTCACACCTTGAAAGAAGGTCAATCGGTCACTCATTAGACAGCATATAATAGGGGCAGTTCCATGCATAGATCTGAATAAAAATATTCGGTGACAGATAATAGGGAATTTGCAGAAAGAAGGAATGGGTGCAAATTCTTTTTGGTTTATGGGACATTTTACTGAGGAAATCAATAAAGAAAAATTCAAACAGCAACCAAACCTGCAAGAACCGGCACAGACTGCTTATAATCACTCAAAGTAGGAAGAAACTGAGAAACCAACAATATTGTATATTATAAATAAAATATTCCCGTCTTGTTTATTATGAAAAAAGATACATTCGTTTAGTTTTTCATTGCAATTTATCTTTTTAAAGCTAAGCATATTGTTTATTAATAATTGCTTTATATTCCAGACGTACATAAGTTACAAAACAAATAACGAATGGTATACGTTAAAATATAATGAAACCTATTGAAGAGGTACAACGTAGCTTCAAGATTCTGAGCTCAAATCGGGCGTTGCTTTTCTTTCTACATTTTGTGTCAGTCAGATGGCCGAGATTCTTTATGATGTTATCTTCACCATCTAATATATTAATTTCTGTCCCCAGATTAAAAAAAATATATATATTTTTTTTTTATTAAAAGGAGGCTTAATAATAAGCTTATAGGATTGTTTTTCATAAAACTGTAGGCCTCACATTTTAAATAGTTTTCTTTAGTGTTAAAAAGAATTTCATTTGACGGATCCTTTTGACTGAACAATGTGCTTGGATTCTGTGTGAAGAGGACCTTGTGGTGTGAAGAGGTAATGTGATGTCACTGCTTAAGACACTGCCTGTGTTGAAATATGTCTTGTGAAAAACAAGTAACAGCAGAACAAGAGGAAAACTTTCCTTGATTTCAAAATAGATTATGTAACAGGATATCGATAGTCATTTTGCAATAGCAACATAATGCCTTCATTCATATCCACAGCGTTAGAAAAAAATGGAGTCTAGGGAAGACCAAGATTTTTCTAATGTTGGATCTTTACTCAAAGCAACATTCACAACAGGCAACACTTCACAGTAACACTTATATGTCTGGGTATTTTCACCAGAGCAAATGAAGCTGAGTACCATTCAGCAGGTTCCCTGAACCAAAAGGTATCAATGAAAGTGGGACAATGTAGAGTGTGTGGGGGTTCTTATAATACCCTTGACCTGGGCACTTAAACCAAATTACTCCAGTCATACATACATTCATATACACATTTCAAATTATATATTAGTATTAAGAATTTACCTTTTAGATCAATAAAGTAAATTTAATTAATGTAATTACACTGATAACTTTGACCTTCTACAGGCAATGAGTACACAGTTATACATTGTCATGTTCAGTTATCTGGATGAATACATAATCCAAAATTTAAATGCATATTTTACATTTCATTTAAAAACTGGTTTAAAATGTTTTGTTTTGGATAAGCAAATGACTTACTGCAATATGTACTTATATGTGATATTTACTACTACTATTCTTGAAACATACTCCTTCGGGACAAAGTAACTCTGCTCTTTCTCTTTAAATTAACCTTTACATTAACACAATGATATCAATTTTAAATCACAGTGATCACAATTACCAATGGCAATTACAAATGCATTCTTACCTTGAAATTCACTACTTTAGGTTTTAAATCAGGCTTTGTTCTGAATGTTGTTTATTTTAATCTGGCTTTAGATGAAAATACTTTCCCACGCAGCCTGGGTTTGATACAAAAATGGCAGAAATGATTCAACCGGCCATATTACACGCTGATAGTGTCTCTTTAGACTTCCTTTTTTCTTGCGTGTCATTTGCATGTGTTGCAAAGCTACCTCTGCAGTTTAAATGCAGAACAGAATCACTAACATCTCTGTTCGTAGAAAGATTCAGAGAGACATACAAAAATATTCTGGAAACACAGATGCGCCACTTATTCCTGAAGCATTTTTTTACAATCGATTTTATTTGGACTAAGACGCTAATCGACTCACTCCTTTTGCTCATGCGCAACAGGAGGTGAAGTTTAGCTGTAACTGTGTCTGGCCCCCACAGTCCTCCAGCAAGTGCTAACCAACAAGGGCAAGTGTAAAGAGGAAGCCGGCAGTTCATTTTGTGAAGCTGACAAAAGATTAATCAACCCTGAGAGAGACCATTCAACTGATGATCAATTCTGTTTAATCCATTGTTCACAGCAAATGACAGTAAAAATGTTTTTATATATAACTGTAATTGTCTCCGCATAGGCCAGGAGAGTGTTGAGTAAGCCTTGGTCAACTAAACATTTTGCATTATTTTTCTGATACGTTTCAGCACTTTTGCATTATATATCAACATGCGTATTGTGTAAACATTAACAGACAACATATTCCATCCAACAGTCATAAATTGGCAAAAAAAATGCATTGTATGAACAGCAGTGATCTGGCACTGGAGGGTCAAAGAAATTGAAACAGATGAATTTTGTCTTTACACATAAGTTCATTTTCTCACGTTATACAATAACCACTCACATATAAACTCTAGCTTTCAGCTTAAACTGCCACTTCTTAAACACATTTATGAAAAAGGGATGAAGCAAAAAGAATTACAATATATGAAAATAGAACAGGGGGCGGCATGGTGGTGCAGTGGTTAGCACTGTCGCCTCACACCTCTGGGACCCGGGTTCGAGTCTCCGCCTGGGTCACATGTGTGCGGAGTTTGCATGTTCTCCCCGTGTCGTCGTGGGATTTCCTCCGGGTACTCCGGTTTCCCCCCACAGTCCAAAAACATGCTGAGGCTAATTGGAGTTGCTAAATTGTGTGAGTGACTGGTGTGTGAGTGTGAGTGAATGGCACGTGAGTGTGCCCTGCGATGGGCTGGCCCCCCATCCTGGGTTGTTCCCTGCCTCGTGCCCATTGCTTCCGGGATAGGCTCCGGACCCCCGCGACCCAGTAGGATAAGTGGTTTGGAAAATGGATGGATGGAATATAGAACATCTAAGTATCAGACAGCACCAGCTCCTGCAAGAGGACGAGGTGCTAGGGCATGATGGAAAGACAACCCTCAGTGTAGATTACAAAGAAATGGCAACTCAGACTCAGACACTCAAGCATAAATGGTATCCTGATGGGTCAAAGCAAAGGCTGGTAGGTTAGATAAGCATAAATAAGGGCTGGAACTGTGCATGAGGAAAAGCAGAGGGAACACAAGCGAAAACATCTACAACCATCCCAGAATCATGGCAGGTAACGTGTACAATGGCTAATTAAGGAACGGCGAAAAGGCAAGCACATATATGCACAGGTGACTGGCACTAGACAAGAAACAGAAGCGACCCATTGACAATAAACCAAACATTAGGGCAGGGAATTGTTAACAGGTAAGGGCTGTTAACAATCACTAAGAACTCCAACACTAAGAATAGACTGACCAGTGATACCTGCTGGCCAATCAGGGAAAATTACAGGATAGGACAGGGACTGATCCTGACACTCATTTGGTAAGTCATAGAGGGGGTCACGACTCAAGGAAGAGGTAGTAACAGGAAGTGGAGTAATTTCAGAAGAAATGCAATCCACAACCAAATATCATGTAATCAGCCATGGCCTAAGTACTGTATGATGGAGGCTGGTCAGAGAGTGCAGCCTGAACTGTGTCGTCCACACTGTCATCAATAGTCTGAACATTTAGGAGGGAAAACACGCATGTGACCATGCAATATTTCTCCATGGAATTCCAGTGAATTCAATTCACTGGAGAATTTATTGCAGTAATTTACTGTATTCACTATTGCTTTTATCCCACAAGTTCCTAATATATTTCAATTCACACATCTGTAGAAACTATAAAGGAAAAATGTATATATGTATGAGAAATGAGGTAAAGAAACCAACCTTAGAGATATCCTCTCATAACACTGTTCTTTAGTATTTTCATTGTCATGGTTTAATCATTAGTAATAGGATACATCATTTTGGTGAAAATGACTTCATTTTATGGGGATATGTTAAAGAGTTTGAGTAAATTATAGCCTTTTACAAGTGAAATCTACTGTTTAGATGCACCATATATACTAATATGGTGAGTCGACTTGCAATTTTTAAATATGTACCAGTGTTTCGGAATATCTACCTTAACAATTGATTCAGAAAACCGTAAATCAGTTTTTTTTATGGATTCATCCTACGTATAGGTCTTCAGATGACAATGAGGACCGACGCCACTTCCTCATGTAGTCAGTTATATCTCGCAAAACCAACCCGGCCGGTGTGTTTCTGAAGTCCGCGTAATGGAGGAACCAAACTCTAATAAATAAGTCAGCTTGCAAAAAAGAAAAAAAAGAACAACAGCTACAAGTCTGTGAAGATATATATCAAAAGAAACAAACAAAAAAATCGCGAAGAAAACGGTATGTGAGTTAAACTATAACCCTTTTTTTTATTACATCTCTTCTCTTTACCTTAAATTATGTCCTTAAATTAAGTAATTCAGAGTGCATCGGTAACAGTCTAATGCGTGTTAACGCCCGTTTAGTGTTTTATGTTATTACTTGATTAATTACGTGGTCATTTAGAGACAGTTACTTGTTACTTTCGCTTTCCTCATTATGGTAAAATGTGTTTGAAATGGGTTAGAACCGTAACAGGAAAGTTGCACAGCATTATACTCAGATCAGTACCGTGACGATAGGGATATACAGGCACAAGTCAATGATTTGCATTCATGATTCTTAAATAGAGAAATTCAGATGTAATGAATCAAAGAACTTGACTGTCACACTTTGCACAGAAAAAAACTTCCTTGGTTAGGTTCACTGCGACGCCGAATTTGTTGACAGGGCTTGAAATGGGGGAGAAAAATGGTGCCTTACTGTAAATGGTGCCTTGGGTGGATGGGTCGAAAATTAAAAATGTTCAGCTAGGTGTGTGAACACACGGTTACTTATTTTAAAAATACGCACAAGAATCTTCCGCTGGAATCAATTAATCTTTGTTATCTTTGGGTGGAATAATGCGCGTGTACTGTAGTTCGTTTAGAGTCGACCAACTTTTGTCTAATAGTCAATTGCATTCTTTAATGAATGTTCTTTAATGAATTAACCACACCCAAACATTATGCGCGTGCATGCATTTCTATCATACATTCATTTGGGTAAAAACTGGCCGTATGCAAATTTTTTGGAGTCATGGCTGGAAACTGAACTTGGAAGTTGTGTTAAAGAGGTGTCTTTATTTGGTATCTGCATAATATTCAGACTGTTAAATGTAACCTGTGCCGATTTTCAATTTTACCTGCTGGTATATACTACTACTACTATTACTACTACTACTACTACTACTACTCATAATAATAATAATAATAATAATTCGGGTCACCAAATTCTCAAAAGTCATGAACTCCTGATCTAAGCTGCTTTCTTGCATTGCTGTTTATGCTGTATGAATAACATTTTTAAATATGCTTATATTCTAAAAGTAAGAAAAAAAGAGTTTTCAAAATCAAATATGGGTATAAGTGGTGCAAAGTGTATTGTCAGTCTTGTTGTACTTAAACAAAAAGATGCTAGAAATGTTTAATCACAACATATATTTTATTCATATATGGCTGATGCCAGATTTAGGATGATATACCATGGTTCTCTGCAAGCATTTTGTATTACATTTCCTGGATTCCCCTGAAACTGCTACACAGTGCTAAAGGCTATAGTGCCAATTGCTGGATTATCATCCATCCATCCATTCATCCATCCATCCATCCATCCATCCATCCAGCTATCCGTACATTCATCCATTTTCTGTAACCACTTGTCCTATTCAGGGTAACATGGGGTCCGGAGCCTATGGGTACAAGGCAGAGAACAACCCAGGATGGGGTGCCAACCCATTGCAGGGCACACTCACACACCATTTACACACCCATGCACACCTACGGGCAATTTGGCATCTGCATTTGGTCTCAGCATGTCTTTGGACTGTGGGGGAAACCGGAGTACTGGGAGGAAACCCCACGATGAAACAGGGAGAACATGCAGACTCCACACCTGGAGCCATGGTGGAGAGTTGAACTGCTGGATTATCAATGATATACCAACTTATAAATATTGCAGCCCTTCATTTGACTGTGTAACGTTTTTGTGACCTAAATACAAGAGTTATCTTTCTTACCTACACACATCCCAAATTTAAAATGCACTGTATCCGAATATTATTTTAGCTTTCCTATTGAAAACAATTTTCATCTAAAGGTTAATGAATAACCTTTAGCACCTAAATGCAGTCCATTTAATGAATATGTCAAATTTGCTCAGTCTAGGGTAAGTTTACTGGATGAATATGAAACTGTGTGATTTGCAAGTCAGATCAATGCTTTTTCTTTGCATAGCAGTCTGAGATGGAGCACACTTTACAGTACATTACATTTATTTTAGAATTTTGGTCCAAAGTGATGTAAAAGCCAGAAAGATACAGTAGTATATTACTAGCATACATCTGTGGAAAAAGTCAATTAGGCGTAAATGCAGCTAGGCTGAAATTCCTATGAATGAGCAGTAAAGAGTGAAAGTTAGCATCCGAGCAAGAGTTATAAAAATTATCACAAGAACCTAACAGGAGAGCTATTTGATATAATGTTTAATGACAGTGGAACAATAAAATAATGTTGCGCATAGAACAGGTGTGTTTGCGTTGCGTATTTTCAGCCCTGCGTGCCTGTCGGTTTCTATTCCAGCTTCCAGGATGGGCTGCATTGGGTCCAAGAAGGAGCAGGAGCCTGTGGTCAAAGAGCTGGATCAGGACGACTCAACACAGGCACCACACTATGTCAAAGACCCAACGTCTGGGAAGAAGCCTGTGAGTATGTCTGTGGGCTGCGGCAGGCAGCTGGTTTCTGGATAGAAGTCGGACTGTATATGATGAGGAGGGCTAATTAAAAAAAGAGTTTGCAAAGATGCGGGGAAGAATTAGGGAAAAGATTATTGGGTGCCCATGTTGGGTAGTCAGCAGGAAGATAGTTGTACTGAGAATTTAAAAGAAACTGTTTTATTATAATCATCAATTTATACAAATTATAGATAAATGAAGTGTGGGGGGTTGTAAAATTCTATTAAACTCATGAAGGGCTTTTAATTTCCAGGTCAGTTTATTTTACTATATTGGTTCCTTGTTGAAGCTTTTCAGTTGGTTGTGTTTCCAAGCTCTTGTAATAGAGATCAAGGGGAAATTGTGTAACCTTTCGAGGTATCAGCTTTTTTTCTGCCCAGCCGATAAGATATTTAAGCCCTGAGATCATTAAATTGAATCTCTCTGTCTGTCTTTCTGTCTATGTCTTTCAGTCAAATAAATATTTACATGTATTCCCTCAGAACAGGAAACCCAGCAGCTTTAATGGCCCAGCCAGCGCTGAAGGTGAGTGTTGCTGTTTTGTCTATGAATGTTTTATGTTACGGTCAGAGGTGGAGATTAAGAATTTTGCTACTAGCCAACTGGGCTAGATTAGTAAAAAATGTAGTCTGACAGTTTTTTATAGCCAGTGGGCTAGTGCTTACGTTTTTTGTGCTCACCAAGTCATATAAATTTCTCAACAAACAATTAACGCATGTCTCAATATAATAATATTGAGTACCAGCAAAATGAAATGTACCTTCAGTATTGTTTTAACCATGAGCATCAAAATGTTAAGGTATAATTTCAACAGCATAAACATAAGATAAGATAAGATGAGATAAGATAAGATGAGATAAGATAGACCTTTACTGTCATAGAAATAGTGAAAAACAGTTTAGCAGCTCTCTGTTTAGCAGCATAAGAGTAACAAATACGGCACTCTCCACAATTATTGGCACACCTTGTAAAGATTTGTAAAAAAAGGGTTAAAAAAATCTACCTTTCAGTGAAGTAGCTTCATCTGACACTGAAAAAAATGAGAAAACCCCCATCTTTCTTTGGAATAAATTTATTCAAAGAAAAACAAATCCTTCGTCAAGTAATAATTACTTTCAATAAAAACACATGTGCCACAATTACTGGCACCTGTGCATTTAATACTCTGTACAACATCCCTTTGCCAGTATTAGAGCACTGAGTCTTCTCCTATAACATTTTATGAGGATGGAGAATACCAAGCAGAACATGAGACCTTTCCTCTTTACAGAATCTCTCCAGATCATCCAGGGTCCTAGGCTCTCTCTTGTGCACTCTTCTCTTTAGCTCTGCCCACAGGTTTTCAGTGAGGTTCATGGCCACGGCAGAAGCTTGATTCTGTGATCACCTAACCATTTTATTTTAATTTGGACATGTGCTTAGGATAGTTGTCCTGCTGGAAGATCCAGTGATGGCCCAGTTTTAGTTTCCTGGCGCAAGCAGCAAAATTTTGATTTCAAATATCCTGGCATTTCTGGAGCCCATAATGCCATGTGCCATAACAAGGTTTCCATGGTTTTTGGAGGAACAACAGCTTCACAACATCACAGAACCTCCACCATATTTTAGTAGGGATAAGGTTCTTCTTACTACAGCCATCCTTCTTTTTACACCAAACCCACCTTGAATGTTTATTACCAAAAAGCTCCATTTTTGTTTCATCTGACCATTGAATTTTGGTTCCAGTCCAAGTTGTAATAGTCTTTCACAAACTCCAGGTGTTTACGTTTGTGGTTAACTGACAAAAAAGCTTTTTTTCTGGCATACCATCCAAATAATACATTAGAATGATTGTGGTGTCTGATGGAAACGTGGTAACCCCAAGATTTTACTTTGTCTTCTAATTCACCACCAGTGATCCTTGGGGATTTTTTGCCTCTCTTACAATCTTCCTCACTGTATGTGGAGGAAAAATAAACGTGGGTCCTCTTCCAGGCATGTTTGTAACAGTTCCAGTTGTTGTCCACGTTTTTATTCCCCTAACAGTAGAAATGGGCCTTTTCAGGTGAGTAGCTATATTTCATGCCCATTCCCTGACTTATGAAGGTCAACACACTTCTCCCTCATTAGTTTCGTATGTTCTCTTCTCTTTGCCATGTTGAAGGATGACTAAGGGATTTTGGGATCTATGTCACCTCATGCTTGTACTCCTGTTAATGAGGAAGTCATAGATGACAGCTTGAAGGTTCCTTTTCACTCCAATCAACTCGAAGATGTACAATTCACAGGGGAAACACGCTTCAGTTACATTGTGTTCACTATAATTACCAGGGGTGCCAATAATTGTGGCACTTGAATTTTTGTTAAAAATAATTATTTCTTGATGATGAATTTGTTTTTCTTTGAATACATTTATTTCAAAGAAAGGTTGGATTTTTCAATTCTTTTCGGTGTGAGATGAAGCTACTTCACTGAAAGGTAGATTTTTTCTAACCCTTTTTGCAAATTTTTACAAGGGGTGCCAATAATTGTGTAAGAGAAATAAGAACACACACAAAAAGAGACAGTCATCCTATTATAGAATGCGTGTCTTAGTGCAATGAGTACGGTATGTTAGTCCGTATAGAAGACAGTCTTTTTTTTTTTTGGGGGGGGGGGGGGGTGGGCGCATTTGACTGCCTGTGGGTAAAAGCTTTTGATAAGTCTCTTTGCTCTTGCTCTGAGCTACAAAATTCAGAATGATAATTGCTTCCCACTTTCTCATTGTCGCTGACTGATCATTCTTCTTTAGTAAACTGATACTTATTCATGTCAAAACCCCAGTTTCAACATTGTAAGGTTCTACAGTACAGTAAATAAAGTTCACAGGCAAGAGAAAGTAATTGCATGCATTTTTCAGATCTCAAGACACAGGACCATAATATAAAAAACACTTCACCCTATAACTCAAAATCAGTAAAATGACAATACAAGAACAAGAAAACTGCAGCAAAATCATGCACTGTGAAGCCAAAAACACAACCATGTCGTATCACTGCAGTTTATGAATATTTTTTTGAATTATTTTGAAAGTTTGGTGAGGTTTTGCTTCACCAAATATATAGTTTTTGGTGTAAAACCTGCGACAAGCGATTATAAAAATAGATGGATGGATGGCTCTAATATTATTACACTGGGAAACTACATAATACTGAAAATGATGTCAGATGATGACACTTGTACAAGACCATTCGCATTCATGTACTACAGCATTAGGAAATTTGAAGCAATTAGGAATGATGTTCTGTTGCGCAGAAGTGACATGGTGTGGGGATTGCATTTGTTGTTTTGCAAATATTAATTGTCAAATTGAGAGATGCTCCAAAGCAATCAAGAAAAACCGTAATTATCGGAGAAATGCGGCAAACTATTCCCATTTCTTGTATTGGCATTGCATTGCCATTTTGCTGTTTTTGTGTTACACTCTGCTGCGTGGCTTTTATGTTTGCTATTGTACTGTGTCTCAAGAACTTAAAAAGTTGTTTGAGCATGTGAGTATTTTTCTTGCCAGTGAACTTTATGCTCTGCAATGCAGAGCCTTGCAAAGGTGAAACTGCTGGTGTCTTTGACATGAATAATGTCAGTTTGCTAAAAATAATTATCAGCCAGCCACAGTGAAGTGGGAAATGATTATCATTCAGAAGCCTATAGCTCAGAAGCATTCTTACACTGACATTTTGATAATATATCTAAGCATTTACTCGCATTGGTAAAATAATGCTGATGATGCTTTTCGTTTTGGTGGCACTGACTAATTCATTGATAGAGTGTTTTGCTTTAGAGACATGAATTAATTGGCTTAGATTAATTACAGGCTTTTGCAACTTAACCATACTGCTGTGCTACAACCAATTTTGAGAAATGGTCTTAAAGTCATGAGAATGTTAAGTGTGTTTTATGAAATGTGCCAAAATAATTGAGAACAACTGGAACAAAAACCCACCAGTAAATTATTTAATCGTTGTATTTCACCAGACATGATGTCTGAATAAGTTCAGTACATTTTCAGTGTTTGTCTTCACTGGAATATAATAATGTCAGACCTGGCTGGTGCTGAATGTTAAATCGGCAGCCCAAGTTATGCTGCAGAAACAGAAACTAGGTTAATGTGCACAGAATATTACACTCATGTATAATGTGGTACATGATGTGGCATGGAGGATGTGTAATGGCCGTGACACTGCCAGACACTAACTAAAATATCCATGTCCTGCTGTACGCTACTCAAACATGAACTTAGCATGTCAGCAAAACTTTGAAGTGCCTTTGACTTATAGGAATATGATACAAAAAATAGCGTCTGATATTATTTTAGACACACCTATAACACCTATGAAAAAATGCTGCCTTTAGATAGCAGAGATGCAGAGTAACCTCTCACAGAGCCTTTCATTTTTGTCAAAACATGCTCCTCAAATTCACCATTTGTTACATCATCGCCATCATCTCGAGTACCTGTAATGTGTCTTGAGAATTAATTTATTTGTCTTTTTTCCACTTTGAAATGTATTTTTTTCTCAGAATATGCTTGTGTTGTGGTTCCTCATTGATGTGTGTTTTTCCTTCATGGACAGAGAACATTGTGATCGCACTGTATGATTATGAAGCCATTCATGATGGAGACCTTGGCTTCAAGAAAGGAGAGAAACTGAAAGTCCTCGAAGAGTGAGTGTCACTCAAGCAAAACCGCACAAACCAACTTTAAATGATTAGAAATAACTATGTGAATTGAAGCGCTGGTCTGGCTGCTCTGGCCTTTTGTTTAGTTTGGTGACAGATAGAAGATGCATTAAACCCTACAGAAGGTGACAGAACGGTGCTACACGCAAAGGAAGACTCGTCGTTCATTGTACTTAGTTTGTTAAAGCTCAGGGTCAGAGATAAATATGTACCACTTGCCATAAAACATATATGCTCATTTTCAAAAGTAAAATCGATTCTCAGGTAAATGCTGTTGTCCAAATGCACTCAAACCTGACTGAGCTATGACTGCTAGAAAAACAGAAGCTCTTACCTTCATGGACTGAACTGCATACATGCAAAGCATGTGGCTATACTGCTGGCCTTGCCTACTCAATATATGCAAAATTCCAGCAGCCCTCCCATTGTATGATATCCATGCTATGCTTTCAGGCTGCTATGAACGGCCACAGTATAGCTGTGAACAGACTGTAATTGCTGCATGCCTGAGAGGTTTGCGTTCTCCTAACTGGCTGCAGCTATAAGACAGCAGACCATTATGCTATGGCTCGTATTCTGTTGGCTTGCAAGCTGTTTTTCGCATGGTGTAGCACCTGCCATGGCCTTAGGTGAGAAAATAGCATGGACGCAACATATTGCCACACCTACTTTGCAATTGTCACATACATGCAAACAGAATAAGACAATAAGGAGACAATGGAGCCTTGGTTTTGCGCTAATCATACAAAGGAAAAAATACACAGACGTATTTCAAAGGCAGCTTCACTTTTCTAGGAGTGTAAGTGTTAACGACGCGAAAGCATTAAAAATAGATTCAAGGTAAATCTACACTGCATTTTCATGCACAAACATGAACTCAAAGTGCAAATGACAATGAACCGTTTCAGAGGACTATCTCAAAATATAGTATATCGTGTAAAAAAAAAAAAGTCATTCTTTGAGAAGAGAACTTCCCCTTTTACCACCGTGTAATTTAAATAACTAAATTATATAAACAGTTCCTGATGAGGCCAACCACTAACACAGGCCCAACCCTTATATTATGGTTCAAATGCACTATTGCCAGAATTGTTCGCAAAATGTAAATAACCAATCAAAGTCTAATCCCTTACAATAAGTATGTCACTCTCTGTGAATGTAAACACTGGCAATGTTGAGCATTTCAGGTCCAGAAACTACAAATCCAAACCAAGATTTTGTTTCTACCAACTAGTTGAGCATAAAGAATCACAGTTATAGAAAACTCCACTGGTTAATAGAAACAATATCTTGGTCTGGGGATGTACGTTCTGGGCCTACTATAGTCTTGTTTTATAGCAGGAGATTCTAAACAGGAAGTCATTTTTGCACTGGTGTTGATACTGTGCATATATATTAAGTATATTCGATTAGGCTGTAGATTAACAGTGAACTTTTACTTTGCATTCTATTGCTGTTATCATCCATCCATCCATCCATTTTCCAAACTGCTTATCTTACTGGGTCGCGGGAGGTCCGGAGCCTATCCCGGAAGCAATGGGCACAAGGCAGGGAACAACCCAGGATGGAGGACCAGCCCATCGCAGGGCACACTCACACACCATTCACTCTCACATGCACACCTATGGGCAATTTAGCATCTTCAATTAGCCTCAGCATGTTTTTGGACTGTGGGGGGAACCCGGAGTACCCAGAGGAAACCCCCCGACGACATGGGGAGAACATGCAAACTCCACACACATGTGACCCAGGCAGAAACTTGAACCCGGGACCCAGAGGTGTGAGGCAACAGTGCTACCCACTGCACCACCATGCTGCCCCTGCTGTTATCATTTAATTAAATTTTATTTTGTCAAATGAATAACTAAAAATTCTGGAGGCATAGGAACGAAAATCTCTTTCTTTTTTCCCCATTTTGATCTGTGTCTTCCACTGTAGGTCTGGAGAGTGGTGGAAGGCACTGTCTATCAGTACTGGACGGGAAGGCTTCATCCCAAGGAACTATGTGGCCAAAGACACCCTGGAGACTGAAGAGTGAGTGCGTTACCTACATACTGTACCAGACAGTGAGGACTGTAGTCTAATGAATTGGGTAAAGCAGGTGAACCCAGTTTGTTGATGCTACAGACAGTAATATAAATAGATACCTGATTTGCAGTTATAAAACTGGTATCACAAGAAATGAATCCAGCATAATGCATAATTTGCTTTAAGTGTATAAAGCGAATTCCACATTTGCACCATGATACTGACTCAAATGAGTGTTTTTTAAATTGGAAAGAATATATAATGATGTGCAGTATTTTCAATTTCCCCCTCCCACTTCTCCAAGCCAAAGCAACCATTATCCAGAGTGACACATGCCCTAGTGCATAAACGTCTGCCTCTTTCTCCCTCCATTTAGGGTTGGCCTTGCCAATAGTCATGCATTCAGTCAGGATTTCAGGAATCTAGAACAGTATTTCCCAATCCGGTCCTGGGAGACCCTCATGCAGTTTACATTTTAGTAGACTGTCTGCCAGGGAGCTGGAAGGGAGCAAAAACGTGAACCTTTTGAGGGTCCCCATGGACCAGGTTGGGAAACATTGATCTAGAGAACTTGGGCTTACCATGGTCTTGGCTGAAAACCCCACTTGATGCCTACATAATTAAAACTTGAGGATTTTTAACATAATATATTGCATCATATTATTCATTATACTATTATAAAAATTTCTTATATTTATTGTGTAGTTCAAGTCAAGTCAAGGGGACTTTATTATCATTCCATCCATGTGCAGGTACAGAGCAGCATGAAAAAAGCGCTTCCCCAGCAGAATACCACAGCATTGAGGGGAGGGTTTGCACAATACTTAAAGTGCAAAACATGAGATGAGATGTGCAAAAACACTTTGGTTAAGTACACATTGTTTCTGCAGTAGGTGTAATATTCTGGCCATCCAGTACAGGGGCCTGGAGGCCCTCCATAGCAGACCTGAGCACACAGCAGGGAGCCTCCTGTCTACTGGCACACAGACACACAGATGTTAAAATTAAGCCTGCAGGGTAAAATATGATCCACGGCAGATTTCAACAAAAATCATCACAGGATTCATGCAGTTTTTGACTTGGGCGTGAAATTATGCATGAAAAAACTTGCCGCATGAAAAGGGAAGAATGCAGAACTTGCACATTCTGATGCTTTACAAATAAGAACATTTTCATTCATTGAAGGCTTAAAGAGCCGTTTCCAAAAACGAGATACAAGTCTTCTTATTACAAGTGGTTCAGGTGTCATGAAATAAAACATAAAGCCAAATTATCTTTGTATATTCGTGTCACCTTCACTCTGTGCAGGTGGTTCTTCAAAGGTGTGAGCAGGAAGGATGCAGAAAGGCAGCTTCTGGCATCTGGTAATCAAGCTGGATCCTTTATGATCCGTGACAGTGAGACCAACACAGGTGAGTCTGTCGCATTCCTAGTCTAATGGTCTTCATATTTCCCAAAGAAGTCACTGGATACGACCAAACCATTACAATTTAGTTGTTAAGTGAGACCTCATATACAGACCAGTTGTATATTATGATTCATAGGGTGCTTTATAGAAAGAATTGGTTGTAGTATCATCAGATTCCTACACAATTCACAATTAATTACAGGAAAGAAAAAAATATATCTGTTTTTCTTACTTAAGGTATATGACATTTTTGTGCGTAGATCACCGTGTTAAGTATGATGATAACCTCAGCATGAAATATATAATATTAATCATATTTTATATTGTAGCTTTGAAATTTGGTTAGACACATATTTAACACTGTATGTCAACTAAATGTAAAATAGTCCAGAGTGAAAGAAACATTTGTCATTGACAGACATTTGTGCGAATGTTAAAGTTCAGCTTTTACTTTTCCTGTTATGGAGTGAGCCTGAGTTCTGACTTAACTACATATAAGCAACTGATAGTTGCCTTCAGTCTGTTACCATGTGGGTAGGAAAAGAGAATGAAAGAAATTTCTGTTCTCTGCATGACTACAATTGGTGTGACATGGACTGAACCTTTGGGGTCATGTGTGTCCGCTATCTTTGGTATCTCTGCTTGTCATCATCGCATCTTAAATGTTCTGCCTCCTTCTCACACTCGTTCTCTTTCATTAGAGTAGTGCACTTCAGACATCACGTAAACATTTTTCCATTTAATGTTGTATAATAAGTGTTCTAATGACATTTTTCCCGTGTTCTAAGACTAAGTTTGGTTAATTAATACATTAAGTAACTGTTGGTTCATGATTAATTAAGAGCATAATAGTATATTACTTGTGCCTCAAAGAAAGCTGTTACTTCCTAGTGTTATATCTATATATCAAATACCAGAGAATACTTAACCATCAAAAGGAAGTGTCAGTTTCCACAAATAACATGCCCACAGTGACACCTCTGATCTCACCCTCCATCTCATCATTGCACGCTACCAGATCCACACACTCTGAAGATGAAGACTTCAATAATGTTCCTTGGCTGCTGTTTAACTTGATGCAAACCCACAAATCTGATACGGTTCTGGTCCCAGTTGATAAGGTCATTGTAATCTGTTCACCTTAGATCTCTGCTACTTTTACAGAACATTTTTTTATGTTTAGAAACATTATGTGACCATTTTATTCTATTTTATGATGAAAATTAATTCAAAAACAGTATAAAACAAACAAAAAAACACCGGGTTTAAGGTTGCAAGAGCTAAACTGCATTTGATGTTGTGTTAAATGTATAATTTAGAACGAATGCACGAGCAATAAGTGTAACATAAATCGGCTCTTCATTAGGCAGGTAATACCCAGAATGTCATTATAACGTGACATTGAAATATGATATTTACAATTATCTTCGTTTGAAATTGACTGTCCTTATGATTGGTCTCTGCAACTTCCCCTATAGGTAGCTACTCACTGTCAGTGAAAGACAGTTCTAGTCAGAATGGTGATACAGTGAAGCATTACAAGATCCGCTCCCTGGACAACGGAGGCTTTTATATCTCACCCAGGATCACCTTTAATGACTTACAAGAGTTGGTTAGCCACTATAAAAGTAAGTACTCCTAACTAATATATGTAAATGGTGTAATGAACCTTAGATTCGTTGTCCTCCTAGGACCCAGTTAAGTATACAAAGACATTTGTGAGTATAGTTTAAAGATACAAAGGATAGTGTGAAAACAAACATCTATAGGAACATGGTTATTTTGTTTATAGAGCTATTTATCAAAGTGATTATATTTAAGTCCTTATAAACATTTACAGATAAGATTAGAATTGCTAGTTTTCTCTTGGGATTAGAGTTGCTTTTGCTACATTTAACTACAGATATTTTAAGGGCACTGTGACATCATTGCTTGATTTGAATTGCTATCGCTAACAGTAACATACAGCTAATCCCATTATGTGGATGTGTCTTTGTCTTTACAGAACAGGCTGACGGGCTGTGCCACACCCTGTCGGTGCCCTGCATAAACTCCAAACCACAGCAGCCATGGCAGAAGGATGCCTGGGAGATTCCTCGAGGGTCCTTGAAGCTGGACAAGAAGCTGGGTGCAGGACAGTTTGGGGAGGTCTGGATGGGTGAGTAACCACCATAAAAAGCTTAGTATTTTATTTTTCAAACTGTTTTTCAAAGCCATTTACAAAATAGGGACACGGCCTTGCTAAAGGACCCGATGGTGAAATCACTATGCGGACTATGAGATTTGAACTGGCAACCTCCCACTCATACACACAGAGGTCTAACCCCCAGAGACACACACTGCCTCATAAATTTAAAGCTTGATTGCAACCATAAAACAAACCTAACACCACAAAACAAGGAAATCATGAAAACCTATGTTAAAATGAAAACAATAAAGGATTGTTAGCATAGAAATAGACAGTACTATAAAGTCACCCCAGTACAGTGGTGCCTGTGGTTCATGAACATAATCCGTTCCAAGAAATTGGCAAACAAACTTGTGCGTGAATTCATTCCGAAGCCTACCAAATAATAATTTTTGTTAATTAATTTTCTGGTTTTTATAGTAAAAACTTTAAAGAAAAACACAATATAGTATGGCGACGACCGGACCGAGGCATTGTGGGAGCAGAGAGAGACTTGCTTGCCGGGGAAATCACGCTCTTTATTAACAGTCCGTAACCCTTGTATTGTTGTTGTTGTTGTTAATGTTAATGGTTGCATTTCCCTATTGTCATGCATGTGTTTGCCCGTCTCTTGCGTGTACCCGGTACGATCCTCGCGTGAATTTAGCATGTCTGCTTATGTTTCCCATCTGTATATTTGGGTTCGGTGCTCGTCGGGTGCCTGTTGCGGTTCTTCTATTTACAATTGCGCATGAGGCATGCAGGGCATGCTGGGACATGCTGGGACATGCAGGGCATGCTGGGGCATGCGCGCCCCCGGGGCAACACTAGTATAAAAAAAATCATCTGGTTGAGAATTCTGTTCGTTAACCAAATTTTGTACATGAACCAATGCATTTATTTCACGAAATTTTTGGTCGCGAACCAAATTATTCGTAGACCACAGCGCGCGTGAACCAGAGGCACCACTGTATTTGTAGCAACCATCCAACACACCCAACAATTTTTGTCTTGACCACTAGTATACCTTGTATGGCCGATAAATACCTCACCTGACTTTTTAAAAATTAATTTATTTAATTAAGTGAGCTCTGGTGAAACTTGACAAATACATGGAATGATTGATGTGCCCCTGAGGATAGGTTAGGGAGATATCAATCACTTTTTTTGGAGTACAAGAAATTCTGGTTATTTATTGTGTTACTTTGCTGCCTACCTATACTACTCACTAACTATGCTACCTAATAGATATGTCGGGGGGGGGGCACTACAGTATGAGCTACTTTAAAACTGAAAGACTCCTGCTTTTACTGGTTTGTTTCATTGATTAAAAGACTCAGTCAGCTGTTTCACATTAACATTAGTGACATATGCATGATTATAGGAGACTGACCAATCAGCACGCAGCAAAAACTCAGTGTTAAAGTGAGATTCGGGTCTTTTTAATTGAAAGTAGTTTACAATCCTGGTCCTAGCTCATGGTGTCCCCCCTGACATGGATTAGGTGGTTACCGTCTCTTTTACTCTAAATTTGCATATATTCTAATGTTAAATTTAAATAATTTTTTTTGTCCATAGAATATACAGTAAACACATACTGTCAAGATAAGTAGTTTTAAATTTTTTTTTGACTATCTAAGAGTTTTGCACGCGACTGTAGCTGCTAATGTCAACCACGGTACTTAAGAAAAAGGATAATCTGTTGTCAGGCAGACAAAAAGGCTTAACAGAATGCATGAAAGTCTTACATCTATCGAGACATTTACGTTATAGACGTGTTTAAACCTTCTGAGTGATACATTGTTCATACAAGGGGTGTAATGAGAGTGCTCACAATATTCTGTACTACAGACAATCATTGTCTAACTGCCATTGTGGTGCATTTCCGAGTGAACAACAATATGACAACCTAGTTTACACTATGTCCTTTATTTACATAGTTGTTGACCCTGTTGTCCCATGCACCTTCCCCATACCCCAACTGTAGCACAAGTTCACTGTGTTCTGAGGGACACATGTGACTATAACACTTGAAGCCTTGAAACCTTAAAAAGACGTCACTATGACCACGACCTCATTAACAGCAGTGCTTTCATTGTCAAACTCCTTTTCACCGTTTTTTTAAGCACTTGCTGAGCCTAAAAGCACGATGACTGATCTGTCACTTCTTTGTCACAACCAGAAATGTGAAAAGCATGTGCTTACTTTTCAATGTTTAAGAATTCTGTTAGAAATTGCCTATGATTAAAATGATTTTGATTAAAATGAAATTGCTTATGATTAAAAGTCAAACATTTGGAATTTATATCAACAAGGTAAGCCATGAAGTGGCATTTTCCTGTAGTTACTAAGGATTACAAATAGAAAAAATGTATGGAACATTGATGCACTTAAACTTTTTCTTTTCAGTCATTTAAATCATGGTAACTGATTTAGAGTGGCAGTAATGATATGAGTGAATTGTATTTAAGTTGAATCTATGGTCTGAGTTAATATTGCTTAAAAACTCAAAATGGAGGAATATCTAAAATGGTGGATCTTTGTAGTCCTCAAATCACATCTATAACTTATGAAGAAACGAGTATATATCTAATTAACGTACTGTGACTGTTGATAAATCTCCTTGTTCAACATCCAAATATATAATTGTTATAGCACCACCATGTGGTAGATATGCAGTTTATTTGGGTACGACTCCGATTATATTCTACACCCACCATCTTGCAAAATAACTTCAGATGTATTGTGATCAAGCAATATTTATGTCAAATAGTCAGGTGCAAATATGCTTAAATGCAGCTTCCCTGAGTAAATATGGCGGGTAGTTTAGTTGTTCGGTTTCTTTCTTCCACATCAGCCATGTACAATAAGCACACGAAAGTAGCGGTGAAGACCATGAAACCAGGCAGCATGTCAGTGGAGGCCTTCCTAGCAGAGGCTAACTTGATGAAGACCCTGCAGCATGACAAACTTGTCCGGCTTCATGCCGTGGTCACCAAGGAGGAGCCCATCTACATAATCACAGAGTTCATGGAGAAAGGTAATCATTTTCTTTTCCCTTCTTCTACACTTTTTTTTTTTTTGCTGAAAACCTATTAAACTTAAGTTAAAAAATTGAATGCCAATTCAAAATCAAGAGGATTCCTAAAATTAACAGAAAATACCAGAAAACACATGTTGTAATTTATGATAATGAATTCCCTTACATCAGTTGGTTTCATGTAATCAACCAAAACCACAGACTTCTGGTTTATTAGACTGTCCCCTTAAATCTGAAAAAATCTGTTTTTGGTAACATTCTACAGAACAAAACAAAGTTAAATAAAATACCACTGGGAGGATAGAACAGATAAATGTGAAGCGGTACAGAAAGACGACATACCTCCAAAGCAGAATAATGTAAACTGGAGTCAAATATACAGGGTGAGGAGGGGGGTCACAGATAGAGCTAGTGGGTTACAGGTTAGAGTGAATTTGTGTCCTCCGGTCTAGCTGGTGTCAGACCCATCTGAAGCTGAATGAGTCATTTTAAGAACTGTTTTGCAATTGTTTGATGCATCTTAATTTTCATAATAGTTCATGCTTTAAAATAATCACATCGTGTTAGGTAATCTATCGATTTATCAGTTCAATTCACATCAAATCACTTTATCCCCAAGAGGCAATTAAAAAAGATACATGGAGTAGCATAGCAACCATTCACACGTCACAATACATATAGAAAAAATATATATATTTCTGTGTTGTTTTCATCATTATGCTAGGTTTATATACAGGTGATACTGGAAGGTATGGAAGGGCACAGCGCAAAGTCCTTTAAAACTGTGATTAATATATTTCAGATTGACAATGTTGATCTCTTTAATTTAAAAAGCCGTAAGGTTTCAAGTTTCTCTACCCAATGTGACACTACCTTGAGTGAAAATTCTCATTTCAGGCAGTTTACTGGATTTCCTGAAGAGTAACGAGGGTAACCAAGTCCCATTCCCTAAACTCATTGACTTTTCAGCCCAGGTAAGTCTTGGGTGAAACCATATGTGAAAAGTAACATTAACACAAAGCCGTACGCTACAGTCCATCCACTTTCAGCAACTGGAATTGTTTCTGATTTGTAAGTAAGAACCATTCAAAGCTACAGACAGAGACACACATATCTCCATCTGTATTTAGAAGAGATGATCCAGTATTTGTGAACAGGTAACGTTTTACAATACAGCTCCTTTGCAACTTAGTAATAACTCAGTTACCACACACACAAGTATAAATCACTTGTGTGATTTAAAGTATAAATGCTAATAAAATATTGAGGTAATAGATGCACCATGATTCATTAACCCTCTGGGGTCTAGGGGTAGGGAACACACTTTCACTGACTGGGGCCTGATCACACATTTCATTCAATATCATAAACTTAATTCATGGCAAATAAATGATTTCGTATATATTTGTTTTGGCATTACACTCATCTTAATTTTAATGTATATTGTAAATATGTCAGATTTTATGTTAAGTTTTTTATTTGACATCAAAGTATAGACATTGCAAAATACGGTTCGGAACACTTGCAGAAACATTATAAAAGTACATGGTAAGCAATGGTGGAAGTTTGTTTTGATCCCAGATATCTGATCACCAAAGTCTTGGCTACATCAAGATGACTAAATGGTGTAGTTGCAACATTCAGTTGGATAAATAAATAAGAAAAACCGAACTCGTGTCACTATTTCTGGCTCCTTTCATTGAATATGTAGCAACTTTCATGTGTATGCATGAGCCATTCAAGGCTTCTTCTAGATGTGTTCTCAGTTGCGTTCCATTGACATTTTAAGCAACAATCTACATGTGTTACTTTCCATGCACTGGATGAAAAGTGGAATTATGAGTATTTTTGTAAATGACTATAGTTTCATCTCTTATCTCAGATCGCAGAAGGTATGGCCTACATTGAAAAGTGCAACTACATCCACAGAGATCTGCGAGCTGCCAATATCTTGGTCTCCAAATGCTTAGTGTGCAAGATTGCAGATTTTGGCCTGGCCCGCATCATAGAGGACAATGAGTACACTGCTAGAGAAGGTGATTTGAGAGTCATCGCTAGGTCTGCCGTGGAGCGCTGATATGCAGTTTGTCCCAAAATGGCCACCGTCATTGCCTTATCCATCCATCTTCTAACTGCTTATTCTTGTCAGGGTTGTGGGTCATTTTATTATGCATCATTCAAAACCTCGAGGCTTTATTTATGTTATATAAACAAATATGAAATTATACTAGATGTTTATCTAGCTTTAAATTGATTCTCTTATGATGGTATCAGGCAATCCCATAATACTAATATGGAAATATTTGCAAGTAATGTGGAAATCAGTGGTAGATATGAGCTATGCATTTTTTTTAAATAATATTATTATTATAGTTATATTTAAGTCATGTTACATTATATTGGGATCCTTTTATGCCAAGAGTGAAACAGCCTTTGAAGGCCTGTACGAACAATAACATCCACTGACAATTTTCACTCACAGGTGCAAAGTTCCCTATTAAGTGGACTGCTCCAGAGGCAATCAACTATGGGTCCTTCACCATCAAGTCTGACATCTGGTCTTTTGGCGTCCTTCTGACTGAGACCATCACCTACGGCCGCACACCTTACCCAGGTCAGCAGGGGGTCGACAAAGCTAACTTCATTGAAATCAGATGTAGCATGTGCACTAAATCACAGTGATAGGTCTGTCACTGGGTCTTGGTCATTTCTAGTTTTCCTGGTTACTTATCAGGATGTTAAAGCTTATTCCTTCACCTCTGGCATTTCCTTCCAAATGTATCGGTACCTGCTTTGTACGTGGAACCCAGGAATGACAAACCCAGAGGTGATCCGCTCCCTGGAGAAAGGGTACCGCATGCAGCGCACCGACAACTGTCCCAAGGAGTTGTATGACATCATGTTGGAGTGTTGGAAGAACAGGCCAGAGGACCGGCCCACCTTCGAGTACCTCCAGAGTGTTTTGGAAGATTTCTACACAGCGACGGAAAGCCAGTACCAGCAGCAGCCATGAGGCTGATGTGCACAACCAGTGGGTCTCATATGGGCATATGGACAGAACACACACAAACACACAAACACACACACACACACACACACACACACTTATCCCCTTATATTTTACATGCAAAATCAAATGAGGGATGTTACAGATAAGTGACACATGTCTAAGCTCTATATATATATATAAATATACAGCACAGTGCAAAAGGCTTAATCATTCAGTATGTCAGTGGGATATCCAGGGAGTGTAACATACCCATTAATTTGTTTGGCTAATCAGCACTTTAGGAATTAAATAGCTGCATTTTACCTTTTTCTTTATTATACTGGTCTTGTTCATCAGTCATTTGAGGATATTTATATTTCAGCACTGCATATTCAGTTAGTCAAGTATCTTAAAGACTTAGACTCTTCTGTACTCTATGTCATGTTTCTGTGATGAAATACATTGTGCATTACAGCAGGGCAGCCCAAGTGGCTATTAATTCAAAGTGATAAAGTTATTTAAGGGTTTTACAGCCTATATTAGGCTTCAAAGTCATGTCCCATTACAATAAACCATAATTTGAGCTGAGTGAGCCAGGGTCAAGTGCTGATGCCCTTATATTGCAATCTTTCTTATATTAATAAATGGAAAATAAAAGATCATGCCATTCTTCTGTTTCCAGCTGAGAAACAGCATTTTTGTGCTATTTTTGACTTTATGTGAACTTGAGTACTGTGATATAACAGCTGAAAGGTGCTTCTGATTTATTTGATGGAAATGTAATATTTTCTCTCCACAACCCTACACTGCTTAAAAGGCTGGCAGATTAATAGATACTGTCTTCTTGTTTTTGCTTTTGAAAAATTTATATTATATATTTAAATATGGCATTTGTCTTGTTATCCCCCACTCAACATTACATACTTTTATGGACAAATAAATTTGGAAACTATAAAATCTATATTTCTCTTTCCCTGTTTCAGTTTTAAAGAGTTTTTTTTCTGAAATACATATATTTATATAAATACATTCAATTCAAAGTATTAAGTATGCTTTATAAGGTTTTAACATGGCAATTCAATAATATTGAGAGGTGTATATTTTGGTATAAATTCTATATTTTAGCCTGTATACATTTTTATTCTCTGGTTTCCTTGAAATGATATTTGTACCATGATTTGCATGTTTTAACTGAAATAAAATAACCATAACAAACATATCTTGGCATACTGAAATATAGCAGGCCCCAAATTAAGTGGACATACATGGATATCTGAATAAACAGAGGTTAGAACGGATGTTGGAATCTTAATAATAATAACAATAATAATAATAATAATAATGATATGCCTTTGATATGTGATATGCCATTCGAAGTATATTAATGCTTAAATTTTAAACAAAGTCAATAGATGCAATACATGATCCACAATTCAGCCCAGACAGAGTGGTCTGGTAACAGCTGGCAGAAGTGATGTAAGGTAACAAGGTACAAGATACAAGTACTAAAACATATACAGTATTGTGCAAAAGTCTTAGGCAGTTAAAATATTTAAGGCTATTTATCTGGGCAGGAAGCTTATGTTAGCTCGGAAAAAAATACTATGTAACATTCGACTAAATGTAAATTAACAGTAACACAATAAAAAAAAAAAAAAAAAAAAAAAAAAACGATTTTGTTAGTTTCTCCAAAAAGTTACTGATGCCTTGTTTGATGGCTAGAAGAATGCTGCTTGTTTCTCAAGCCTCTCCTCACGGCCAACTCAGCCATTCCACGTATTTGTTTAATTTCTCCACCAGCTCAACTAATTCATTAACTTAAGTATTTAATTTATTACCCCAAACAGGGTGGGCTAGTGGTTAAATCAAAAAATACTTGGGTGCATCAGATGGTTGCTGCAAATACTGGGGTGACTTTAGTAGAGGTTTTGAAATGGCTAACACACTTTGATACTGTCATAGTTTTACACCAACATGAAGATCATGTAAACATAATTTTCATTGAGTACCTAAAACTTCTGCACAGTACTGTATGTATGCGTGTGTTCGTAATCAATTCCTCCAAATAGTGTTTGGCACTAATCTAATTTACAAAATTTTCAATGACGTCTGCACAATACGCTATATAAAAACATTATTTTATTAATTAATGTTGGTTGAATAATATTGTTATACGACATTTTAATGCATTTTATTTTTAAAGTATCAGGTTAAGGCTATAATACACTAATCGATACTATGGTGTTGAGAAACTTCCTCCTTTCAGCCCTCGAGTACGGGTGCACGCGACTTCCCCTGACGTCACCAGTGACACGTGTATTCAAGATGGCGGCAGCAGTGGTATGTACTAATCGTAAAATAATTCGATTTTATTCTATAGCTATGCCTTTTTCGGTCGAGTACATAATTTATCTGTTTTGTTGTGTTGCGGACACAATAGTTTATTCGTAGTCCACGTCATATGGCTCAAGTTGTACATTTTTGCATGGTATATCCATGTAAAGTATCCGTGTGCTTCCTGTGTTGGTTCGGCTGGTGTTGATGTTGGGTCCTTCGAGCAGATGGATAGTTAGCCGTCAAATGTACAGAATAGCATCGTAACACAATTTATAGTTCCTCCGCGTGATTTAAAACACTTATAGGTCCTGTAAAGTTTTGCCTACTATATCATTAAAGATTAAACCTCTTGTTAACTTGGTTAGAGCAGTATTCCAGTACAGCTAGCGTATTAGCGTCATGGGTTAGCAACAGGAGTAACATTAGCCGATTCGACAAATGTGACATTCCTTTAAAAACAACATAAGAATAATGATTTCTGCATGTTTTAGTTAATTAACTTAGTTGGACTGCTTGTTAAAGGAGTAGTGTCATTTTGATCATTTAATTAGGTGCGATACGTCCATTCAAAGTACGTCAGCGGGATATCCGGGTAGTCTAGCATACCCATTCATTTTTTTTGGCTATCAGCACTTCAGGAATTATTCAAGTAGGACTTAATATTACCTTTTTGTCTTTATTATGCTAGTCTTGTTCAGTCATTTTAGGATACACGGTTTGTTTCTTGATTAAATCAAATCATAATCTGCTTTCAGAATTGACGGCAGTGTAGTGTTTGATTGTAACTGCATGAACCTGTTCGTTCGAACCTGACCCCGTTTATTTTCTCTCGACGTAACGATTGCAATTATGTAAAATATCATTATTGTAAGCAGCATCAACGTGTAGCACCTGTGCATTTGTGAAATTATCAATAAGTGTCTCTGCGTTGCCTTTGTGTTGATGGAAGTGTCATTCTGTCACACTTTATTATCTCTCCCGGTTTTTAGTGCTCTACCTGGGTGGCGTAGTATCTCAGAAAATTCTTAAATGCTGCACGTGATTTTGGTCTTGGGAGCACAAATACTTTCTAAGTTACTGTAACAAGTGTGTTACTGCAAATGTAAAATGATACATAATGTTTAACTTGCATAGCTGGGTTTCTAGGGTATTACCCTTAACGAAATATTATTCCAGCTATTAGGATGTATGATGTAATTTCGCTAATATCACAGTATATCATTCAAACATAAGTGAAAATACTGAACTTCTTTATGATATAGTGGCAGTGCTGTAGTTACTGGTATATTATACCTTTGTATTGAATACATGGGCCGCAATCATGCCTGCCCTTCAAAACCAGTGAAATACACTGGTGTACACACCATTTGCCTTAAGTTTTTGGCTCAGTCCAGTGGTCCATGAGACTAGTTTGATTACTGTTTAATTGAACGTAGGATAGTGTCTTAGTTATTCTTTACTTAATGCATGTGGAATGTGCCGCACTTCACTTCCGCATTCCTTTGCATGATGTCAGGTCACGTGGGACTTTGTCATACCATCCGTTGCTGAGGTGTACAGTGCAGTACACAGACAAAGCTGAGCTCTGATTCCATGGACCTGAAAGCAGACCACAGATGGTACTGAACATAAAACTACCGACAGTGCAAGTAAAAAAAAAATTAAAAAATTAAAAAGTCATTGGCTAATGCATACCTGGGGTAATTTCAGGACGAACATCACAAAGGCAATGCAGAGCAGAAAAGAATAATTTCAATTAAATGAACTTTAAGCCATAAATGTAGCAGCAATGAGGTAGAAGTTGCTCCAAAGTCAAGCCAAACTGACTCAGATGCTGCCATGCCTTCTGTCAGATGGTACATATCTATACCATATTTATTTTTACAGGTACATCCATATTTCCATATCCATGTTTATATTTGCATATTTATAGTTAGTTATTTACTTGTATTGTGCTG